>NC_052359.1:49624666-49819848 GCF_009727055.1 Benincasa hispida
TCCAACCTTCCAACGCATCACTTCCATTTTCCTTCCTTCACCAACGCATTCAACACATCCATCCAGCCTAATGCGTTGGTCTAACCTCCAAGGCATTCGTCACTTCCACTTTAAATTCTCTTTACCCAAGTAATCTTTCCAAGATCTTATGGCCAATGCATAGCACTGCCTAGTCCAACACTTAGTCAATTTTTCATCAATTAAAGCTTAACTCAAACTACTCAAGGGAAATCTATTCAACACATAAAAATTTCCTTCACTTCAACATAGAATTTAACTTTTATTTAGTTAATTTCCTTAACCACCTGCTTAAGTAGGAATAATGGAAATCCGGGTTTCACATTTCTCCTATCCCTAAATCGGGTAGGTGTGAACTCAGACTTGCACCCTATGTCCCCAGCTATCTATCCGGTCTTACCCCTGAAATGGGAGTCTTATTGAGCCGACGCTGTTGAGCCAACCCTCAACTATGCAAATCTAAGGACAATCCCGAATAAACAGGAGTTCATAGTTAGCTCAGAATTAAGATCGAGTTACCTAGGTCATCTAGGTGAAATAGTCAGTCTTAAAATGTAAACAACGTTATAAAGTAAGAGTAACTTATTTCTTGGTCTAGATCTTATGCAAACTCATTGCATAGGACACCCCCACTCCTCATGTCATGACATGTACGAATTAGGATCACATCGTATGTAGCACTTTACAACTCTTTGTAACAACTACAGAGTAGGCCACATCCAATGGCGTTACCAAAATAAGGTACCCAACCTCATTCATGTACCATAGATCATTTTGACTATCTACTCGAACCTGATCCACTCTTATGTCTCCACATAAAGTTCAAGTATTCATACAATAGTCATGGGTCTTAGTTTATTAGATTTAAACTTTCATACAATTTATGAGATCAATAACAAGTATATTGATAATAGAAAATGTTTATCATTTTACAAACTGCGAGTTTTAGGACATAAAACCCAACAATATTGAGAGCAATTGTAGGATTGTATCAATTGCAGCGGAAGAACAAGGACCATCTAAGCATTCAAATTCACTAATTTTGACATAATATAAAGCATGCTTCTGCAGAAAAAATGGGTTTCAAGACATACCTCTTGTAGAACTTCTTCAAAGCTTATTCTCCATATCTTGTTGTAGACTACCTCAAGATCTTCTCCACTATTCTCTTGGTGCTCTAGATTGAGTTGTGGGACTCAAAACAAGCTTGAATCAAGGGATGAAGGAGAAAAGCTCACTGCAGCAACCGTTGTTGAAGAACCATTCTTCAAACCGAATTTTCTCTCAACATTCTGTAGATTGCATGCCCGATTTTCACTCCAATTTGTTCATTATATTGCAGATCAACATGTAAAGAGAAGAGCTCCATGAGTTGCAGCTCATGCTTGGAGAAGACAAGACAAATGGTTGCTTCATGTGTGAGCTAGTTAAGTGATGGATAATGGAAAAACCCATTTTTCCATTTGTGTTTTTAAGTTTTTTTTTTTTTTTTTTCTTTTCAATTTTATCCAAAATATAAAATTTTGATTTAAAAAATCTATTTGGTTTTAAAAATGAAAAAATTAATTAATTTCATAAATTAATTATTAAATAAAAACTTAAATCAATTTAATATCAAATATTAAATTAATTTTAACATATATCCATCTTTATAATATTTAAATCATATTTATATACATAATATAAAATTCTTCTATTCTGTTAATTCTAAAATTAATCATAATTATAATTTCATATATTATAAATTCCTTTAATTCTATTTTGAACGTTTCAAATTAACTTATCATGCTATTCTAGAGCTATCCGTTACGAGCTAGTAGGGGACCTCGCAGACCTACACAGATCATGGTTCCAACGATCCGAGAATTAAATTGGCTAAACTCATTAGACCAAATTAATCCTCATTTCGTTAACTAATGGGTCATTCCACTAAAGCCCAAGTTGCACTCCCACACTATAGATATATTATGTCCACATGATTTAACTATAAACAACAAGTTGTCAATAGGTTGTTCATAATAACGGCCGGGGTGTCAAATATCTGTTTTAACTAACGGTCTTGTTTCTTAAGTCCCCACTGATCTCCTAATTAACAATTGTTTTGTGATCCAATCCCAAAAATGAGTCCCTCTCATGCCAAATGAAAGGGCAGGATCCCTTGTTCAATTGGCACAGAACCAGATACTTAAGGGAACAACCTCTCTACTATCCCTAAAACGGGTAGGAGTGAATTCCCTCTTGCACCCTATGTCCCCAGCTATCTATCCAGTCTTACCCCTAAAATGGCAGTCATATTGGGTCGGCGCTGTTGAGCTAACCCTCACCTATGCAAATCTAAGGGCAATCCTAGATAAATGGGAGCTCATAGTTAGCTCAAGATTAAGGTCAAGTTACCTAGGTCATCGTTTTGAAATAGTCAGTCTTAAACAGTAAACAACGTTATAAAGTAAGAGTGACACATTACGTGGTCCGATCTTGTACAAACTCTTTTGCACAAGGACACCCCCACTCCTCATGTCCAACATTAACGAATTAGGATCACTTCGTTTGTAACACTTTACAATTTCTTGTAATAACTACAGAGCAGGCTGTATCCAATAATGTTACCAGAATAAGATACCCAACCCTATCCATGTACTATAGATCATTTTGATTATTTACTCGAACCTGATCCACCTTTATGTCGCCACATAAAGTTCAAGTACTCATCCAATAGTCAAGGGACTTTTAGGTTTATTGGATTTCTATTCAAGTAATAGATCTATTCAATAACACCTTTATTAGTATCAGAACATCAAATAAGTATTTAATTCCGTTTAATTTTGGTTTAGTGGGTATTTTATATGAGAAATATGAAACTGATGCGCTGGTATGGTTTTCTGAGATTTGGCTTTTTAATTCTCTTTAATTTCTCATTTAAATTTATAATTGGCTCTTGCTTGATGAGCTTTAATGTGTTCCCAAGAGTCTGTAATTTATTTGGAGTCATTAGAGTTGAAATTAAGTTGTGAATCGAAGAAACAAACGAAGAGGCCGAGTTGCAGTTCCAGAAAAATCATCCTCTGTTCTTACCGTCGTTGAGGTTCTAGTTGCTAAACGATCATGTAGCTCTAAAAGCTACACGATGTGAAAAAAAGCTAGATGATCGTATAGCAATGGGCGCTGGTCGTTGTGATGTTGAACGCTAGATGATCGTGTACCTGCGGGAGCTAAACGATGCATTCAATTTGCTATACAATAGCATTAAACGATCGTTTAGCTTTGGCGTGGGAACTAAATGATACGTTGAATTTACTATATGATGGTACTATACGATCGTTTAGCAACGATGCGCTCTAAGCTATGCAATGAAGTGCTACGCAATAGCGCTGAGCGATCGTTTAGATGCTGAGTTAAGCAATCGTGTAGACAAAGTGCTAAGCGATGCGTTCAAGTTTCTATACAATGGAACTAAACAAATCACTTGCCTACGATGCTGAACAATGCGATGATGTTCTATACGATGGAGCTAAGCGATCGTTTAGCTACACGGTGAATACTGAACGATGACATGCAGCACTAGACGATAGAACTAAGCGATAGTTACGAAGAGCTATACGATAGCCCTGAGCGATTGCTTACCACGATCGTTTATCTTTGATTGAGAGCTAAACGATGTGTTGAGTTGCTATGCGATAGCACTATGCGATCGTTTACCTCTATGCGGCAGCTAAGTGATGTGTTGAGTTGCTATGCGATAGCACTACGCGATCGCATACCTTTGTGTGACAGCTGGGCGATGCGTTGAATGCTATGCGATGGCATTAAACAATCATTTTCCTTTTCGTGCGCTAAACGATCAAGTATTTACTAAACGATTTGGAAAAATGCTAGACGATGGTTGTCATTGCCAAACAATGAGACTTAGCGAGATGTTGAACATGTGCAAGGGCTGCCAGTTCGACCGGTTCTCTTGTGGTCTGGTCCGGTTCAACTTCGAATGGTTCTTGGCTGGTCCGATTCAGACGGTTCGGATCTGGTTCAAGCTACTTGAGTTCGTTTTGGAGCAGTTCGAGCGGTCCGGGAGCGGTCTGAAAGCTGTTTTGTAATAATTAGGTTTTGTTTGCTTGTTTTTGTCAAAACTAAAACCA
Source organism: Benincasa hispida (assembly GCF_009727055.1). Taxonomy (NCBI): domain Eukaryota; kingdom Viridiplantae; phylum Streptophyta; class Magnoliopsida; order Cucurbitales; family Cucurbitaceae; genus Benincasa; species Benincasa hispida. The sequence continues at coordinate 49,628,815 of NC_052359.1, forward strand.
TATCAGTCATTGTTTAATTATTTATGCATTTGACGTATGTTATAATTAAATAAATCTTATATGTGCATATAGTATGCCATTTAGATTTAAAATCCCACCATAGGAAGCATGTAACATGCATTGAAAATATATTATAATTGTTATAATATATGGTACGCATGTTAGGGTTTCTTGTATTTAATATAATTGTTATATTAAATTTGAATACCTCATGTATGTTGTGGATGTATAGCATGTCTAAAGTTTTATAATTTGTTATAAATTGGGTTAGACATTTAAAATCCATAAACAACAGCTGCATGCTCACGTAGTTGACCACCTGTTTTAATTGTTAAAACTTATAAAACCAAGGTTACAAACTCAACCGGTACATAATCCTGTCTAAGGCTGGGGGTTCTTAAGTTGACGGTTTACGGAATACCTCCTACCTGGGGATTATGGCCGAATTATTGAGTGTTGGTAACCGGTTTTATAAGCATACGTGAGTGATGTAAGGTAATAAAATGGTTTATTGATAACGGGCAGAAATGCACATTATCATAGTACTAAGTTATTAAACAATGTTGGATTGCGTTGATGAAAAATAATAAATTGCATCCATTAAGCATAAAATCTATAATATTGCAGTCGCGTGCGTCAGCGCATTGGAACTATTGATTTTTGTATTTTTTATGCAGAATATGAATTAACGCATTACAAAGATTGCGATCATAGGAATACATCGGTTGAGCGCAACTTCACTGCAAAACTTTGCTTTGATCGTGCTCGCAACCATTCACCCAAGAAGAATCATCGCAACATGGTGGACGCATCCAGACGAAAGGACAATTAAGATCGATGGGACAGAAAGCTGATGATAGTCGGATCGAAATTAAGTTGACAGCCGATAACGGTCATAAAGTACATCCAGCTTTATTGGTGACATTTATCCGGCGCGTCAGTCAGGAATTAAAGTTGTCCCTTCTATACAACCAGGAGAGAGAAGCCGCCTTTCATCGTTGATGCCCTATAAATACCAAGTGTATCCTTTAGAGAAGGGGTTAAGCAGTTGATGAGTTCACCATTTTTAGTTCATGCCTCTGTCCATAGTTTTTTTTTTCACCTTTTTAAGGCGGACGTGAGGAAGAAGTTGTGCCGGTAAATCATTCCGACAAGCTTAAGAGAGCACTGGAAGCTATTAAGATGGAGAGAAGGCCAACTTCTGTAGAAGTGGGAATATCTTTAGTTTAGAATAGAGATTCTAGTGTAAAAAGCCTCGGTTAGCAAGGAATTGCTACCAGGCTCTCTACCTTAACTTCCATTAGCATTTTTTACTTAACTTATATATAAGAATGGAATTTCTTTCTCTATATTTGTTCACTCTCTGTGATTCACACATGAGTAGCTAAATTAGTTGAATGGGTTGAGAAACATTTAGCTAGTACAACGAGGGAATCTTCATTCTTTGTGATTATCTTGTTTATGTATGCTTCATTCGTCTATTAGAGATCATCGAGAGGGTAGTCTAAGGACAGGATCTAGACTTGGGAAGGTCAGGTCAGAATCTAGATTTGGAAGAACCAGATTAGAACGCCGAGAGATAGGCGCTTAGGGATTAGCACTATTTGTTATCAACACATCGCATGCATCTTAGCAATAAGATATGATTGTATGCTATCACCTTGCTTTCTTGCATTTTGCATCAACGCATAGGACAAGAGTAGAGACTTAGGAATAAGCTTTATGGACATTTTGCATGCAACACTTGCGTCCTAGATTTAGGAGCATTGCATTTACATTGGAAAATGACTTGTTATGCATGGTAGTAACATGATCGCATAGTCTGACGCATTCCCAAGTGACGCTAGCTAAAGATCTTCTCAACCCGTTCATCGCACACTCATTACATCTATCAACGCAACTTTGTTTCTCAAATTCGTCACATTTATTTATTTCTTTTTATCAACACAACAACAAACCAACCACTACATTTATTTACCCGGTTACCGCAAAGTTTTCATAAAAGAATTATCAATGCAAACTATTTTCACAAGTTCCTATGATCGACCCTGGACTTACCAGGAAACTCAGGGAAATTTACACTTGAATTCCGCTGGGGAAACTTGAATGCACAACGTAATTCCACCAACGCATTTCATCCATATTTCCATTCAATAAAATAACGCATCATTTATCACCTAGATATCGTAGGTTAAAATCTAATTATAAGAGTTATACTTGGATAAACCACATAGACTTAGGGTTGTTGTATTAGCCGAAAAGAACCTAAGTATAAATATACCCAAATAGAACTTCAATGGCAATTTAATAATTTCTATATGATAGAGTTATTAGAAAACTTCAGTGGAAGATTAATAACATATATGATACGTTATTTTTAGCTCTCACGTCTCCAAGAGTTCACAATCCAGATTTAAGCGGTACTTCGTGTTACCCTGGAAGTGACCTCCCTACAGAGAGTATTTTTTAGCTTAAATCTAGATTTTGGTGAATAAGAGAAAGTTGTTCAAATATAAGTCTTTTATACGATAAATAGATTTCAACTACCACGTCTCCACATAATTTACACCGTGAGATTCATATGATGTTTCGTGTCACCCTAGAAGTGGCCTCCCTATGGAGAGTGTTTTGTATGAGTTAATATCAAGGTAAACGAAGGAAGTAGTTCATAGTAAGTGGGTGAAGGATATGTGTAAATATATCCTGTGGTCTCCTCCATTAGATTGAACCGTGAGATTCCTATGTTGTGCCTGGTGGTTAGCTTTAAGTAGCCCTTTACTATTCGTTTAGCGACGGCTATCCCTACAGAGGGTTGTAACATAGGATTCGGAACAACCCAGGCTTCAGTAAAAGGAACAGGGTCTTATAGTTCTATCTTAGATGTTGTTTTCTATTTCGGAGGCAAATTCATACCGTCCTATAGGATCTGAAAATGGCGGGTCACACTTACAAGAATTACTAAGTTATTAGTAAAGATCTATTGTAGGATTGTATCAATTTTAGCGGAAGAACAAGGATCATCTAAGCATTCAAATTCACTAATTTTGACATAATATAAAGCATGCTTCTGCAGAAAAATGGGTTTCAAGACATACCTCTTGTAGAACTTCTTCAAAGTCTCTTCTTCAGCTGCAATCTTCTCCATATCTTGTTGTAGACCATCTCAAGATCTTCCCCACTATTCTCTTGGTGCTCTAGATTGAGTTGTGAAACTCAAAACAAGTTTGCATCAAGGGATGAAGGAGAAAAGCTCACTGTAGCAACCATCGTTAAAGAACCATTCTTCAAACCGAATTTCTCTCAAAATTCTGTAGATTGCATGCCCGATTTTTACTCCAATCTTCTCATTATATTGCAGATCAACATGCAAAGAGAAGGGTTGCATAAGTTGCAGCTCATGCTTAGAGAAGATAAGGCAAATGGTTGCTATATGTGTGAGCTAGTTAAGTGATAGATAATGGAAAAACCCATTTTTCCATTTGTGTTTTAGTTTTCTTTTCTTTTTTCAATTTTATCCAAAAATCAAATTTTGATTTAAAAAATCTATTTGATTTTAAAAAATAAAAAATTAATTAATTTCAGAAATAAATTAATTAATTAATAATACTTAATTAATTTAATATCCAATATTAAATTAATTTTAACACATATCCATCTTTATATATTTAAATCATATTTAAATATATAAATTCTCCTATTCCGTTTAATTCTAAAATTAAACAGATAATTATATCTCATATAATTACTAATTCCCTTAATTTTAATTTGAATGTTTCAAATTAACTTATCACGCTATTTTAGAGCTAGTCCGTTACAAGCTAGTAGGGGGATCTCGCGGACCTACAGATCATGGGCTCCAACGATCCGAGATTAATTGGCTAAACTCATTAGACCAAATTAATCCTCATTCGTTAACTAATGGGTCATTCCACTAAAGCCCATAGTTGCACTCTAGATATATTATGTCCACATGTCCATAATCAGCAAGTCGACCCTTCACAGATTGTTTGTAATAACAGTTGGGTCAAATATCTGTTTTACCCCCGAAATTACATCTTATTCCTCAGTCCTTACTGATCCTCTAATGAACAATTGGTTTGCGATCCAATCACCAAACCAAACTCTACTCCCAGCACTAGCTAGATGACGAGGGTGGGGCTCCTTGTTCAAGACCTGGATTAGTACTTGAGAGAACAACCTTTCTCATATCTCTAAATCGAGTAGGTGTGAACTCTGTCTTGCACCCTATGTCCCCAGCATATCTATCCGGTCTTACCCTTGAAATGGGAGTCTTATTGAGTCGGCGATGTTGAGCCACCCTCAACTATGCAAATCTAAGGGGCAAATCCCGAATAAACGAGAGTTCATAGTTAGCTTAGGAATAAGATCGAGTTACCTAGGTCATCTAGGTGAAATAGTCAGTCTTAAACAGTAAACAGCGTTATAATTCCCTCCCATATATAATAAAATGAATCATATATTAATATTATTAATTTATTTTAAAAATTAGTTAATATATATATATATGTATATATGTATGTATGTATGTATGTATGTGTAATAACTAATTTATTATACATATATACATAACTATAACATATAACCTATAGTTTTTATATTGTATCAAATACAATATAGCCTATAATTTCCAATTTCTCTCACCAATGGCTTTTAATATAAATCAGTTTTACATTAATTCAACTATATGAATTTAATTCATATAATTAATATTTGAATCATATTCAAGCATTTATTTCCTCTAAAAAAAACTTAATATTATAATGTATCAAATACATTATAGTAATTATATCATATACAATTAAAATTTAATTAATTATGTCATATATAATTAATTTCCTAAATTAATTTGAACATTTCAAATTAATCCAGAAACTTATTCTCATCTATTCCTGTTGAGCTACAGAGGGGACCTCATGGACTTATAGCTTGAAGCTTCAATGGTAGATGAATAATTAATTAAACTCTTTAATTAAATTATTCACCATCTGTTAACTGTCGGGTACTCTACTAAAGATCGACACCTGCACTTTTCGTGCTATAGATATATTTCTATGTCCATTGGATATAACCAATCAACGATACGATGACCCTTCACAAATTGCTTATAAGTACAACTGGGCCAAAATTATCGTTTTTCCCTTGTAGTTACATCTAACTCCTTAAGTACCATTGCTTCCTCTAATGAACATTAAATCATAGTCCAACTATGATCAAACCCCTCTTGGGCCAGAAGAGGTGTGGCGGCACATTGTTGAAACCCCGAAATCAGCCCTTAAGGGAGCAATTTATCTACTTATCCCGACCTCAAGGAAGGAGTGAATTCCTTCTTGTGCAACTGTATTCCCAGGAGTGAATTCCTTCTTGTGCAATTGTGTTCCCATCTCCCCCAATCAAACAAATCTCCAAAATGGTAGCCTTATTGAGTCGGCGATCTAGCCACTCTCACCCATACAGATCAAAGGACCGCCCTCACAAGTAAGAGTTCACAACTCACTCAGGATTCAGGTTATGTTACCTATGGTCATTCTGGTGAAATACAAGTCTCTATTATGAACGACGTTATATAATCAGACTAAACATTTCATGGTCCGGTCTTATACAAACTTCTTTGTATAGAATATCCCCACTCACATGTCTCCACATGAATGATCAGGATCAGATCATTTGTAGCACTTTACAACAATTATAACACCTATAAAACGGGCCATACTCGTAGTGTCACCGAAATAAGGTATCTAACAAACCTTATCGATCTACTACAGACTATTTAGGTTATCACTTAAACATGATCCACCTGTATGTCTATACATACATGTTTAAGCTACAAGATAACCCTTGATGTTAGTTTATTGGTTCGTGGTTAATGCAACTAATTTTGAAATAAAACATCAAATATTTTATTAAATAAATAAAATGTTTGTACATTACAATTACAAACTATGGAATCCTACGAGATTTAGGGCATCAACCCCAACAATTGGTTCGATAACTTGTAACATAAACTGTATGAACATTTAAGTTGGTGGTTGAGTAAGAAATAGTTTAAATTGTGTTGTTGGTTAAATTGTATCATATTCAAGGATGGTGTCAGTGAATCCCAATACAATAAATTTCTGAATATTGTTGTTTAATTAGTTAGAAAAGGTTATCAAGTTGGACGAGTTAAGGCGGACAGTAAGTATCACAAAAAGGTGGTATTTGCTGTCTTAACGTTTTCTTCCGGGTTAAAAAGGTAATCTGAAAGAAGGTGTGACATGAAGTGACTTCATTAGACAAAAGATTCTCCTTGATGACAATCTCATTATCTGTTCATTTTGATAATTGTTCCTATATATTCCTCGCGATCTCAAAGATTGGTTGCTCTTAAGATTGTTGGATTTCCTTAAGCGACTACTGGCTTCTCTTGAAGTTTTAGATGTATTGCCTTTAGATGTCACAACTTATTTAAATAGATCTTATAGGAAAGAAAGAGATGAAAGGTAGTGAGGTCCCACTTAGGGTTGACAACAGGGTTGGGCCGGGCCGGGGGGGCGTCCCTTGTCCCCGGCCCCGTGGGGGAAATTCTCCTCCATCCCCGCCCCCGTCCCCACCATTCGTCAGGGAAACGAGGTCCCTGTGGGGCCCCATTCCCCATTTCCTAGTGGGGATTCCCCTACTAATTTTCCACGGGGATTCCCCAATTTTTTTAATTAAAATGGGCTTGGCTTCTTGGGCTTAGAGTTAGAATTTGGATATTTAATATTGGGCTCCAATCCAAGTACCATTACATTATAAACATATATATAAATAAATTATTTTATATATTATAAATATATATTTTATAAATATAAATATATCAAGTCGGGGTCGGGGTCGGGTCGGGCGGCGTCGGGCGGGGATACTGTCTCTGTCCCCGCCTCGTCCTTCGGATGGGGCCCCGAAAATTTTTTCCGGTTTGACCCCATCTCCGGTCAAACCGGGTATTCCCTGCCTCGATCGGAGTGGATCCCGACGGGGAATTTTTCCAACCCTAGTCCTACTAGGTGTGCCAATATGTTTGATCGCGTATTTGGAAGAATCTCTAATTCGGCGAGATTTTCGAAGAATTTTAATTCGTGAAATTTGAACTTTGTACATAATCTTTTGATGCTTTCTCTCAAAAAAAATAAATTTTAATCTTTAAGCTTGATAAAGAAATCTCGTCGAACAATGTAACAACCCAAGTCTTCAGAGAAATTTTATTTAATTTTCCTGAATTATGATGTGAGACAAAAAAATTGAGTATGTTTAAATAATTCAATTGTAAATTAGTATGACAAGGAACTAGAGTTTGTTTTAAATTAATTGAAGGATTTGGAAAGGTTGGCTTTTATTTGAATTTTAATTGGATTTAGTTCAATTGGTGAATTTTTTTTTTTATTGTTTGGAATTGAATAGTTGGATTAAGATAATTTATTTTTTGATTGGAATAAATGGTTGAGATTTGACTTTTGCAATTTAATTTGGAGGTTTTTGGAAGTTGGAAGAGGAAAAGAAAGAAAAAAGATATATATATATATATATAAAAGAAAAGGGATTTCTTTTTATATGTATTTGGGGTTGTGAAATTTAAGAGGGAGAAGGTGAGGTGGGTCAAAGACAAACCAAGGTTAATTAGATATATAAATACATATATATTTATATTTGTGTGAATGGGATTAAAAGAAAAAGGAAACCTAAAACTATTTTGGGTTTCAACCCTCAGTCGTTCGTGTCCTCGCGCAGAGCACCCACACCACCAGACTTTAGGATTCAATCCAAGAATCTAGCTTATTAAATTGCTTAAATTTTCAAATCGTGATTTAAAGTAAGTCATTTATTATTGGTTGATCCTCGAACTTTAAGTTGATGTTAAGACTTTGAATATACTGAAAGCATGTTTCTATTGTGAGAGAATGTTCTATCATGATTGGTTGATAGATTTAGAAACTCTTGAGTTATGTTATTGTGATTGTTATATCATGCTATGGCTTGTTATGAACGTGGATGTTGTATGTTGCATGATAGACTGATGGTAACTGTTAGCACTCCTATCAGACTGTGTACATCCCCTATGTATGTTTCGGTATTCTTATGGGATCGCCACCTATACTTATGATTTTGGTGACTCTTCAGGGTCACTTCTTGTGAAAGTGTACGTTCGGGTTTGCCCCTTATACCTATGCCTATGTTCGGGATGCACACCTTTGTATCGATAGGAAGGCTAATATGTACACTTAGTGGATCCAATAGTGGGTCACTTACTAGGTATTTTTATACTCATTCTTTGTTATATATTTTTTTTTCAGGTAAAGAAAAGGATAGCACGACGAATGACAAGAGAATCTGTGACCAAGGCCCTAGGACTTGTCAAATGCTTCCGCCTATGTTTTATTTTTCTCATGTTTTCATGTTCTAATTTAGAAGTTCAACATTTAAATCTTTGATTAATTTGTTTAGATATTTATTTAATTTTTTTTCAATTGGGTTTAGGTGTACCTCGAACAGTGAAATTATATTCTTTGAGTTTTATATTAGAACTTTATTTTATGAAAATTTATTAGTTTTGGTCAGATTTTGGAAAAAAAAAAATTGTTTTGAGTATTATGCATGCATGTAGTAACAGTCTTTTGTCCATCTAAAAAGTCGGGTCATTACAACAAATTCAACCCATCAAGAATTGATGAACTTCAAGTACAATTTTATGTTAAAAAAAGTCATAAGATTGGAAAATTTTAACCATGGATGAAAATTTGTATTCTTATAAAAATCTCGATGAGAGTCCAAGCGCTAATAGAATTACAAGATGAGTGGAATCGATGTCTAGATTAACCGTGCGGAATTTCAAATTTTCCAAGGGAGTTCTTTGCACTGGTCGAGAGGATAAGGAGGTGTAATTGTCGTACGTGAGTTTGTAGTTTGTACTGCTAAACAAAACATAGGATGAAGATACAAGTACAACCGGATAGACCGATGTGGACCTTCTTTTAATATAATATTGTTTATTATTACAAACCTTTTAAAGTACAGAAAGACGAAAGCATGGAAGGGGATGAAAGCTATGCGTCGGTGGAAATTGTATTTTCCAAAAGGTAGAAATAGAGGGCATGCTATAACTATTGTTATTGAACAATTAATACTAATAGCTAGCTAATATGGGAAATAATTAAAGGGGGTTTGTTTTATAATGATCTAATCGTTGCCGCTTCTGTCCTCGTTGATCTCGAAGAGAATGACCACCAACGCAACGATGAAGGCAAAATCCACGTTGGGATAAACAGTCACTCCGAACGTGTCTTTGTCGAACATAACGCTCTGCAAATTGTGCTGCCTGTGCATCTGAGCGATTATGGTGGAGCCGTCCCCAAGTGAAATGGTGCAAGATCTCTCCAACCAGCTTCCTTTTATCTTAAAATCGCAGCTGCTTTCCGAGCTGTTCGAGGCTAATATTACATCCAGTTGTGTCCTCAGTTGTAAAATCGACGATTTCTTCACCGTGAATAGCAGATCTTTCGAATCTGTGCTCTCCCCTCTATACGCATACCATTTTCTATGCGCTGAAAACAGCTGTACATGTGTATATATATTTTAATACATTAATATCTTCATTAGATCTCTGATTGATTAATTAATTTACCTTCTGTTGGAAAGAAATGATGGGTTTCTCAGCGGAGTCAAGAAGAACACGACGATCATGAAGGCTGAACACCGACCCTTTCACCTTGAACATCACGGTGCCGTTAACGTCCGTAACCGAGAACGAACCTTCCGCCAAGGTCATCAGCTTCTTCGTGATTGTCAGATCCACGGGATAGGGAGCGATGAATTGGGGGCTAACCACCGCCACCGGATTCGCCAACGGAGCGTATGTCGTCTGCGCCGGTAGATGAAACGTGGTCGCCGGATTCGCCATTATTTCCTTAATTTGATCCCAGAAAGAAAGAAAGTTAGTTAAGAAAATCAGGAAAGTAGAGGACCTTTCCCTTTTCCCTTCGCGTGTAATTGGGTTCCTCTGCTATATGGTATATATAACCTGTATTCATCCCACCATTTATTGTTTTTCCTTTTAATTTGTTTATTTTAAACGTAATGAAATAAAAGTCAAATATGTACTACTTCACCAGCCATTATCAATTTATCACCCAATAAAACGCGTCAAATCCTTTCGTTCAGGATATTTGTACCAGCAATCCCCCATATAGCTTTTAAACCATTCATCATTCAAGTATTAGGAAGGGTGAGATAAAAGATATTTGAGAAACTCCATGACCATGTCACAGTCTTCGGTGTTGGTTGGTTCTTTAATGCGTTTTATCTTCAAAAATATATAGTCGCGTCTCTTGGCTTGGATAATAAATTTCATTTTTAAAATTTATGTTCCTTTACTTTCAATATTTTTTTCTTTTAAAATCATAGATCTCACCTTTTTTCCCAAAAATTTGAATTCTTAATCAGCTTTAAAACACAAAGATAATTTTTTTAATTTTAGTTTTGAAGTCAAGTTTTAGAATTGATAACATAATGAAAAAAATTAGAGATGAAAGTTGTAAAGATCTTAAATTTAAAAGAATATAAAGAGACTTGATAATCTTTATAAGTACATGAGTTACTCCTTTGAGAAATTATTGATTTTGAGATAAAACATCATGTTTATATCTAATATAATTTTAAAGCTTATGAAGTTCAAGTAGGTATTCAATTAAAGAATAAAAGGATTCGGAATCATCAATAAAAGATGAAGGAGACCTCATGATCTTGTTACTCATTTCTCATTGTCAATTGATTTTACTAAATAGTTATCCATTAAAAATATATGAACTAAATTGTTATAATTGTGAAAGTGTTTTTAACCTAAATTTTGTCACACGATAATGAAAAAGAAAAACCTCAAACCTTTTGATAGAGAGTGACGATGAGATCTTTTCGATAGCATTCCACGATCTGATCGTAGATGCTAAGAAAAACAACTTTAACTTTTTGAAATTAGATTACCATCGGTTATACTTCTATAACTTTTGTCATGACCATGACAAGTTCGACAGTGTAATGCATACAAAATTGAGGTCCAACCACGGAAACTTTGGTTAGGAATTATCACACAACTTTGTATGGCCATTATTCTACTTCACTTTTGGAAGCTTTAAATTTTGGTTCTTCTTCACATTGAGTCTTTTATTTGCATGGATTATATATAGCAATTTACAAAAGCTCATTAAGCCACAACTTGTTCAATTTAATGTTTTATTAATCTTTCTTTCAAAGAATGTTATAATATTGACCTGTGAAACATTTATAAGAGAATAAGATTCACGTATGGATGTTATTTTATATATCAACTTGCATTGGCCGTGTTCTTGTGTATCAACTCGATCAAGTTGGGAAATTAGACCCAATTTAAACAAACAATAATCTATAATATCGAGGAATGGTTTGGTCAGAAAGTAAATGGGAAAATGATGGATTATTCTGGAGTAAAAGTTTAAATCGTTTAAAATATGATACATTTTGTGCTAAGACATCAAGGTGCATTTGACGCAAAGAATTGATTATTATAGTCATAGATTGTTATAATTGGGTTATTTAATTTATGTTCGGAAATTAAATTATTTTAGTTTGGGTTATAATAATATGTGTTTGAAGTGTAAACTATTGAAGAAAATAGTAAAAACTGTAACAAAGAATAAAAAAATGATAAATATAAAATAATAAAAGTGGTAACAAATTGAGGTTTTGAAATAGTATCGACAGTAACTAATTGGGGATTAAAAAATAGTATTTGTTATAGCAAAAAGGGTTATTATAATCTTAGGATGGTCTTTCCGCCAAACACACCCCAAATGTTCAAATTCATACTCGGTGGATTTAAAAATGGATTGAAAGACGGATGAAAAATAATTTTAAAAAAAAATACTAATTAAAAAATTATAATATTTAATATTCAAATTCAAATTTAGGTGAAAAAAGATCCACCTTGGCTAATTACACCTATCTAATTCAATTTACAGAATCAAACTAAANTATATATATATATATATATATATTTATTTATTTATTTAAAAATTGAGATGTGAAGATTCCTACCTCTAGCATATTGGTCAAAGGTATATATACCTTAACCATTTAACGTAGAGTCTCTTTTAAGTTATGGCATACATAATTTGAAACTCTAAACAAAATTCATCTTTTAACTTAATAGTATCATTGAAATATTTAATTTGCTCATTCCATTCCTGCATAAATTTTATTAATCGCGGCGCAAGTTAAAGATTTCGAATTTATGTAAATTTACATGTATTAGCATTTTATTTATTCTAAAAATTAGGTAAATTAAATATTATATACAATATAATTCATTTCTCACTCCTTAGTCACCTCACTTCAGCTATATGACTCTTGAGATTTGTGAAGGATTGACTTTTTAATATTCCACCTGATTAATGTAAGCTTATAACATTGTTGAGTGTGTACATACATACATACATGTGTAAATAACTATATGTACATATATTGAAATAGCAAAAATTTCCTCCCTTCTCCATGTGTACATATATATAACTCCTCCTCTGAGTGGTGAACATTTCTTCATGATCAAAATTTCATCTTCTTCCCAAACGAAGAAAATCCATTATCCATATTTTTACATATTTGAAGCATTTTGCTATCAATTCTAATTGTTCTGCAGAATTCGTCGACACTGAAAAGTAAGATCATGGAAGACAAATGTCGGCATCGAATAAATCAAAATAGTGATTCATTGAGATCATGATTCACAATGAAATTGCGAATCAGAAATTCAAGAGGAATGAAAGTAAATCAACCACAGTTTATTTTCTAGGGTTCAAAATTAATCAATTACAATAGATAACAAAAATAACCAAGAACCGAAGAAATGTATATACAATTTTAAGGCTCGAAATTGAGATTGAGCGTAGACAATTGAATAGTGGCAAGGCTTTTAAGTTGATCCAACTGTTTATTACCTCGACGAAGAAGGTACTCGATGTGAATGAAATTTTTTACGATCGATTTGCTTGGCGTTTCGAAGAAACTTGACGGGTAACAATGGATTCGATTTGCCATTGATCTTCAGCAGATTTGGAAAGAGCTGCTCGGAGAATGTTCTGTATAGACTGAGCACTTGCTTTTGCAACCCTGAGAGCTTCGCCGTTGTAACTTCCTCTCTGATACTACTCTCATCTATCATTACCTTCTTGATCCCTTGTCTGAAACTATTGGATTTGAAATCATTAGGTCAAATTTGGGAAGATTTCAAATTAGAATGGCAAAGGTGAAGATCAAGAGAAAAAAAAGATTAGAAATGGTGTGGAGAAGCTGCTAGGGTTTATTTTGTTTTTTTTTTTTTTTTATTGAATTTTGTTGCTTTTAGATAGTTGTCAATGTCTATCATAGATAGACGTTGATAGAAGTCTATCAACGTCTATCAGTGATAGAAAATTGTACAAGTCTCTCACTGATAGACGCTAATAGAAGACTATCAGTGTCTATCAGTTTCTATCACTGATAGAAGTATATCATTGATACAAGTCTATCACTAATAGATACTGATAGAAGTTTATCAATGTCTATGAGTGATAGAAACTGATACAAGTTTATCACCAATAAAAGTCTAGCATTGATATAAGTCTATCACTAATAGACGCTAATAGAAGTCTATCATTAATAGAGACTGATAGAAGTTTATTATTGTTTGTTAGTGATAGAAACGGATAGAATTGTATCATTGATACTATAGTGATAAAAATTGATATAAGTTTATCAATGATAGACGTTGATAGAAGTCTATCAGTATTTTTTTTTTTTTTTTTTTTTGCTATTTTTGTAAATAGTTTGATTTTTTTTTTATCTGTGAAAATTTTTCTTTAGGAAATGCTCTATTTTTGTCCTAAGAAGCATGCTCGAAATGTCAGGGACTATATCGTTCAATTTTGAAACTTAGAAACTAATTTGCAACAACATCAAACCTTAGAGACAAACGATCATGGATTTTCTTAGGATTAAATAAAGGACATTGTGTTTGATAAAAAGTTAATATGGGACAGATTTAATTCATGGTGGCCAATTATTTAAAATTTAATATTCTAAAAATCTATTTGACACCTAAATATTATAGAATGAAATAAGAAAAAGAAGAGATTCCCCTCCCCATAAATGATATAGAGAGAGGAGATTTTTTAATCCTATTGCATTACTTTCTAGGCTAACAGGAAATGATGAATTTTAAAGTATTGTTATAGAAGAAAAACAATATTCAAACTTATCATTTACTAGTACCGTACATGTGAAATTACTATAATAAAAAATATTTATATGTGATTCTTTTTGTTTTTTCGTAAAAAAATTCATTTTAACTTTATTATTTTCTTTTTAGTTTTTTTTTAAAACTTTATTATTATTATTATTATTATTATTTATCATTTATATATTTTCCGTTTGAGTGGGTGATTTCTTTGTATTCGTTTTTTTAAGCAGAATATGTGAACAAAAGAACAATTAAAGGGTACAAATATCTGAAGATAGATTTTTCAACGTTCGTTGGCGTTTACCAAATTCTCATTTATTATTATCAGTACTTCCAAAAGAATTTGTCAAATGGATATTGTTTATAGCTGGGCTTTATCTTGGCCAAGTTGGATTGAACTTTATAAGCCCATTAACACGACCCAACACAGTAATTGCCAAATTTAAGAAATAATTAGCAAAATGTCGGTCTAACTTAAAGGCTCGTCAACTAGTTTATGATACATATACTCGACCAGGTTGAGTTACTTAGGTGTGTTTGGCTCACCAATATGAGTTGAGTTGAGTTAGTATAATATCTCAACTCATTGTTTGGCCCACCAACTTTAAATGTTGGTGGAGTTGAGTTAGTATATTTTACCAACTCACCCCAACTCATCTCAGCTCTCCCTTCTTCCCATGTTTTTAATGGCTCCACCCATCAGCCACTGTCACACTCGGAGAAGTAACTTTGGGCTCCGATAACCACCTCTAATGACAACTTCAGCGACCAACTCCGAACTCCGACAACCAACTCCAAGCTCTGACAACCTTCGCGCGACCAACTTCGACAACCACCTCCAATGACCCAACTCCGTGTTGGGTTTTACTTCCTAAAACTGGTGGTTTGTAAAATAATAAACTTATTATGAAATTCATTAAAGTTATTATTAAAGTTTGATTCAATAAAGTTGTTATTGAATTTATGAATTGTTTATTTCATTTTAGAAATAAATCCAATAAACTAAAAGATCCATGACTATTATATGAGTACTTGAACTTTATGTAGAGACATAAGAGTGGATCAGGTTCGAATAAATAGTCAAAATGATTTATAGTATACGAATAAGGTTGGATGTCTTATTCTTGTAACACTATCGGATGTGACCCACTTTATAGTTGTTACAAGAAGTTGTAAAGTGCTACAAATGAAGTGATCTTGATTCGTTCATGTGGCGACATGAGAAGTGGGGGCATCCTATGCAATGAGTTTGCATAAGATCGAACCAAGAAATAAGTCATTCTTACTTTATAACGTTGTTTACTGTTTAAGACTGACTATTTCATAACGATGACATAGGTAACTTAACCTTAATCCTAAGTTAACTATGAACTCCTATTTATTTAGAATTATCCTTAGATTTGCATAGGTGAGGGTTGACTCAACAGACTGGCTCAATAAACTTCCCATTTTAGGGGTAAGACCAGGTAGATAGCTGGGGACATAAGGTGCAAGATGAAATTCACTCCTACTCGCTTTTAGGGATAGTAGAGAGGTTGTTCCCTTAAGTGCTGACTTTGGGTCTTGAACAAAGGACCCCACCCTCTCATGGCCCGAGAGGGATTCTATTTATTGATTGGATCACAAACAAATTGTTCATTAGAGGATCAATGAGACTTAAAGAACAAGAGATAATCTCGGGGGTAAAACAACCTTTTGACCTAGCCATTCTTACGAACAACCTGTGAAGGGTTAACTTACTAATCATGGTTATATCGCATGGACACAATATATTTACTATAATTGGAGTGCAACTACTGGGCTTTAGTGGAGTAACTCGGTAGTTAACAAATGGGGGTTAATTCAGTGTAAATAGTTTAGCTAATTAATCTCGAATGGTTGGAGCCCATAATTTATAGGTCCATTAGGCCCTTCTATCAGCTCACAAGTGGAATTAACCTTAGAATAGCGTGATAAGTTGATTTGAAACATTCATCTTCGAATCAAGAGAATTAGTAATTTTATGTGATATAATTATACATTTAATGTTGGAATTAAACGTAATTGGAAAATCAGTTAATATATAAATATGATTTAAATATTAATTTCATGAATAGAGATTTATGGTAATGGAATTGGTGACAAATTAATTTAATATTTGATGCTAAATTAATAGAATTAATCAAATTGTTTAATTAATTATTAATTATTAATTTTATTAGAAAATTTGATTATTGAATTAATTTTTGTAAAATTAATCATTTTTCAATTTTTGTAAAATTAATAAATTTTCAATTTTTGTAAAATTAATAAATTTTCAATTTTAATTAAAGAATTAAAATTGAAAAAAGTTTTGATTTTGAAAATCAATTTTCAAAATCAAAGGGGAAATTGAAAATTGAGAAAAATCAATGTGGGATTTTCCCACTTTTAAGCAAGAAGGTTAGTCACCTTCTTACACATAATTCCACCGCCAAATTCAAGGAGTAGCTAGAACCACTTCAAGTGATCAGTTTGCATGAGAGTCGTGTAATAAAACCACTTTTGATTGAATGAAAAAGGACATGCAATTTGCTGAATTGATGAGTTTTTAAAAGTTGAAGTTGTTCTTCAACAAGCTGAAAAACCAGAAAACCCCTCCTCCAATTTCCCTAAGTTCAAGCTTATTTTAAGTCCCACAACTCAATCTAGGGCTCCTAGAGAATAGTAAAGAAGCTCTAGTGGTGGTCCACGACTTCAATAGGAGAAGGTTGCAGCTCAAATTCATGTTTGAAGAGGATCTTCAAAGGTTCGTGTTGAAACTCTCTTAATACCCTATGAACATGCTTATTTTGATATCAAAATTAAGGAATTAGAATGTTTAATGATCCTGTTTTCTTTGCTGCATGTTTCTATTAAATAACAATTGGTATCAGCGCATCATTTAAGCATTTAATTCGAGTTAATTTTGGCTTGGTGGGTGTTTTTCATAAGCTGTATGAAAATGGTGAACTGATATGGTTTTTCTGAGTTTTGGCATTGAATTATCTTCAACTATGTTGTAATTCTTGTAACTGGTTCTTGATTGATGGGTTTTAATGTGTGATTAAGTGTCTGTAATTCGATGGACTCATTAAAGTTGAAATTAGGTTGTAGTTGAAGAAAGAGGTGAACAAGATCGAGCAGCAGAAACGAGTTTTTTCAACCACTGCCCCATACTCGATGCACAATTCCATACTTGATGCTCGATGCACAATGTCATACTCGATACTCGATAGCATAATTGATGCTCATGCTCGTGTTGGCTTTTTTACCCTTAATCTCAAATTAATTAATTTTAATTAATTACCTAATCAATGTTTTGATGATAACAAAATAAAATTTTAATTACTGAAAATCTTAGTATTTTAATTTGTTCATAGCGTAGAGCTCGAAACAACGATTTCAATACCTCTTGAATCACTCAAATCAGAGCTAAAATGAAGATGATATGACCGAAACAAAGTCTATAGAGAAAATACCGTGGTGGATAACGTGGCATAACCAGACCGTGGATCATTAAGAGATTAAATATGATGGACTTTTGATTTTTTGATTGATTTAAAATTAAAAAAAAAATTGAAATTTAAAAGAAATTTAAAAGGAAAATAAATTTAATATTATTTTATATTTGTGTCTAACGGCTAGTTTTTTACACATGGTATGTTTTTTATTTTTGGATTGAATTTAAAAAGAATGAATTTAATATTATTTTATGTTTGTGTCTAACGACTAGTTTTTTACACATGGTATGTTTTCTTATTTTTTGGATTAATTTCAAAAATAAAATAAATTTCAAAAGAAAATGAATTTAATATTATATTTTGTCTGCATCTAACGACTAGTTTAGTTTAAAATCTCCACCATTGATTTTTCTTTTCCAAAATTCAATGGTCCAAATTAATTGTAGTTTCTAAAAAATTTTCCAACTTTATATAAACTATCTTTCTCTCTAAATTTTAAACTAACAAATTTTACATTTCATAATTCTCCAAAACTCAAAAGTTTCATTATTGCTCTCTCTAAGTTCCCAATTTTTGTTTCATCTTATTCTTGAGATAGTGTTATTGTATTGTGAGGATAAATTTTTTGAGTGCTTAAACTTGTAAATACACTCTAGTGTGAGTTGTATTGTGCTCTTCAAAAATTATAACATTTGTAAGGGTTTGATTCTAAACCGTGGAAAGGATCGAATTTGCTCTTAAACCCGTAAAAAGAGCAGTGGTATAACGATTGGGCTCTAATCTGTGGAAAGAGTCGGAAAGATTTTATTCAAATTCCCAAGAGACACTTGGGGAGTGGAGTACGTCGAGTTTGACTGAACCAATATAAAAATTACGGTGTCTTCTTCTTTAACTCTTTCCTTTTCATTTTTGCAATTAATTTAAGCAATTTATTGTATTTTTAGTTTGTTCTTATTTATTTGCTAAAATTTGATATAATTAAATTATCACATTTTTGTCATCTTTTTTGTTACATAAATTGAATTTTTCTTATTATTTATAAAAATTGTATTAATTAGTTTAATTGGGTTAATTTAAAAAAAAGTTTAATTAAACCCTATTCACCCCCTCTCCAGGGTTGCCATATCGATCCAACAGCTCGATGGCATACTCGATGTATGGCGTCATACTCGATGCTCGATGGCATACTTGATGCTCATGCTTGATGGCATACTCGATGCCTCGATGCATACTTGATGCCATGCTCGATGGGCAACCGATGCACGACTCGTCCATGCATACTCGATGCTTCAATGGCATACTCGATGCTTGATGGCATACTTGATGCTCATGCTCGATGGCATACTCGATGCTCAATGGCATACTTGATGCTTGTGCTTGATGTCATCCTCGATGCTCGATGCTTGATGGCATACTTGGTACTCGATGGCATTTACTCGATGGTACTTGATTACTCGATTACTCGGTACTCCGTGGTACTCAATGCTCAATGATAGTCGATGTTTTTTTTTTACCCGGTTCAGCAAATTTTGAGAATTAAAGGTCCAGTTCGAGAGGTTCGGGTCTAGTTCAAGGTGGTTTGAGTGGTCCAAAAGTGTTTTGGTGCAAGTTTTGTTTATTATTGTAATAATTAGACCTTTGTTTGCTTGAGAATGTCAAAACCAAACCATATCAGTTTGTGTTTAATTATTTATGCATTTGATATATGTTATAATTAAATAAATCTTGTATGTGCATATAGTATGCCATATAAATTTAAAATCCCACCACAGGGAGCATGTTACATGCATTGAAAGTATGTTTTAAAGTGTTGTAATATTTAGTATGCATGTTTAGGGTTTCAGATATTTTAATATACGTGTGATATTAAATCATGTATCCAATGTATGTTATGGACGCATACCATATCTTAAAGTTTTATAAGTTGTTATAAAATTAGGTTAGACATTTAAAATCCATAACAAAGATAAGTTGCATACTCACGTAGGTTAACCACTTGTTTTAATAGTTAAAATAGGTCGTTATCTTATAAAACCTGGGTTACAAACTCAACCGGTATATAATCTTGTCTAAAGTTGGAAGTATTTAAGTTAACGGTTTACGTAACACCTCTTACCTGGGGATTATGGTTGAATAATTTAGTGTTGTTATCTAGTTTTATGAGTAATACGTGAGCAGTGGAGATTCTAAAATTGGTTTATTACCTAGACATCGTAGGTTAAATCCAAATATAAATGTTATACTTGGATAAACACCTAGACTTAGGTTGTTTAATTAGCCAGAACAAACTTGAGTAAAAGTATACCTAAAAAAATGTTAGAACACTTCAGTGGGAGTTTAATAGCATATATGATGTGTTATTAGAACACTTCAGTGGGTATTTAATAACATATATAATATGTTATTAGAATGCTTCAGCGAGAGATTAATAACATATACGATATGTTGTTTTTAGCTCTCGCGTCCCTAAGAGTTCACCATCGAGATTCATGTTTCACTTCGTGTCACCCTACGAGTGACCTCCATTCGGAAAGTGTTTACAAAAATTGAGATTATGGTGAATAGGAGAAGTTGTTCACAGTAAAATCAAAAGTGATGTTTTGATTTTGATTCTCACGTCCTAAGAGGTTCACACCATGAGATTCATGCAACACTTCGTGTCACCCTGGGAGTGACTTCCATTCGAAAAGTGTTTGCATGAGTTAATATCAAGATGAATGAGGGGAAGTTGTTCGATGTAAAATCAAGTATACAATATATTCAACTCTCATATCCCTAGAAAGTTCACATCGTGAGATTCATACGACGCTGCGTGTCACCCTGGGAGTGACCTCTATTCGAAAAGTGTTTGTATAGGTTAATATCAAGGAGAATAGGGGATGTAGTTTATAGAAAGTGGGTGAAAGATATGTATCAACACATACTGCGATCTCTTCCATTGGTTTGCACATGAGATTCTTATGTTGCGTTTGTTGGTTAGTAGAGATGTCCACGGGGCGAGACGGGGCTAGGGATGCTATTCCCCATCCCCGTCCCCACTCCACATTTCATTCTCCATCTCCATGAAATTCTCCATAGGGATCGAGGCGGGGATTCCCCGCGGGAAATTCACGGGGATTGGGTTCCCTGCGGGGAATTTTTCCCCATTATTTTTTTTTTTGGTAAAAAGCCAATAATTTAAATCATTAATGTAAGCACATTTTAATTAAATAAATAACTTTATCACTAAATTGTTTATTGTGATTAGTTTTATATGAAAATTTAAATTTAATGATAAATTACTCAAATTTTGGCCTAAAAAAGCTAATTAATTTTTTAGTAGAAATAAATAAATATAAATCAAATTATTCACATATATAATCTAAATTTAAACATTATGTTTAAACATATTCATTATCTTTCCCAATAAATAATCAAATTTGAAATTTAAATGTAATATTTATATAATAATAATAATAACATAACATTAGATAACTATACTAAATAAATATGTAAAAGTTAATCGGGCGGGGACGGGGAACGGGGACGAGGAATGCATTCCCCGTCCCGTCTTCGTTTAGTTCACGGGGACTTTTTTTCTCCCACTCCCTCATCATTTCCCACCTAATCGGGGAATCCTCGTCCCCGTGGGAAAATTGAACATATCTACTGGTTAGCTTTAAGCGGCCCTTGCTAGTCGTTTAACGATGGCTATCCCCTCAGAAGATTGTAACATAGGATTCGAAACAACTTAAATATCAGAAATGGATAGGATTTCTTAGATCTATTCCCAACCTTGACTCTCTAATTCGGTAGCATCGTTGGGGCTGACCTCTGAAGTCTGAAAATGGAGGGTTACAGTTATAGAATTACTAAGTGTTAATAGTTTCTGACCGAAAACGGTAGCTAAATGACTATAGGAATAAGAGTTATTCTGGAGATAGTATTTAGTCAAGAATGTCTTGCTTTAGTGAATGAGTATTTGACTGCCCTTGGTAGCACTTATTCTGACTCATTATTATATCTTTGCAAATAAAATAATGAAACTTGGGTACATTATTACTTTGCTAAAATTTGATTGGGTTTAGAAGCAATTCACTAATAAGAATATGTTTAAAATTTCAGCATGTTGAATTCTTCTAAAATACTCACTTACGCTTCAATTAACGGAAATAACAATTCAACATGCAAATTACTAGCAAATGATGATTGAAAACAAGTTTTAACAGAGGATTGTCATCTATCTCCCAACTCATCTAAAGTTTTGAACAGTATAGATGAGAATGCAAAATTCGAACGACAAAGTAAATGTGATTTACTAGTCATCGAAACATGTTTACTGAAAAACAATAAAAAGACCTGGATAATAGATTCAAATGCCACTAATCACATATGTACTTTCTCTCAGGAAACAAATTCCTGAAGACAACTTACAAAAGATGAAGTAACCTTTAAGGTGGGGACTGGGGAGATTGTTTCAGTCAAAACAATGAGAGATATAAAGTTATTTATTGGAGATAGACACATTTTACTTGAAAATGCTTATTACATTCCTTCTATGAAAATGAATTTAATTTCTATCTCATGTTTGCTATAACAAAATTACAAAGTTTCTTTTGAATATAATGAAATGTTCATTATCTCAAAAGGTAATATAGTTTGTTCTGCAAATCTAGAGAATAACTTATACGTGTTAAAACCAACTGAGGTTAAAGTTGTTTTAAATATAGAGATGTTTAAAACAGCTGAAACTCAAAATAAGAAACAAAAAATTTCTCCAAATGCCTATCTTTGGCACCTAAGACTAGGTCACATTAATCTCAATATGATTGGGTGATTAGTTAAGAGTTGACTTCTAAACCAGTTAAAAGATAGCTCTTTACCACCATGTGAATCTTGTCTTGAGGGTAAGATGACCAAAAGATCTTTTACTGGAAAGGTCTTAGAGTCAAATAACCCTTAGAGCTAGTATATTCAAACTTTTGTGGTCTGATGAATGTTAAAGCGAGAGAGGGTATGAATATATCATCAGTTTCATCCATGATTATTTAAGGTATGGCTACATTTACCTAATGCATTGTAAGTTCAATACACTTGAAAAGTTTAAGGAATATAAGGCAGAGGTTGAGAACCAATTAGGTAAAAAGATTAAAACACTTCTATAAGATCGAGGTGGTGAGTACATGGACTTAAAATTCCAATACTATTTGATAGAACATGGAATTTAGTCAAACTCATAGCACCTGACACACCTCAACAAAATGGTGTTGCAGAAAGGAGAAATAGAACCATGTTGGACATGGTTCGTTCTATGATGAGTTATGCTCAGTTGCTAAGTTCTTTTTGAGGTCACGCAGTAAGGACTGCAGGGTATATATTAAACATGATTCCCTCGAAAAGTGTTTCAGAAATACCTTATGAGTTATGGAGAGGACGTAAAGGTAGTTTACGTCACTTTAGGATTTGGGGATGACCAACATACGTGTTTGTGCAAAATCAAAGAAGTGGGAATGTCGTTCGAAGGTATGCCTATTTGTAGGCTATCCCAAAGAGACAAAAGGTGGTTTCTTTTATGATCCTCAGGAAAATAAAATATTTATGACAACAAATGCAACATTCCTGGAGGAAAACCACATTTAAAATCATCAACCTCACAGTAAGCTAGTATTAAGTAAGATAATCAAATAAACTACAGATAGATCAACAAGAGTTGTTGATCGAGCATGTCCTTCAACAAGAAGTGTTGATGAAACTGGTACTTCACATCCCTCTCAAGAGTTGAGAATGTCTTGACGTAGTGGGAGGATTATGCAACAGCCTGACCGGTAAATGGGAACTGAAACTCAGGTCGTCATCCCTGATGATGGCTTAAAGGATCAATTGACTTTTAAACAAGCAATGGGTGATTTGGATAAAGTAGAATTTTTGGTTTTATATGTTGTTATTCTACTCATTAAGAATGAAGTAGAATTTCTAGCTCACATTAAGACATGGCTAGCCATGTAATTCCAATGAAGGATTTGGGAGAAACACAATATATTCTTGAGATCTGAATTGTTCGGAACCATAAGAACAGAACGATAACCTTGTCTCAGGCATCTTACATAGATAAGATGTTGTCTCGATATAAAATGTAAGATTCCAAGAAAGGTATGTTGACTTTCAAGCATGGAATTCATCCGTTTAAGGAACAATGTCCTAAGACACCTCAAGAGGTTGAGGTTATGAAACAAATTCCATATGCATCAGTAGTAGGGAGTTTAATGTATGTCATTTTTTTTACTCGTCCCGATGCCATCTTCCTTATATGATTAACCGCAGACAAGGCCTATACAGGAAGGAGTCTCTTTCTGTCTGGAGAGAATCATTTTTTCTCAATCAAGAATGCCTCAACTGGATAAATTGACTTATAAGAGCTGCCCTTGACTCTCTCAGTTAGGAGAATGTCATTTTGCTAGCCCGTGGGTGACTAGAATATTCCGTCGACTCTTTTGTTTAGATTGTCTGTCTGTAGACGCAAAGTAGATAGACCCTCCCTGTAAGCCTATCTAGCCCAGCAATTGAACAGCTAGCTCGAGTGTAAGGAGAGACATATGCTATATAGTTGGAATTGTTAGCAGATATCAATCCAATCCTAGATATGATCATTAGACTGCCGTTAAAAATATCCTTAAGTATCTTTGGAGAACGAGGTACTATATGCTCATGTATGGTGCTAAGGATCTGATCCTTACTGGATCACTGATTCTGACTTTTAGACTGATTTATATTCTAGGAAATCTACTTCGGGTCAGTATTCACTCTGAACGGAGGAGCTATAGTGTGGAGAAGTATCAAGTACAGTTATATTGCTGACTCCACCATAGAAGTTGAGTATGCACACCGAGTAGACGTGATTGTCACGTAGATTGCCTCTGAAGACAACTTTATCGATCCATTTACAAATACCCTCTCGGCTAAAATGTTGAAATCACCTAGTGGGACTAGGACTGCGAAATAGATAGAACTAGTGCAAGTGGGAGAAGTATTGGGTATCTAATGCCCTAGTTTCTTATATTTATTCTCTCATTACTAAACATTTATATATATTTGTATTATATATGTAAACATCCACTGGAGTTTTAGTCCAAGTGGGAGTTTGTTGGGTTTTATGTCATAAAATTCGTGGTTTGTTAACAACAAACTTATTCTGAAATTCAATAAAGTTATTATAAAAGTTTGATTCAATAAAGTTTATTGAATTTATGAATGATTATTTTATTTTTAGAAATAAATCCAATAATTTAAAAGATCCATTAAGCGAATTAGTAATTATATGTGATATAATTACATGTTTAATGTTGGAATTAAACGTAATTGGAGAATCGATTAATATATAAATATGATTTAAATATTAATTTCATGAATAGGGATTCATAAGTAATGGAACTGCTAACAAATTAATTTAATATTTAATATTATATTCATAGAATTAATTAATTAATAATTTATTAGAAAAATTGATTATTGTATTGGTTTTTGTAAAATTAATAAAACTTCAATTTTAATTAAAAATTAAAATTGGAAAAAAAATTGATTTTGAAAATCAATTTTCAAAAGGAAAAGGGATTAAAAATTGAGAAAAATCCCAATGTGGGATTTTCCCACTTTCAAGCAAGAAGGTTAGTCACCTTCTTACACATAATTCCACCACCAAATTTAAGGAGTAGCTTGAATCACTTTAAGTGATCAGTTTGCATGAGAGTCATTGATCTTCAACAAACTGAAAAACCAAAAAATCTCTCCTCCAATTTCCCTAAGTTCAAACTTGTTTTGGGTCTCACAACTCAATTTAAGACTCTAGAGAATAGTAGGAAAGCTCTAATTGTAACAACCCGACCTCCTAGGACTTAAGTTAGGCTGTTACTAATATACATACATGTGACACTTTTTTATGTTGAAATAAATGCTAAATAGATAAGGGGAGTTCAAAAGCCATTTTATTAAATGCAAATGTTAAAAACAATAATAGGGTACCCATAGATCATAAAGGTTAATAAATAAATATGAAAAACAATTCTTACTAATAAGTTTCAAACATCAAAACTAAACATTTAAAGAAACATGAAAGAAACTCTAAATCTCATGATGCAGAAGCGTAAAAACTAGTCCCAGTGGCTCGATCATGAATTCCGCTGCGCCATCGCCGGTGCATCTCTACCCTTACCTGAAACCCCACTACTGGAGTCAGGCTGGGCATCTATGTCCTCTAGATACCCACCTTTGGTACATATATACATGAAACAAGAAGGAGACTGAGTCCTATCCTACAGTAGTTAAGTATGCCCACTACCTTTGGTGAATCCCGAAGGAAACACAAAATCTAATGGGCATCTAACTAATCAGTAAGGACATTCGCACAGTCTCAACAAAAAAATGTACACTAATGGTGGTCCACGACTTCAATTGGAGAAGATTGTAGCTCAAATTCGTGTTTGAAGAGGATCTTCAAAGGTATGTGTTGAAATCCTCTTAAAACCCTATGAACATGCTTATTTTGATGTCAAAATTAGGAAATTAGAATGCTTAATGATCATGTTTTCTTCCATCGGATGTTTTTGTAAACCAACACTCCGATGACTACCTTCACCTACCAATCCTGACGACCAATGGGCTCCAACAACAAACTCCATCAAACCACCTTCGTAGGCTCTGACAACCACCTCTGATTATAAACTCCGATGAAAATCACCTTCGATGATCACCTTTGAGCGAGAAACTCCAACGACCAATTCGAGGCTTCAACAATCACCTTCGACAACAAATTTCGATAACCAACTCTAATACCACCTTCATGCGACTAACTTTGGGTTTTGATAGTCACCTCCGACTATAATCTCTAGTGAAAATCATCTTCGATGATCAACTTCGACAACCACTTTCGCCCGACCAACTCGGGGATTCGAAACCACCTTCGATGACAAACTTCGACAATGAACTCCAATACTCCTTCACGTGACTAACTTTAAGCTTCGATAACCATCTCCGACTATAAACTCTAGCAAAAATCATCTTTGATAATTAACTTCGACAACCACTTCTGACTACTATAAGACTAGTGACTGTTAAAGTATGTTATAGAGTTGTTGATTATATATATATATATATAAAAAAAAAAAAAATTGTCTATATTAAGTGCAATATTTATACGTAATGAATTTACATATCAAATAAATGTTAAGAATATTTAGACGAAAAGTACGTATGCAATTGAAAAGTACGTAATATATATTTAAAAATAAAAAAAAACCATAAAATGAGAATATTTTTCTTGGAACATTTTCTAGCAAAAATTAGTGAAAAATAGAGATTTGTTATCTGATAATCCTCTAAATTTAGAGGAAATGAAAGTAGAATTGTTGAAGAAATGTGGTGATATTCCATTGGCTGTTACGATGATGGAAAAACTTTAATTAAAAAAATTCATGACATAGTAAAAATATAAAGCAACAATAGGAAGAGAAATAAGAAGAAGATGATAATGAAATTCATGGAGAAAAATTAACTATAATCAAAAGTTTTGATTTCATTTTAGTTTCTCATTTTATTTAACCATATTTCTACAAGAAATATAATAAGTTGATGGTTATTCATTGCCCAAGAAAGAAAGAAAGAAAGAAAAGTAATAATTTTTTTTAAAAAATGCAATTCATATTCTATTCAAACAAAGATAGGTATAATTATTGAATAAAAAAGTTTCAAAACAAAAATAGTAATCATAAAAACATATTATTTATAGTTCAAAAATATGTATCAAATACCCAGCCATATAAACTAAACTTTGCACCCAAACACAGATATATGAAATCAAACCAAATAATTCTATATGAACTCCAAACATTCTATCTAAACTCAACGTCTCAAACAATCTCTTAGAGGCTTAAATTCTCACGTTCTAAATATTTGTTGTTTAATAAAATTTTGAAAATGGTGAATCTAAGCCGCATCACTTAATGCTTTAGTACTATAAAATTTCTCATGTACACATATAGTTATATTAATCGGTTGATTTTTTCTCCATAAAGTATGACAAATGGAAAATGATATGAGCATGTTTGTAAATAATTATAAAATAGTAAGAATCATTTTTTAAATAATTTAAAACATATTTTAATAATTTAAAATAAATTTTGATACTATGAAAAATGCAATTAAAATGTAAAATTAAATATAATTAATTTTGAATGTTTAAAAGTGTATTTCATAATTATTCTAAATATGAAAAAAATGATTTTATCCATTTTAAAATCACTCTCTAACATACAAATAATGTCTTGAATTTTGGTATAAACCTCAGTAACTACTTTTCTTATTATATTTGTTATTTCTAGTTATGGTATATTGGAGTATGTCTTTTAAGTACAAAATTTAATAATAATTGATATGTAATATCTCACTCGAGGTTGGTACCATCAAATCTAGATATCCTCCGTGGCTGTAATCGTGGGAAAAAAAAAAAAAAAAACCCTTAAATTATTAATCTAATATTTTTAGTTTTAGTATGGTTAATTGATTTCTTTTGTGAGCTGTTTCCTGTTTGTTGGGTGTTATACATCAACTTCGGAAACGGAATGGCAAGCTTCAGCGTTGTGAAGAAGAGCAACAATTTCCTCAGAAAACACAGGAAGTGGCCATTTCCACCCTACAAAACCAAATGGCATCGAACCTTCGATCAGGACGAAGCTTTGCGAATCCTAAAACAAGCTGCAAATTCCCCGAAACCACCGAATTCCGACGAACCCTCCCTTCTTTCCGCACTTATAACCTCCTTCAGAGCCTACCGCTGCCACCCAACCCCCAATGCCTACCACTTCGTTCTCAAAACCCTAGCTCGAACCTCCCAATTCCACCACATTGCCCCTGTTCTTGATCGCCTCGAACGCGTCGAGAAATTCCAAACCCCAGAGTACATCTTTGTCGACCTCATCAAAGTTTACGGACGAATGGACAGAATTCAAGATGCCGTCACTCTTTTTCGTAGAATTCCTATGTTTAGGTGCGTTCCTTCTACGCTCTCACTCAATTCTTTACTTTTCCTGCTCTGTAGAAATGGCGAAGGCCTTCGAATAATTCCTGAGATCATATTGAATAGCCAGACTATGGGTATTAGGCTTGAAGACTCCACTTTTCGGATACTAATTACTGCGTTATGTAAAATTAATAAAGTTGGGCATGCAATGGAGATTTTCAATTATATGATAACTGAGGGGTATGGTCTGAATCCACGAATCTGCTCTTTGATATTGGCATCGATGTGCGAACAAAAGAGATCCTCCAGTGATGTGGTTCTTAGCTTTCTGGAAGAAATGAGGCAAAAAGGATTCTGTCCTGTTGTTGTGGATTATTCTAATGTAATTAAGTTTTTCGTTACGAGAGGGATGAGTTCAGATGCTGTTGATCTATTGAATAAAATGAAGGCCGATGGTTTCAAGCCTGACATTGTTTGTTATACTATGGTCTTGAATGGGGTGATTGCGGATGGGGATTATAAGATGGCAGATGAACTGTTTGATGAATTGCTTCTCTTTGGTTTAGTTCCTGATATTTATACATACAACGTGTACATACATGGATTGTGCAAACAAGGTAATTTGGAAGCGGGGATTCAAATGATTTTGCATATGGAGGAATTGGGGTGCAAACCTAATGTGATTACTTACAATATTCTATTGGAAAGTTTGTGTAAAACCGGTGAACTTGATGAGGCAAGGAAGCTTCGAAGTAAAATGCAACTAAAGGGTCTGGCAGAAAACTTGCGGACTTTTAGGATTATGATCGATGGTTTATTTCATAATGGTGATGTAATTGAAGCGTGCGTCCTATTGGAGGAAATGGTAGGAAGTTGTTTCCCTCCTCAGATTTCAACTTTTGGTGAGATACTTTCTTGGTTGTGCAAAAGGGACATGGTAGGCAAAGCACTTGAGTTACTCACGTTAATGGTAGGAAAGAACTTTTCTCCAGGTCCTAAGGCTTGGGAAATACTGCTCCTGAGTTCTGAAAGTGAGCTAACCTCTGTTCAGAGCCTTGAAACTACTTTAGAAGATTTAGTAGGCATCTGAAGAAACTCAAACCCCATGGATTTTGGAGTCCATAAACTATAGGAGTCTTCATGGCTATGCTCGAACTGGTCTCTATTTTATTTTGTAATGGACCAGCCTTCGTTTCACCCAACTCTCAATAAGGTGAGGAGAAAAGGTACGGTCAAATGCTATTATTGCCCTGCATAATTTAAAAGAGATTCTTTGCGTGGGAAGTGAGTTTTTCTAACAAGCTGTGTGTTATTTTGTGGGTTCTTTGGGGTGAGGAGAATATTAGAATCTTTAGGGATTAGGAGATATCTTCCTTTTAGTGATGTTTGGTCCTTGTTAGATTATGTGAAAAGTCTTTTTATGATTACTCTCTTGGTCGACTTGTATTGTTTCATTGTTTTCTCACTAAAAGGTTGGCTATTTAAACAAAATAATGAAAGAACTACAAAGAATGACACTGTTGTAGTTCTTTAAAACCAACTGATAAGGAAATCATTGACAATTATTTGCTTATCGAAATTTAGATTTATCCACATATTTAATACTAGATATATCAATTTATTTCAATGTTTTTACATTTATTGAAGTTTCATGTATGAAATTAAAGAGGAGTTGTTGAACCTAGTTAATTAGATGAAAGGTTGTATCCTTTCATAGTGTATTTTCAATTAGTTAAAATAAGGTTGTAATCTCCACATTTTAGAACAAGGCTTTGAATTTGAACGAAATTTTCTTAGAGTTTATTCTCTCAAGCTTTATGTTTTCTTTGTATTCTTGTGTTTAAAATGCATGTTTTAGGACTTTCAATCTAGTTTGATCAATTAGATTGTGGAGAATTTGAAATCTTGAAGTTAGGAACAAGTTCTCATTTCTTCTTGATCTTTAATCAAATTTTTCAAGTCAAATCTGTTTAGCTTTCTTGGGGTTGCTTACCAATTAGTTAATTGGGGTTATTCTTATTACTGTTGTGGGGGTTCACCTCGTTTAAGGGGGAGTTCTCAAACGTGATTGAGGTAGTTCCCTTTATCATTTGGTATTAGAGAAAAGAAAAGAGTGAAAATGGAGAAAAATGAAGGAGCTGGAAAAGAAGATTTGGGATGGGTTTAAAACCTTGCAAGCTTTTTAAGCTTTGTTTCTTGTGTGTCCTTGAGTTAGAATGCATGAATATTTGGAGCATTCAAGTGAGATTGGATCTGTCTTGTTTGTGGTGTGCTTTGAAGATCAAGGGTTGATGGGAGTTGTAGACCTTTGTCCAAACTTTGCTTTATTAGATCGTCTAAGTAATATGTTATCTAGCCTATCTTAGGGGTTGAGACCAAATAGGTTTTGGGGTTTGTTGGGGTTGAGTTCTTTGGGTCTTGTTTTTCAACATGGTCCTTAGATCCGATTCTTGAAGGTTTCTTTATCATTTTGGTATTAGAGCTTTGGCTCTAAACAGATTACATCTTTACTTGTTTTCCTTTCATTGCCATCTTTCTTTCTTTAAATTATTTCATCTTCTCATTTATTTTTCTTACTTCATGCACTATTGTGTCTGCTGGAACAAAAAAGTTTGTAAAAAAATGGAAAAAAGTGTCTTATTGTTTTCTTGTGACCTTTCATTTCCTTCGTATTTAAGTTTACTTGCTGGAAAAATTGGAAAAAGAAATTGCCTTTTGCATCTTTCCATAAGTTTTTTTTTAAAAAAAAGCTTCGTGATTTTGTGACTTCTCACATTCTATACTATATTGAAATACTCTGGCATGATTCTTGTAATAATACTATAAGATTTGTTGAAGTTTGAGATACTAGAAGTCTTATGATATCTGTTGTCAAAGAAGAAATTATTAAGCAACTTACGACAGTGATTATAATTTTTGGAAGAAGTTTAGAGAAAGTTTGGATGAGTTGAGCCATTGATTACATAGGGTCAATTGAATGAAAAGTTGAAGTTCCAAAAGCTAGCAAGGAAGAATTATGCCATGTGAGCTATTGAAAATCAAGAAGATAGTCCTTTGCCAATTACGGATCAACCATTCCAAATGATGGAGTTCACTACAAGTCGGAAAGAGAGATTGCAACTGTAATGTCACTAAGATGAATGAGGGTGATCATCAAAGTTTGAGAGGAATCAAAAGGTCTTCTAGTTGCAGAGAGCAAGGAAAGGAGATATTTAAAGTATGTATTGAGAATGAGGTTATGACTAAATCCTTAGAGAAAAACGAGGAAAAAATAGAGAAAAATGACACATTAGAGACTAAAAGAGAAAGAAGAGTGTGATTAAGAATGGAACTGAAAGAAAATATTCATGTGAGAAAAATCATGGGAGTAGTTTTCCAACTAACGCTCCTTCCTATTATGTTCCTTGTGTTTTATATGCTACATTAAAGGCACGATGGGAGATGGTCAAGTTTGAAATTTTTCATCAACGACGTCTGAGGTGGAATGCTCTACAAAGAAATTTCACATTTAATTTTGGAGAAGACGAGCCTTTCAAACTTATTTTCAAAGTTCGAGATGATGATTACAAAGTTGCGTTACATGGCCATCTAAGATTCGAGGAAGAATCTTCTCGAAGAAGAGGAGTTTGATAAAGAAATCATTGGCGATTATTAGAATTGGAGCATTGAATTTAACTTCTAAGCTAAGCTTCCAAATAAAGTTGAAGAGATGCAACTTTTGAATCTTCATGATCATCCAAGAGATTAATGAATCTAAAAATTTAGATTCATCCACATATGTAATACTAGATGTATCAATTTATTTTAATATTTTTACATTTATTGAAGGTTTGAAATTAAAGAGTTGTTGAACCTAGTCAATTAGATGAAAGGTTGCGTTCTTTCATAGTGTCCTTTCAGTTGGTTTAAATAAGGTTGTAATCTCCACATTTTAGAACAAGACTTTGAATTTGAATGAAATATTTTTAGAATTTATGTAAGGTATCCAAGTCCCTGCACACAAAAAAATAGAAGAACACCCAACCAATGATACAAATAAGACCAAAATAGGGTAATACGTTCTCCCCTGTGAATGACTATTACATATCAACAAATATCCCGAAGTCTCAAATGATATTACAAGCCAAACAGAGGTCACAAGTTCACATTAGCAAGAAAGACAAAAAACGAGAAAATAGAAAATGGTACTCCGACTATTCAAGAGAGTTGACTCTCCTCTATGAGTTGTTGCTCCAAAATCTATGAAACACAGATACTTCATGTGAGGCAAAGAATCCGTATTAGACACGTACTAGATATCGATACTTCCAGATACTTCCTAGATACATATCTGACACGCGTTTGACGTATCTATTTTACGCTTATCTTTTTTTAAAGAAAAAAATATAAAAAACTCATTTAACCTTTCCCAATCTAAAACTATGCAGCCTATTTAAAAAGCTTACTGTTCGAGTCAAAACTAAAAGGGAAAAAAGATAAAAGACCAAACCCTAGAATCATCTAACCTTCATCTTCACATTTGAGTTCCCACAAAATCCACCAAAATATAACCCACTTGAATATCTTCAACAATTCAACGAAGTTCTTTGTTTATCTTCATACTTCTCCCTCTAATCTTCTTCTTCTTCTCTAATCAACACGAGTCACTTTTCTATTGCATTTCATTGACTATTTTACTTTAACATCTTAGATGATGTTTTTTGTATTATATTTCAATGTTTGTATTGTATTTTGTACTATTGTCATTAACTTGCATATTAAATTTATCTATATCCTAGATTTTTTTTAAGAAAAAGAAAACGTAACTTCAACGTATCAGTATTCTAGTTTTTTAGAAATTGACGTATCGTCGTATCCTATCGTATCAATATCTTGTATATGTATCCATATATGTGCTTCATAGTCTAAAACAGTCCTATCCTTCCCTTCATTCCAAAACCCTACTAATACCCTTCAGCTGGTCCCTGCTGCTGGTCTCTGTCGTCTCTTGCTTGAGTAATTCCCTTCTTGCCCCCTTTCCTCTCATACACTTTCATAATAGGAGGTCTCACATCACCCCCTTTTTGAAAATTCATCTTGTCCTCAAGGTGAGCATCAAGAAATTGCCTCCTTGTCACTTTGACTGGTTCCTAGGTGGCATCAGTTTCCAGTTGATTGACCCATTTGATCAACCATTCTTGGTAATTCGCCTTGGCATTCCATCTAACTCCCAACACTTGTTCTGGTTCTGCCTCCCATTCAAATTCATCAGACAATTGTGGTGCTTCAGCTTGCACTATGGTTTCATTAGACACTACCTTCTTTAATTGTGAAACATGAAAGACATCATGTATTATGGCTGTGGAAGGAAGCTCTAGACAATGGGGCCATAGTCCCAATCCTTTCCACCACATTGATCTTCCTCTAGGCCATCGTCTAGAGCTTTCTTCCACAGTCACGGTACATGATGTCTTCCATGTTTCACTATTAAAGAAGGTAGTGTCTAATGAAACCGTAGTGCAAGTTGAAGCACCACAATTGTCTAATGAATTTGAATGGGAGGTGGAACCAGAACAAGTGTTGGGAGTTAGATGGAATGCCGAGGCGAATTGCCAAGAATGGTTGATCAAATGGGTCAATCAATTGGAAACTGAGACCACTTGGGAACCAGTCGAAGTGATGAGGAGGCAATTTCTTGATGTTCACCTTGAGGACAAGGTGAATTTTCAGAAAAGGGTGATGTGAGACCTCCTATTATGAAAGTGTATGAGAGGAAAAAGGGAAAGAAAGGAATTATTCAAGCAAGGACTAGCTGAAGGGTATTAGTAGGGTTTTGGAACAAAGAGAAGGGTAGGATTGTTTTGGAGCAACAACTCATAGAGGAGAGTCGGCTCTCTCGAATAGTCGGAGTACCATTTTCTATTTCCTTGTTTTTTGTCTTTCTTGCTAGTGTGAACTTGTGACCTCTGTTTGGCTTGTAATATCATTTGAGACTTTGGGATATTTGTTGATATATAATAGTCATTCACAAGGGAGAACGCATTACCCTGTTTTGGTGTCGTTGGTTGGGTCTTGTGTGTTTTCTGTGTGCAAGGACTTGGATACCTAACATAAATTTTAAGAAAATTTCATTCAAATTTAAAGGCTTGTTCTAAAATGTGGAGATTACAACCTTATTTAAACTAATTGAAAGGTCGCAACCTTCCATCTAATTGACGAGGTCATGAACTTCAATAAATGTAAAAACATTGAAATAAATTGATACATCTAGTATTAAATATGTGGATGAATCTAAATTTTCAG
The DNA here is from genome assembly GCF_009727055.1 of Benincasa hispida. Taxonomy (NCBI): domain Eukaryota; kingdom Viridiplantae; phylum Streptophyta; class Magnoliopsida; order Cucurbitales; family Cucurbitaceae; genus Benincasa; species Benincasa hispida. Next base: position 49,663,823 of record NC_052359.1, read on the forward strand.
ATTCATTAGTCCCTTGGATGATCTCGAAGCTTCAAAGGTTGCATCTCTTTAACTCTATTTGGAAGCTTAGCTTAGAAGTCAAAATTCAATGCTCCAATTCTAATAATTGCCAATGATTTTTGTATCACCAACAGATCATGCTTCAAATTTATTTAGACTGATTAGAGCGCAAGAATGCTTCTCTGCTGGGCAGGTATTGCGAGGACGACCTTGTGTGAGCTATCTGCTGGTATTGTGGTAGAAGGAGAGAATGCACCCTTCAACTTCATGGCCTGGGCAACATCTAATAGTGTAACTGTAAGTGGAAACTTAAATCAGTGCTTACTTTTTATCGAGCCAAATTATAAATCTTCAATTTCATGGAACATAAGCACTTTTTAACTTTCCCCATATATATGTGTGTGTATTTATCAAAGATGATCCAGTCCAGATTATTTATTATTAGTTTTTTCACAATACTTTGCTCTGCTGCAAGGATGGCTTATTAAATCCGACGCTGTGCATATAGTGGAAACTTTTGCCAGCTTAGCAAGAAAATGAAGATGTTATTTGATCCTAATTGATTAGTCTGCTTTAAAGTATTAATAAGTGATATGTATCTACGAAGCCGAGCTAATTTGAACTTGCTATTATGTCACGGTCGACTGGTACAGATGCGATGGATGTAATTTTGGCATCTTCTAAGTAGTGGTTATTTTCAATTGGATATATCATATATTTAGTATGAAACAGCGGTGGGGAATGATGAGGATATGCTCTACCATTTTAGTTCAGATAAACTATAATCAAAGTTATCTGATCTTGCATGCCTACAAAGTTAACCTCTAGTTTTTTGTATTTGATATGGCCAGGGGATTTTGTTTGTTTCCCTTGTATTTGTCTACAAGAAAGCGTCGATTGTTCTTGAACAAATGGCCTGTTGCTAATGAATTGAAACTTTTGAAAGTGTCCAGATATTAGATCAGATCAGCAAAAGTTTCTTTGGTCTACATGCGCGGAAGGAAGTTAGACTTAGAACTTTATTGTCAGAGTCGAGTAAATTAGATCTCCTACCTCATTAGGCAGTCCGTGGGTTGAAATGGGGGATTTTAAAGGTTAAACCTATGTAGGTTAATTTTTTTGTACAAGCAGATGGGTACTCTTCAGGTATAGTGTCATAAATCTGTTCTCTGCCTTTTGTAATAACTTATTTAAAAATACCATGAAAATGTATTTCAAAAGTTTTTTTTTCTTTTTTTTGTGTGTAGAATAGTCCTTAATTTTAGAATAATTGTTGTCCACAGAAATGACAGAAAGACACAAATCATGGATAGCAAGAATAGTTGCATAGTAACTTTTTGAACAATTCAGAATCCTTTTTTTAAACACAACTGTATAAAAAAATTACTGAAAATTGTCCCACATGGAAAGCACTGAAACCGTATCTTAAGTTGATGCAACATAGCTTTTAGTTGTTTGGTGAGAAAAGAAAAAAGAACTGAAAAGCTTTTTAGTTGACACCAGTATGATGAGAAGAAGCTTTCTCTCTCTCTCGCTCTTGAAGGCAGCTCCAAGTTGAATCTCACTCACCATCTACTTTTTAAGATCTTCCCAGTTCCACTAATGGAAGTTAGAACCTGTTGTGAAATTAAAATGTATATTTGAACGAACCTTATTGAGGATTTCTCTATTTAATATTCCAAGGCCCTACTCAGTTGGCTAACAAGGATGGTGGGATGTCTTTATTTCTAGTGGCTGAATACAAGTCGTTACATGAAAAAAAATAAATGTCAGCAAAAGAGAACTATAAACTGTCAAACTACATTATCTACGAAGAGAGAAAGATCTTCACAAGGATTTGATAATGATAATATTCATACAGTTGCCTTGCGATCTTCAGACTTTTGAATTTGCCCAAAATTCTTGACTTTTTGTGCTCAAACTTTTGTCAAGCTAGCATCTGATGTCGATACAACTTAATGTTAATATTAGGCTTTTGATTAATCACAAATAAGAATTACTTTTATTTATATTTTTACCTTAACAATTGCATCTGCCCTCTCTTTTTCTTGCTTTCATCCTTTTTACTTTGATATAGTGAACTTTGGCTTTATTATTGGGACAACTGTTTCAGTGCAAGTCCCTGTGTGGATATCAAGTGGATTAATTCCACATCCATTGTGATTGATTGATGGAAGATTTGATTAAATTAATTGGATTTATTTCACTTGTTTCAACTAATTCAAAACCTTATTGTGAATGATTGTTTGGATTTGAAGATTGGTTATAATTAACTGAATCTTGTAGGAAGAAAGGCTTTGTGAAACTAGTTGTGGTTATTGAGTTGCAATAGCCATCGTACTGAACTACTGGCTGCTTTTTTTTTTCTCTCTAGGGAAAGAGTGCATTGCTTGGAAAGATTTTCTAGTATAACTAATTCTTTCAATCTTGGTGTTGACTAGGCAAATAAAAAATGGAGGTAGTATTAATATTCTCATAGTACCTGAAATTTTTTCGCATTCTTTTCTCCCTTCATTGTTCTTGAATTCATGAATAGTATAACTCTTGAAGGTTTCTATTTTATTAGCCTTTAAAAAGTGTCATTTTTCTTTGCATAGTTTCTCCATGGAAGGAGGAGAATATTGTGAGAGTAACTACAGTGAAAGGAGGTCACATGTTACACGAGAGGGGCACCCCATGTGGAATAAGTTCAAAGAAGACTGAAAGTAATTGAAGCTTTCCTATGTTTTAAGTCAATTGGAATTTATTTTCATTAGAAAAACGTATCACGTCAAGAATTTGTACCTTCTCTTTTTCCATGCGTGTTTATGATTTTCAACTGTTGGATCGTACATAATTGAAATTTGATACAGTCAGATTTCTGTATCCTGTTCCTATTTATATAAATCACTTTCATAAAATCAAAGAGATCATGTTTAATTTTAACTTGAATCACAAAGTAGATATTTCAAAAGGAAAGAATTCCTCCTGAAAGAGTCAAATTTTGTCGTGGGGTGAATATAGAAGTTTGTGGATCTGTCATAATATAAGCAATCGTGGCAAATCCAAAGCTCAAAGTAAAGAAGGCAAAAACTTGTTACCCCAAGTATCTACTCCCACTTTGTCTCCCTTCATTGGGATATTACAAATTTTCGAGGATTGTTTTGAAAATGGCCGGTCGTAGTATAGTAGTAGTCTTCATCCCATACCCCTTTCAAATTGGTGCCAAAATTTTACTCATAACCTTTCTCTATCATCTTTTACATTTATTTGTCTCATGTTTCTCTATCTATTTTCTTTTATCTTTAAATTTTCGCTAAAATCTCTAATACATTTTGGGTTTATTTTTAAAAAATGAAAGATTTATTTTATTGATTTCTTTTTTCTTTTTTTGAAAATAACATGGACATAAATATGAACTTTCAATATTATTCAATTAATTGTACTTCTTGATAGATGGGGTGTTTTATGTTATCATAAAAATGAAATTAATTACGCGTTTATAATTAACTACATGCAATCACTAATTTTCTTGCGTCTCAATTTGTTAACACTTCCTATATATACACCTGAATAATATATTTTTTTAATTCAATATTTTGTTATATATATATATATATATAACAAAATATTGAATTAAAAAAATGGGACTGTTGGAAGTATATATGATTAATTTCTAAATAGGATACGACAAGACGTGGATAAATTGAAGATTAGTCAACGAATTGGACTCATCACTTTGACTCTGAATCTAATTGAAGAATCACAATACGGCTTCTCTCGGATCCAACAATTCTAATAATTATCATCTACCCCTACACTACATTTCCCACCATCCGATCCAATTTTCATCACAAACAACCTATATGGAATAATATCATTCTAAATTTGAATCTTGGGGGGGGAAGGAAAAATAAAGGACAAGAAAAAAGGAAATTACCTGAAAAGAAATGAAGAGAAAGGTGGGTGAATTGGACATACAATAACAAGGTTTGCAGTGGTCAGGATGGGGAAGACGGGCACATGAACAACCCACTCGGCAGTGGCCATGTGGCGTCGCTAGATGAGTGAGTAATGCACGTGCCCTGCTTCTCCATCCTGATCGGCACGCACCTTCTATGCCGCCGCTCTCCGACCATTTACCTTCGTATTTTCGGATGCAAAATCGCCGGAATAGCTGTTCAATTTAGGTAGCTTTTCTTTGGCAGCCATATTTATAGCCATGACGTGGGGCCACCAGGGATTTCAATTCCTTCTCCACTTACCTACTCTTTGACATCTCGAAGTCTTAATTTTATTTATGTCTATAGAAAACATAGATAAAATATTCATCTTCTGTCCATAAATATTTATATAAAAAATTAATAAAAATAAAATATCAAATATACTTTTTTTTTTTTTTTTGAAAAATTTTACATACAGAAATAATGTCAAACCTCAATTTACAGAAATAGAAAAAAAATATAGATAGGTTTTTATTATAGTGATAAACTTTTATAAGTCTCTATCACTAATGAACACCAATAAACTTTTATTAAAATTTTATTATTTTATGTAAATAGTTTCTTTTTTTTTTCTCTTTTGTTATGATAATTACTGGCAGAGATCAAACCTCCAATCTCTTGGGAGAAAGACCATACTAATTAGGTTTCATAGATTTTTCATGATATTGTAGAAATATTGATTCATCCAACCGATAATATCAATAAAAATAGGAATGTTGACAGAAATTAATAATACAGTGACCTGCTACCTCCCCATCTCGACCCTCACAGCCAATCCAATCCCATTATTCACGACACTCGCTGATTCTGCGTGTACATGGGTTGGGTTGGATCGAGTTGGTGGTGTTTTTTGGATCAATCCGAAAATTCATGTTGGTTACAACTTAAAGAACCCAAATAAAGTTTCTAAAATTCGGATTGGGTTAGGTTGGGTTGTCGGGTTATAACTTATTTTTTCTTTTTAATTAAAATTATGTAAATTTATATACAACGTATTATTACTAACTAAAATATCATAAAATTCAAACGTTAAATACAAAATATCTAGGATATTTATTGCAAACTTTAAATAAAGACAAATATCATAATAATTTTAAAAGAAAAATATTTAAAATTCACAAATTAATCAATACAGAGTAATCAAATTTTAAAGAGAAATATACATAATACCTTTCATTTATATATATAAAATTCGGGTTGGATTGGGTCAACCCGATTTTTTTTAGCCAACCCACGATCCAATAAAAATAAAAAAAGTTCAACCAAATCTAACTTAAAAACAAAACTAATCCAATGTAATCCTTATATTTTGGGTCGAATAGTTCTTATTCGGGTTGTCGGGTTATTTGAACGTCCCTACCTAGATGACTGTGCTGATCCTGCTCTTGCCTGTCATTTTCTCTTCGTCACCGCCCTTGTTCGCATGCATTTTTTTTTTCTTTTACTTCATTCATCCATACATTTATTTTATTTAAAATTAAAGCTACCTTTGTTGCTTTAAAAGCAAGTTGACGTTTTCTTAATATATATATATATATATATATATATATATATATATATAATTTTGAACTTTAAGTGTTCAATTTCTGGACATTTCTACCATATTATTTGTTTAATCAATCCATAGTTTAAGCTAATACTCCAGTAACAAAAAGCATGTTCTTTTATATATGAAATTGAAAGATAATATATAAAGATATTTAAAAATGATTAGACAGGCATTAGGCCCCCACGTACTGTAGGACTGTGATAGGAGGGGTTCCTTAAGACTTCAGAGAGCCTGCAAGCACACACTCACGAGGAGGAACCCCATATAAATTATTATTTAATTAGAGGCCCTAAACCGTTATGTTATTTTTCTACCTCATATTTTTGGTCATAAAAAGTAAACGGGATTTTTTATCAAGTCCTTTGAATTACGGACTCATCTAGATCCACAATTATTAATTGATAAATATTATTGCCTAATCAATATTTAATTCGATCGAGAGCAATCTCTTGGAAGTATAGATAAAGTAACTCATTACGAATACTTCTTGCTTTTAGTCTATGCTATCATCTTATCATAACATGAGACTAGAAGATTTTAGATCAAAATAGAATTTATTTATGAATACCAATAATAATTAGATCATTCATGTATTGGTTTATTGTCTATAATTTATCTCCCACTAGTTTTATAGAAAAACAATGTAAACTCATTGATTTCAATGATATCAAGTTTATGCACAAACAAGCCATTAAAGTAACTTTTTCAAAACTAAGAAATTTTAACGGATATGTAGTTTAATTTAGCTTTTTTTTAAAAAATCTCATCAATGCGCTCTAATCATTGATTGAAAGAGTATGAAGAATATTCTTTTAATTACAATACCTTTGTAAAAAAAGAGTGTGAAGAATATTCTTTTAATAAATTTTCAAATGATAATTTATTGAGTGATAAAAATTGGAATATTTCTTTTACAAGTTTAAGACTAAGACGATTTGTAACATTAAGTTTGAAGTGTAACTTGATGAAATTTAAAGTTTATGATAAAAAATGTTACAACTTGACAATATTGTAAGAAAAGATAAATTTAATACTATGTTTGACAATCATTTGTTTTTTGAAAATTAAGCTTATTAACATTACTTTTCTATTATATAAGCTTCAATGTATCAACTTTTTACTAATGTTTTTAAAAATGAAGAAAAATTAAACTAAATTTAATAGTTTTTCATGACAAATAGAAAATCACATAATAATAAAATAAAATTAAATAATTATAAATTTCAAAAATAGAAAACTAAAAACTTAGGTACCGTTTGATAACCATTTTGTTTTTTATTTTTTTTTCTTGAAAATTAAGCCCATTCCCCCTCCTCCCCAATTTCTTACAATGATTTGCTTCTTTTCAAAGTGTAATGGTTGAATTCTTAGTCAAATTTAAAAACAAAAACAAATTTTTAAAAGCTACTTTTTTATTTTCAAATTTCGGCTTAGTTTTTTAATCCATTAGTAAAAGATAGATAATAAATGAAGAAATTTAGAGGTGGAAGTAGAGACTTGGTTTGGTAACCATTATATTTTTTTTTGTTGGAAATTAAGTATATTTTCTTACATTTTTTCACAATGGTTTGAGTCTTCTGAAGTACAAGAGTTAAATTCGTGGACAAATTTCCAAAAATAAAAACAAATTTGTTTAAATTACTTTTTATAACTTTTAAAATTTGGTTTGGTTTTTAAAAATATGAATAAAAAGTAGATAATAAATTAAGCAAAAAATAAATCTAAAATAGTAAAAATGTCTATAGATTTAATTTTCAAAAACAAAAAATTAGGGATGATAGGTTACAAAACGAGTCAAAATTTATCCCGAAAAGAAATAATGTTGATGGTTGATATAAATCCACAACGAAGAAATTGATGGATGGATGAAGACAAGTATTAAATAATTAAATCTATATGGTGTACATAGGTTCATAGGTAACATTGAGTTTGGTCCATGTGGAATTCATGCAACAAATGTGGCTACTTTTTTTCACTCACTATATTTTTGAATCTTGTTTAATTCCCTTTCGCTTCACTAAATACATTTCTACTCATATAAATTGAAAGAAACACTGTTTTATGAATTGTGTTAAATTACTATTAATTACTAATTGTCCTTTTTCTCAATGCTTAGCCTTTTCATTTTTCTCTTTAGACCTATCCCCTAACACTCTTAATTGACTACTCAACTTTTGATCATTCCCAATCCTAGCTACTCTTTGTCCATATTTTAGATACTCTAGATCCCTTTCATATTTGATATATTTTTTAATTTTCCGTTCTTTCGATATCCGAATATTGAATTTATGAATATAGTACTATTACTCTTTTGACTTTCTATCTAATCAAAAAGTTTGTTACATGTTAAATCAGATTATCTCAAATTCAGCGTACTTAACTTACTTTTTAAATAAACTATTAATTATTTAAGTATTCAGAAATATAAAAATTTAAAATTATTATAAAATGTTGAGTGGTGGGGCTGCTATCAAATTCTCTACTAATAATATTTCAACTTCCAACTTTTTAATTATTATTATTATTACTACTACTACTACTACTACTTCAACTTTCCAATTTCCTCACTTCATTTGAGCATGAGTTTTTTTAAAAAAATAATCTTTATATATCCAAACCAAGCCATTAAAACAATTTAAAGTTAATTAATAAGATGGATTTAGGCATAAAAAATCGTATCTTAACTCCTTCATCTATTTCCATCTTAAATGAGAATTCTAATAGGTTCGATCAATCTATAATAGAAAAGACATTTGTGTTAAAGATGTTGCATACAAAATTTAAAAGGTTTATAAGTTACATAAGCTACATTATTCATAGTCAATTGATTAATTTAAGAAATGAGGAATCCGACATAATTATTGAAATGAAATTAAATAAGGATATTGAATAGTGTTTGAGGTGGAATAGTGAATATCCCATTCACCCAAAGTGATGGTACTTAAAAAAGAAAGTGAAGGTGGGTGTTTGGATACGGACGATGCAATGGTGTGTTTTGTAGTGGAATTCCACGAGACAGAGCTGAACAAAACCCAAAACCAAACAAAATAATAATAATAATAATAATAAGGAGCAAAGTGGAAGCATTAGTGTTTTAATTAATAATTAATTTGGAATTAGAGTTTCAAAACCTTTGTCTAGTTGAGGTCATACACATCTGTTGAAAAAAAATGATTGTTAAGTAGGTAATTAATCTGGGAGATCGTAGCTTAGCATCATGATAATTAATAAATTAGTGCTTATTCAGGTACTAATTTATTGGTTTAGCGTATAAGTGCGCCAATTTTTCCTTTTACACTCTTTCCCTTTAATGGCCACACCATTCATTTCACCATTATATTATTATTCCATTCCATATACTTCAGTGGATGCATTTCTTAATTATAATTCATTTAACTCCCTTTACTTTATATTTAAGTATACTTAAACTAACACGTAGTATGTATTAATGACTCAAAATCTGTCTATCGTAATACTAAAATGAATAAGATACTTCTTAATTCCATACATTTGATTTATATAGGCTTATTTTACAATGGCTTCGTTTATTCTATTATGTTTTTTTTAAAAAAATGTATGATTATTACTTCTCAAGTTCTCTATTATGAGTTTTACTTGTCTAAAATGCTTAAATTTCTAGTCAACTTTTTTTTTTTTTTAAAAAAAAAAAAAAAAAAAAAGTGAAAAACTATATATATTTTTCTAGCTTTAAAATTTTACTGGTAGGATGTCAATCACGGATATTAAAAAAACAAAATCTACTCTCATTTCCTAGTAATTTAGATTTGAATTTATTTAGTATAACAATTGAAGTGAGAGTTTGAACCTCCGACCTCTTGAAGAGGTTCACATGCTAATACCATTGAACTAAGCTCACTTTAACAACTTCGATTATTTTTTACATTAACAAAAGGAGTATTTTTTTCGTAACCAATATAACAAACAATAAAATAATTCTGAGAATCCTTTTTAAATAAATAAAAAAAGAATTATTTCTAGAACTGCATTATTTTCCTGTATTTAGTTTTTTAATGTGTATAACATTTCTCTAACATTACATTATTTCAGGCATGGCTATTAGAAAGGCATAATAAACACACACATCTTTTTCTTTTTTTCAAATTATAAAATAAGTTCTGGTTAATTAGGTACAGTTTTGCTTTTCAACTTACCACCAATACCAACCATTTATATATATAGTTTTTTTTTTTTTTTTTCTAATTAAAACACACACAGTCACACTGAAATAATATCTAAGTTTATATGAATACATTTTTTTAAAAATGATTTGACATTCCGTAGAGTGGTGTTTTTTAGGTTAGTTGTATAATTATTAGTTAGATGTGAGAATAATTGAGAATTATTGATCTATGCTATACCTATACCAACGGTGGTTACCCGGCTGCTCCGCCGTGGACCGTGGCGACCGTTTCCACGAAATAAATAAAGTGATATGAATTTTTCTTTTTTCTTTTTCTTTTTTCCTCCATCTCTTTTTTTTCTAGTGAAAAGTGAAATGATTTTCTTGTTGGTGGCGAACATGATTTGCAATTTTGGTCTAATCACCCGGAAAACCCGGAATTATTATTATTATTTTAAAAGAAAATAAATCGCTGCTCATTATATTCTATTTCTAGTCTAGGCTTTTAAAAATGTTATATTTAAAATCAGAAAAAAGAAAATGTATGGCCTTATCCTTATTATGCATCATAATTACGTCACGGGTATACATTCTCTCGTAACTTGTAAAATATGGTTCCCTTAGATTCCAAAAGGAGAAATTTTGTTTACCATTTTAATTTTAAAAAGTCAAAAGAAATACGCAAATTTTGGCCTTTCAAAATGTTAAAATATATGGTGATAGAATTTTGTTTCTGTCGTTGTTAGCTCCGGATTGGCCGACAGGCCAGTTGTTGCTTTGTTAGGTGGCAGGCGTAAAAGGCAAAACTGACATTGAGCCGTGCCCACCAATTCGAAGCCCAGATAATGGCCCAATATAGCCCATATTTGTTGGGCGGGGTGGGTAACAAAAACGGCCCAACCATATGAAAAGACAAAAGAGCCTACCAGCCCACAACAAACAAAAATTAGCCCAACCAATTTACAAAACGGCGAGATTCAAACTTCATCCTTATTCTCTTTCTTTATCACTTACTTTTGATCTCTAGATTCTCTACTGATCTTTCGATCATTTGTCCATTCTCCAACAATTTATTCTTCTTCTCTTCGTTTAGAGATGCCAACCTCTTTTTTGTTGCTAACTTCTCCATTCATGATGTGATGCACTCCTATTATTGATAAAAATCTAACTATGGTTCATTGATACGTTATAGTTACCTATTCTCTCTCTTTTCCTAATATATCATTTTTATAGATAAAGATTAGTTTGAATGTTGAAAATTTAATGACGTTCCCTTTTTGTGATACACTTCTATTAATGATGGAAAGTTAAGTGTAGCTATTAGTGATAGGCTATAATAATCTTTTTTTTTTTTTTTTATCTAATATTAAAATCTAATGTTTGTTTATTTATTATTTTGATCAAATCATAGTTCGACAACTTTGAAAGATGTGTAAAATATATTCTTAAAATTTAAAAGTTGTGAAATGTTTAAAATTTGAAATTTCATGTTTGATAATGGTTTTTGATAGAATCTAAGTAGTGTAGCAAGACTAACAAGTGGTCAACTAAATTTATGAACAAGTTGTTAGGAATGTCATAAAACCTAAAAAGTATAGACACAGATATGGATACATGACATCGATACGATACCATACGACGATATGTTAATTTCTAAAAAACTAAGATACAGATACGTTGAAGGTACATTATATATATAATGTCTAATTAATTGTTATAATACTTATTTTAAGTTAGATTAAAATATATTCAAGAAGAGAGTGACAACATGAAAAAAAAAAAACCAGTAACGTGGAGTGATTGTTGAGCAACTAGAGTAGACGGTAGGAAATAAGTAAAAGATGAAGATTGAAGAATGAAGTTGAGGATGAAGGGGGTGTGAATCATGATTTAGTGAGAGAGAATGGAAAAATAAAGATTTAATTACGTTTCGAGTTTTTTTTAAAAAAAATTATGTTTTATCATTTTTAATTTATTTTGTTTTGGATTGCTCAATTTAAATGGACTTTCATGTTTGAAAGTGATTTTAAAATGGTTGAAATCACTTTTGTTATTTTCAAAATCACCGTAAAACATGTTTGATTCTTCAAAACTAATTTTGATGATATGAAAATTGCATTTAAAAGTGTGAAATTGAAAACTAAATTAGTTTTGAGTGATTAAAAATGTGTTTTCGAGTGATTTTAAAAATGAAAAAAGTGAATGATTATTTTAAAATCACTCCTAAACATGCACTCAAATAAAATGGATTGTGGGTTGGACTTTTTAAATGGTTGGGCTTAAATTTGGAAAAAAAATTGACCCACGTATCCCCTTCACATATCGGAAAGTAGATATGCATATCTAAAAATTAAAAATAAAAATAAAAAAAATCAGATACTTCAAATCATGTATCAGACAGTATCTACCACATATCTGGACGTATGCGTATCTGATAACAATTCTCTGCACAATTAGAAGTCTATGTGCTTTCTAGCCTAAAACTCGCAATTCGTAATCATGGAAACATATTCTCTTTATCAATAAAAGTATTGTTGAAGAATTTATTCAATAAAAGTGTTATTGAAATTCCATTATGTTATAAAATCCAATAAATGAATTCATGGCTATAGTATGAATACTTATTTATGTAGAGACATAAAAGAGGATCAAGTTGTAATATATAATCAAAAAGGTCTATAAGTATATGGATAAGATTGAGTATCTCATCTGGAAGACACTATGAATACGACCTACTTTGTATACTGATACAAACGATGTGATTTCGAAATCGTTCGTGTGAAGATATGCGAGTAGAGGCATCCTATGCAAAAGATGTTCGCATAAGATCGAATCACGAAATAGTCACTTTTCTTTATAACAACTGTTTACTAAAGATTGTTTCAATTCGATGACTTAGGGTAACTTGATCTTAATCCTAAGCTAACTATGAACTCCTGTTTATTTGGGATTATCCTTTGATCTGCATATGTGAGAGTAGTTCAACAACACTGCTCAACAAGACTCACATTTTGGGGATAAGACCAGATAGATAACTGGAGACATAGTCCTGCAAGATGAAGCCCACTCCTACCCATTTAAGATTGGCAGATATGTTGTTTTCTTAAGTACTGATTCCTAGTCTTGAACAAAAGAACCACACCCTCTCATGGTCGAGAGAGATATGGTTTGTTAGTTGGACTATAAACCAATTGTTCAATAGAGGATCAGTAGGAGCTTAAGGAGCAAGATGTATTTACAAGGGTAAAACGATAATTTTTTACCTAGCTGTAAATACAAACGACTTGTGAAGAATCGACTTACTGATCATGGTTAAATCAAGTGGATAGAAATATATCTATAGTGAGGAGAGTGCAACCATCGAATTAGCTATAGTGGTATTTCTCCATGGTTAACGAATATTGATTAATTCGATTTAAAAAGTTTAGCTAATTAATCTCAAATTGTTGGAGTTCATGAGGTTCCTCTACTCGCTCATGAGAGATTAAACCTTAGATTAGAAAATTGAGCAAATTTAATAGTTAGGCTTTTGGAGCGGTTCGAGTGGTGTTGAAGTTGTTTTTGTAATAGTTAAGCTTTTACTTGCTTATTTTTTCCAAAACTAAAACCATATCAGTATGTCATTTATTTATGCATTGGGTGTATGTTATAATTATATAAATCTTGTATGTGCATATAGTATGCCATTTAGATTTAAAGTCCTACCATATGAAGCATGCAACATGCATTGAAAGTATGTTATAATTTGTTATAACATATAGTATGCATGTTAGGGTTTCTTGTATTTAATATAAATGTTATATTAGATATTGAATGCATGTATATTGTGGTTGTTTAACATGTCTAAAGTTTTAAAAATTGTTATAAAATTAGGCTAAACATTTAAAATCCATAACGAAGAACAGTTGCATGCTCACATAGATTAACCACTTGTTTTAATAGTTAAAATAGGTTGTTAAACTTGTAAAACTAGAGTTACAAACTCAATCGATATATAATTCTATCGAAGGATAAGGGTATTTAAATTGACGGTCTACGGAACACCTCCTACCTGGGGATTATGGCTAAATAATTTAGCGTTGGTAACCAGTTTTATGAGTATCCATGAGCGATGTGAGGTAATAAAAGCATTTATCACCTAGACATCATAGGTTTAAGTCCAATTATAAGTGTTATACTTGGATAAACCACATAAACTTAGAGTTGTTTTTATTTAGCGGGAAAAGAACCTAAGTATAAGGTTACCCAAAAATTAGAATACTTCAGTGGAGTGAATAACATCTATATAATAGAATTATTAGAAAACTTCAACGGGGGATTAATAACCCACATGATATGTTATTCTTAGCTCTCGCGTCCCTAAGAGTTCACAATCTGAATTTAAGCAGTACTTTGTGTCACCCTGGAAGTGACCTCTCTTCGAAAAGTATTTTTTAGCTTAAATTTAGATTGTGGTGAATAAGGGAAAGTTGTTCAAACAGAAATCCAGTGTACGATTTCAAACTGCCACGTCTCCACATAGTTCACACCATGAGATTCATATGACGCTTCATGTCACCCTAAAAGTGACCTCCCTTCGGAAATTGTTTTATATGAGTCAATATCAAGGTGAACGGAGGAAGTGGTTTATAGTAAGTGGGTGAAGGAAATGTGTCAACATATCCTGTGGTCTCCTCTATTAGTCTAAACCATGAGATTCCTATGTTGCGCCTGTTGGTTAGCTTTAAGCGGCCCTTTGCTAGTCGTCTAACGACGGCTATCCCTACGGAGGGTTGTAACATAGGATTCGGAACAACCCAGACTTCAGTAAAATGAATAAGGTCTTATAGTTCTGTCTTGGGTATTGTTTTCTATCGGAGTGATACTCATACCGTTCTATAAGATCCGAAAGTGGCGGGTCTACACTTACAGAATTATTAAGTATTAATAATGTCTAACCAAAAGTGGTACCTAAATGACTATCGGAATATGAGTTATTATGGAGGTAGTATTTAGTCAAAAATTTCTTGATGTAGTATCGTTACAAAAGAATAATCTTGGGTAAATTATTAAAATTGCTAAAACTTGATTGAATTTAAATTTCAGAATGACAAGTTTAATAATACAAGCGTTGGCGTAAAATAAACTCATTGGGGATAATTATGTGAATTAGAAATCAAATTTGAACACAATATTTGTGATAGACGATTTACAGTTTGTCTTAACTGAGGTTTGTCCTCTCATTCCTAGCTCTAACACAAACTGAAATGTTCGGGATGTATATGATAGATGGGTCAGGGTTAATGATATAGCCTATGCTTATATCCTCGCCAGCTTATCTGATGTGTTGACAAAAGAAGCATGAAGATATGAGTACTGCCAAAGAGATTATGGAATCTCTGCGAGGGATGCCATTAAGTACGTTTACAACAATCACATCAAAGTGGGGACCAATGTTCGTCCATGTCCTAGACATGATGGTCCACTTTAATGTGGTAGAAATAAATGATGTTGTCATAGATGAATGAAGTCTAATTGATTTTATTCTAGAATCTCTTTTAAAGAGTTTTCTGCAATTCTGAATGCAACTTGACTACTCTATTAAATGAGCTACAGGTTTACCAGACATTGTTGGGAACAAAAGGTCTGGTGTCAGAAGTAAATGTTACTACTGCCGAGAAGAGAGGAATGTCCTCCAAGCCTGAAGTTGCCTCCTCTTCGAAGAATAAGAGTATTATTGTGAAGAAAGACAAAGGGAAAGGGAAGAAGATACCTATTGGAAACAAAGGCAAAGATAACACTGCAAATAAAGGGAAATGTTTCCATTGCAACGAAGAAGGGTACTGGAGGAGACACTGCCCTCAGTATCTTATCGTAAAGAGAGCAGAGAAAGGTAGCCAGGCTAACTTGACCCTGGGACCATTTGCTCAACTTATCCAGTTGGAGAAGTTGCTACTTGTTTTTAACTGTTAAAACTTGTAAAGAACAAATTGTATATATTTTTGTGTTAAATGAAATGTTCATTTTCAAAAATTATATTTGTTCTAGCAACCTCTGTTAAAAAATCAAATTGTTAAAAGCCATTTGCAAATATTCAGATATTTAAATGGCTAGATCAAAGTATAGATAGTTTAAAGATTTCTAGATCTAATTGTTAAAAGAGTTGTTGAGACAGATCAGATGCACCTTGCTCAAAGTGTTGAGAGTACCTTAATGTAGTGGGAGGAAGGTGTGCTTCCTGGCCATTATTGAGATTAAGATGCAATCTCCATATAGTTTTATTCAAAAGCCTTTGTATACTAACAATGTTTACAATGATTCTCTCGGTTAAAGTGTTTGAGAATTACCTAGTGGGACTAGGAATACCAGATAACCTAGGGCAAGTGGGAGAAATATTGGGTATGGAGGTACCGAATGATAAAAGATGGGTATGGGATGCCCTAGTTTATTGTATTTCTTTATAAAACTCAGAACCTCAATCTTATATATCAATTGTATAAGTTACCACTTGAGTTTTAGTCCAAGTGAGAGTTTATTGGGTTTTATGTTCTAAAACTCGTGGTATGTAAACAATGGAACTTATTCTGAAAATTCAATAAAGGTGTTATTGAATAGATCTATTGCTTGAATAGAAATCCAATAAACCTATGAGTACTTGAACTTTGTGTGGAGACATAAAGGTGGATCAGGTTCGAGTAAATAGTCAAAATAATTTATAATATATGGATAAGATTGGGTACCTTATTCTGGTAACACTATTGGATGCGGTTTGCTCTGTAGTTGTTACAAGGAGTTGTGAAGTACTACAAACGAAGTGATCCTAATTCGTTCATGTTGGACATGAGGAGTGAGGGTGTCCACCATGTTTTCACTTTTCTACAGGAAACTAGTTCTTGGAAACAACTCTCAGAGTAGAGTTTGTACAAGATCGGACCACGAAATAAGTTGCTCTTACTTTATAACATTGTTTACTGTTTAAGACTGACTATTTCAAAGCGATGACCTAGTTAACTTAACTTTAATCATGAGTTAACTATGAACTTCTGTTTATTTAGGATTGCCCTTAGATTTGCATAGATGAGGGTTGGCTCAATAGCGCCGGCTCAATAAGACTGCCATTTCGGAGGTAAGACCGGATAGATAACTGAGGACATAGGATGTAAGAGGGAATTCACTCCTACCCGTTTTAGGGATAGTAAAGAGGTTGTTCCCTTAAGTGTTAATTCTAGGGCTTGAACAAGAGATCCCGCCCTCTCATTTGGCATGAGAGGGACTCGGTTTTGTGATTGGATCACAAAACAATTGTTCATTAGAGGATCAGTGGGGACTTAAGAAACAAAAGTAATTTCGGGCGTAAAATAGAGATTTGACCCAATCGTTATTACGAACAACCTGTGAAAGGTTAACTTACTAAACACATGGTTATATCGAGTAAACATAATATATCTATAGAAAGCGGAGTTCAACTATGGACTTTAGTGGAGTGACCCATTAGTTAACGAATTAATGAGTTTAGTTGATTAATCTCGGATCGTTGGAGCCCATGATCTGTAGGTCCATGAGGTCCCCCTACTAGCTTGAAAATGGATTAGCTCTAGAGTAGTGTGATAAGTTAATTTAAAACGTTCAAATTAGAATCAAACGGAATTGGAGAAAATATATTTAAGTATAATTTAAATATATGAAGATGAATTTGTGTAAAAATTAATTTAATATTGGATATTAAATTAATTAGAATTATTTAAATTGTTTAAATAATTATTTATTAATTTTATTAGAAAATTAATTTATGAAATTAATTTGTAAAATTAATAAATTTTGATTTTAAAAATAAAATATGATTTAAAATAAATTTTGGATTTTTGGAAATTGAAAAATTACACAAACTTGAAAGATGGGTTTTTTAAGTTCATCTTCAACTAGCCTAAAATGAACCCACCTCTTCCTTGATTTACTCCAAGCATGAGCCGCATCCCATGCAACACATCTCTTTGCATGATAGTCTGCTATATATTGACGAGGTTGGAGTAAAGTTAAATGTGATGAACCGATTGAATTTTTGTTGAAAAATTCGGATGAAGAAGGTGTTCTTCAATGAGCTTTCTCCATATTCCCTTTGATTCCAGCTTATTTTGAGTCCCACAACTTAATCTAGAGCACCAAGAGGATAGTAGGGAAGATCTTGTGGTAGTTTACACAAGGATTTGGAGGATTTAGCAGCTGGAAATAGATATTTCAATGGTCCGGCCAAGGTTTGTTCTTCAAACCCATTAAACTCTATTTTAGCATGTTTCTTTTAAGCCAAAATTAATGAATTAGAGTGCTTATGGATCCTGAACTCTTCCGCTGCATGCTGGTATCGATCCAACACGTCGCTCGTTCCGACGGAGTTTTAGATCGCGTAGTGATCCAACTGCAGCCTACCTGATCTCTAGCCATGATCTCCAGCTGCCTCACTCACCTGCTAGCACTGCTGCTGGAGTCTAGCTGTCAGATCTGAAGCTGTGCCGCTGTCCACAATCGTCCACAGCTGGTGCTCAACGTGGCCATTCGTGTGGGTTTTTGTTGGGCCGTCCGCTCGTTGTAACTTCCGCCGTTTGTTTCGCCACACTCATTCACCACCGATCGTTGGGCACTACCATTGAGTATTCGCTTTAAATTGCTAGATTTTAAAAGTTCGATGAGTTATTGTGAGTTGATGAGATTTCGTTGGGTTGTTTCCAATCTGTTGGTTATGGTAGGTTGATCTAATTTTAGTTTTCTCACGCTAACTTGATCATAGATTTAATGTTCTGGAAGAATTCGAAGAATTTTGAAGAAATTTCCAGCAAGATTGGGTCTACAATCGGTGAGTTTTGTTGGGTTCTTGTTTAATGGTAGATAACCCATTAAACTTTGCACTGGTTTAAGTTTGTTACTCACAATGCTTATGTTAGATTGGAGCTTTGAAGGACTTTGAGGCACTGTTTAGAAGCCGTTGGGTTTTTGTAGGTTATCTTTGTAAGATTTATTGATATGCAATGGAAGCAACAAGGATCAATAAGCATTCAAATTCACTAATTTTGGCAGAAACCAAAGCATGCTCATTTAAGAAAAGAGGGTTTGTAGTCATACCTTTATAAAACTCTTCAAGATCTTTAGAACGAGTCGTGGGACTCAAGAACAACTTGAAGCAATGAATAAACTAATTTTAAAACTGAAAAATTTTATTAATTTTATAAAATTAATAAATTAATTTTTAAATAATTTTAATTAATTTAATATCAAATATTAAATTAATTTTTACACAAATCCATCTTTATATATTTAAATATAAATTCTCCTATTCTGTTTCATTCTAATTTGAACGTTTCAAATTAACTTCTCAAGCTACTCTAAAGCTTATCCATTTACGAGTTAGTAGGGGGACCTCGCGGACCTACAGATCATGGGCTTCAACAATCCGAGATTAATCGGCTAAACTCATTAAACCGAATTAACCCCAATTTGTTAACTAATGGGTCACTCCACTACAACCCATAGTTGAACTCCCCTCACTGTAGATATATTATGTCCACTTTATATAATCATAATCAGTAAGTCGATCATTCACAGGTTGTTCATAATCACAGTTGGGTCAAGATAACCGTTTTACCCCTATGAATATATCTTGTTTCTTAAGTTCCCATTGACCCTCTAATGAATAATTTTGATACATAATCCTTATGAATCAAATCTTTTCTCTATCATGAGAAGGCGGGGCCCATATTGTTCAAGACCTGGAATTAGTACTTAAGAGAACAACCTATCTGCTAACTTTAAATCGGGTAGGAGTGAGTTTCATCTTGTAGGGCTATGTCCCCAGCTATTCAGCCGGTCTTATCCTCAAAATGAAAGGCTTATTGAGCAGTGCTGTTGGACTACTCTCAACGTTTGCAAATCAAAGGATAATCCCGAACAAACAGGAGTTCATAACTAGCTTAGGATTAAGATTAAGTTAACCTAGATTATGTAATAAATGAAATAGTCAGTTTTAACAGTAAACAGTCGTCATAAAGAAAGATGACTATTTTTGTGGTCCAGTCTGTGACGCTCCCAAAGATTGTAAGGTAAAATCCGTCTTGTTCCTTTTTATTTTTGGGTTTGAAATTACATGATATGTGGTTAGGGGATTTTGGAATATATATATATATATAAAGGGAGGAGGAGTTAGGGTTTAGTGGGGTACAAATGGTTATAAATGTGAAGTTAATGAGCCCTCGATTTACGTGCAGAGAAAAGAAGAAAATAAAATTCTATTTTTTTTCTCTCATTCTTCTTTTGTCCAACCCCTCGCGAGCCCATTTTCTTCCCCAACTCTTTTTTTGCTAGCCGCTTGTGGTTCGACAGGTCGCTGGCGCCTCAGTCCAGCCGTGCCGATCATGCCTCAGTTCTCCGCCAGCTGCGTCGCTCAGCCTCGGTTCTCTGCCAGCCATGTCGCTCAACCTCAATTCTCCGTCGACGCGCCACTCGACCTCTGTTCTCTGCCAGGCGCGCCGCGCGACTGCTGCCCTCCACCAAGCGCACCGCTCAACCCTGGCATGCAAGAACCTGAGGTGCAAAGCCAAGAGGTGCGGGACCCGCCGCTTCGTGACTCTTTTGGGTCAACTTGGCAGAAGGTTAGACCAAGAAGCGGGCCCCGTGCTTCGACTGTGCCCCCGCCAGGACCATCATCCTCAGAAATTCTAGTAGAATATACGACTATGGCTGCAACTATTGGGAATGTCGTCACGCATGCCATAGTAAAACAGCTAAGAGGTATGGTGGCCGAGCAGATAGCTCAACACGCACAGTCACAATAGGCGCCATCCTCGTCAGTCCCATTACCACTAGTTCAGAATCAAGATAGGGCCACAAATAGGACTTGGCCGGTTCTTCTTTGGAGGCCGGATACCTATGGGATTTCAAGAAGTATGATCCCTCGAAGTTTAACGGGTCCCTGAAAGACCCCACAAACACAGAATTGTGGTTGTCCACTATGGAGGGGATTTTTCAATACACGAGGTGTCAAGAGGAGCAGAAGTTGCAGTGTGCCGCTTTTGTTTTCATCGATAATGCCAAGCGCTGGTGGCGCTCAGCTGAGAGAATGATAGAAGCCAGTGGAGACCAAGCCACGTGGGACCAGTTCAAGGAGCGGTTTTACAAGAAGTACTTCTTTGCTCACATGAGGTACAACAAACAGGTTGAGTTCATGAATTTGAAGTAGGGGATCATGACAGTAGAAGAGTATGAGGAGGAGTTTGACAAGTTGTCTTGCTTCGACCCTGACCTGGTGTCTACTAGAGAAAAGAAGGCTGAAAGGTTTGTGCAAGGACTCCGGGATAGGGTGCGAGGTATTGTGCAAGCTCTAAAGCCTCCCACTTAGGCCGCAGCTTTCCGAGCGGCAACACGTGTGGGCTGTCCTTCAGGGATAGAGTTCTTGAAGTCCTTGACGGAGGAATCGGCCCTCGACCAGAAGAGGAAAGCTGAGCAGAAAGCTCCAGGACCTCCGCAGAAGGTTCAGAGTACAAACAGGTTGGTAGGGCACACCCAACAACAGGCTACTGCTTCATGAGAAGTTTGGAGGGAAAGACCGGTGTGCAAGTCATACGGGAAGCACATTAGGGACGCTATCTGATTGGCACGGGGAATTATTTCAGATGTAAGCAGAAAGGGCATATGACGGACCAATGCCCTAGTAGTGGTTCTGGAAGTGCGGGGGGTCAACCCCCGAGTTCACATCAGAATAGTTCAAACCGACAGCAGCAGCAGGGTCAGGTCTGTGCCACCAGTCTTGGGGTACTATGCCTTGGCATTGTTTGACTCTAGCTCATCTCACTCTTTCATTTCATCGTTGTTCGTAAAGTATGCTATGTTAGTTTTAGAACCCTTAGGTTATGTTTTATCAATATCTACACCGTTGGGAGGAATTATGATAGTAAGTGAAAAGATAAAAGTATGTCAGTTAGAAATAGCGAATCACACCTTGATGTGACTCTAATAGTTTTAGACATGCCTGACTTTGATGTAATTCTAGGTATGGATTGGTTGGCTGCCAACCATGCTAGCATAGACTGTTCTCATAAGGAGGTGAATTTTTGCCCCCGTAGGGAAGCCAATTTTAAGTTCAAGGAGGTCGAGACGGTAGTTTTGCCCAAGATGATTTCAACGGTAAAAGCCAAGAGGTTGATTAACCAAGGTGTCTGGAGTATTTTGGCTAGCGTAGTTGACACATGAGAAACCGAGATTGCTCTAATCTTTGAGCCAGTTGTGAGGGATTATCCCGATGTGTTTTCGAAAGAACTTCCAGAGTTGCCTCTACCAAGGGAGATTGATTTTGCGATCGAATTGAAGCCGGGCACTATTCCTATATCCAAAGCTCCGTACATAATGGCTTCGACAGAATTGAAAGATTTGAAGGTCCAGTTGCAGGAACTGCTTGATAAAGGGTTCATACGACCCAGTGTTTCTCCGTAGGGTGCACAAGGATGGATCGTTACATTTATGCATAGACTACAGGGAGTTGAATAAGGTGACCATCAAGAACAAGTACCTGCTTCCTAGGATCGATGACCTATTTGACCAGCTATAGGGTGATACTGTATTTTTCAAGATTGACCTATGGTTAGGTTACCATCAGCTGAGGATTAGGGACAGTGATATCCCTAAGACTGCGTTCCGATCCAGATACGGGCATTACGAGTTTATTGTAATGTCTTTTGGTCTAACCAATGCTCCAAACGATATTCATGGATTTGATGAACAGGGTGT
The DNA here is from genome assembly GCF_009727055.1 of Benincasa hispida. Classification (NCBI taxonomy): domain Eukaryota; kingdom Viridiplantae; phylum Streptophyta; class Magnoliopsida; order Cucurbitales; family Cucurbitaceae; genus Benincasa; species Benincasa hispida. The sequence continues at coordinate 49,686,243 of NC_052359.1, forward strand.
TAAAGGACTTCTTGGACACCTTTGTAATCGTTTTCATTGATGACATCTTGGTCTACTCCAAGACAGAGGCGGAACACGAGGAACATCTTTGGAAGGTCCTAGGAACGCTGAGGGAAAACAAACTGTATGCAAAGTTTTCTAAGTGCGAATTTTGGCTCTGAAAGGTGTCCTTTCTTGGGCACGTGGTGTTGAAGGACGGGGTTTTAGTGGATCCAGCTAAGATTGAGGTCATGACCAATTGGCCTCACCCCTACAATGGTCAGTGAGGTGCACAGTTTCCTAGGGTTGGTTGGGTACTATCGTAGGTTTGTAGAGAATTTCTCTAGCATGGCCACGCCGTTGACTCAGCTAACGAGGAAGGGAGCTTCGTTTATTTGGAGCAAAGTTTGTGAGGACAGTTTTCAGGACCTCAAGCAGAGGTTGTTTCAGCACTAGTTCTCACTATATCAAATGGCTCCAGGAATTTCGTGATCTACGGTAATGCTTCTAAAAAGGGTTTGGGTTGTGTGCATGCAACATGGTAGGGTGGTCACTTATGCCTCCTGCCAGTTGAAAAACCATGAGCGAAACTATCCTACTCACGACTTGGAATTGGCAGCGGTGGTGTTTGCCCTGAAGATCTAAAGGCACTACTTGTATGAGGAAAAAATCTAGGTTTTCACCGACCACAAGAGTCTGAAATACTTCTTCACCCAGAAAGAGTTAAACATGAGGCAGCGTAAATGGCTTGAGTTAGTAAAGGATTACGACTGTGAGATCCTCTACCTCCCAGGTAAGGCGAATATGGTAGTCGATGCCCTTAGTCGAAAGGTCATTCATTCGGTCGCCTTGATCACTAAGCACGTTCAGTTGTGTAAGAATTTAGAGCGAGCAGAGATTGTAGTGGCAGTGGGGGAAGTCACTTCGCAGCTAGCTCAGTTGACAGTGCAACCAACCTTGAGGCAGAGGATTATTGTTGCACAGCAGGGTGATCCGTACTTAGTTCAGAAATGTCATCAGGTAGGGTCGAGCCAAGCTAGTGAATTTTCTATGTCGTGGACAAGGGTCTTCTATATCAGGGATGGTTGTGTTTTTCAGCAGATGATGGCCTGAAAGGGGAACTGTTGACAGAAACTCACAACTCTCCATTCTCGATGCACCTAGGTAGTACCAAAATGTACCAAGATATGAAGCGGTATTACTGGTGGCCCAATATGAAAAGGGAGATAGCTGACTATGTCAGCAAGTGTTTAATCTGTCAATTGGTGAAGGCCTCGAGGCATAAGATAGCAGGCTTGCTACAACCATTAGATGTGCCAGAATGGAAATGGGAGAGCGTGGCTATGGATTTCATTATGGGTTTGCCCAGGACAGCGAAGGGTTTCTCAATGATTAGGGTTGAGATAGACAGACTCACCAAGGTGGTGCATTTTATTCCAGGAAATCCCACGTACACGATGAGTAAGTGGGCTTAGCTATATATGAAGGAGATAAGAAGATTGTATGGTGTGCCAGTATCAATTGTGTCCGACAAGAACCCTCGTTTCACCTCCAGTTTTTGGAAGAGCCTCCAGGCAGCCTTAGGGTCGCGGTTAAACTTCAGTATAACCTTTCACCCCCAAATTGATGGGCAAACAGAACGTTTGAATCAAACGTTGGAGGACATGTTGCGCACTTGTGCGTTGGAATTCTCAGAGGGTTGGGACTCCCACTTGCATTTGGCAGAGTTTGCTTATGATAATAACTATCAGACTACCATTAGCATATCATCTTCTATTTGATGGGGTGAGATTGGGGAGAGGAAACTGGTAGGAACTGAGTTAGTGGAGTTGACAAATGAAACCATGCAGAAGATCAGGGCTCGAATGCTAGCAACGCAAAGTAGACAGAAAAGTTACGCTGATGTTAGGCGTAAAGATCTTGAGTTTGAGGTAGGTGACAAAGTGTTCCTGAAAGTGGTGCCAATGAAGGGTGTCTTGAGATTCGAAAAGAAGGGTAAGCTAAGTCCGCGTTTTGTAGTGCCATTCAAGATCTTGGAGCGAGTCGGCCTTGTGGCTTACCATTTGGCCTTGCCACCGTCTCTCTCCGCGGTCCATAATATCTTTCATGTCTCCATGCTGAGGAAGTACTTAACAGACTCGTCTTATGTGGTGGACTTTGAGCCCTTGCAGCTGAATGAAAACTTAAGTTACGAGGAGAAGCCTGCGCAAATTGTGGCCAGGGAGTTAAAAGTTTTGCGCAGCAGAGAGGTGCCAATGGTGAAGGTTCTATGGCAGAATTATCAGTTTGAGGAAGCAACTTGGGAGCCAGAGAACAAGATGAAAACACTGCATTCAGAGCTCTTCCAGGATTAGAACTTTTGAGGACGAAAGTTTATTAAAGGGGGAAGAGTGTGATGCCCCCAAAGATCGTAAGGTAAAATCCGTATGTTTCATTTTTATTTTTGGGTTTGAAATTATATGATAAGTGGTTAGGGAATTTTGGAAGATATATATATATATATATATATATATATAATATATATATATATATAATTTAAGGAAAAGGGGGAGAAGTTAGGGTTTAGTGGGGTACAAATGGTTATTAAATGTATAAAGGCAAACGAAGAAGCAGAAACGAGAGTTAATGAGCCCTCGGTTTGCATGCACAAAAAAGAAGAAAATAAAATTATATTTTTTTCTCTTCTTCTTCTTCCTTCCAGCCTCTCGCGAGCCCTTTTTCTTCCCCAACTCTTTTTTTGCCAGCCGCTTGTGGTTCGACAGGTCGCCGCTGCCTAGCCGCGTCGATAATGCCTCAGTTCTCCGCCAGCCGCATCGCTCGGCCTCGGTTCTGCACCAGTTGCACCGCTCGACTGCTGCCCTCCGCCAGCCATGCCACTCGATCGCTATTTTTCGCCAGTCGAGTTTCTTCAGTTTTCCATTCCCATTCTTGTCGTCCGCCAGTCGTCGACCTCTTCCGTTCTGCTAGGAACTTGGTTTTTTTTGGTGAGATTTAAGTTCTTGGTTTTTAGTTAATGGGTTTTGAATGCCTATCGATTTTGGTCTGATTTAAGTTTACTCACGATACATTGTTGCTCAATTCGGGGTTTCAAGATATTTTTTGGTACTGTCCAGCAGCATCAAAGTTCACTTTGGGCACCTTTTGGTAAGTTATAATGGGTGTTCTGATTTAAATATTGTTTTCCCCAGTTTGTTGGTGAATATTTGTGTTAATTGGATTTTAGGATTGAGTTTTGAAACCTTTCAGTTTGGCTTATTACTGGTTTGGATTCCGTACTTGAAGCTCAGATGTAGTTCTGGTTAAGTTGACATTTTTGGGTAAGTGGTTTGGAGACTTTTGGTGCATTTTGGGTGAGTTAGCCTGTGTTTATAAGGATTGACATTGATTGGTTTAATATAGGGAAATTCGAGCATTTGACTCAAGTCAAAGAGGAATTTGATTGATAGTTGAATTTTTATTTGCTAATTGTTCGACATAAATTTGAGGTAAGTGGTTTACTACCGGTTTGCCCTCAATCCCAAGCACGTGTTATGTATTGGTTCCTTAGTTGGAATGAAATATTTTTCTATGTCTGATGGTCAATGAAAATTTTGAAAGCTTACACTTATGCCACTGTTGTATGTCGTTGCAAAGTTTGGTGGATGGATAAATGATGAACTGTTAGATGATCTTGGCATGGTGTATGACCTTGTTTACATGCTTATGTCTGTTTGAAATTCCAGTGACTATTAGTATTGCCATTGGGCTATGCACATCACATGTTGTGAGCCTTTGGGCTACACCCTATGCTTATGTACGGTGTCCTTTTGGGATCACCACTATGTTTATGTTTGTGACCCCTGGGGTCACTACTTATGAAAGCATGCCTTCGAGTTCGCCCTTTATACCTATGCCTATGCCTATGATGCCTTTGTGCACTTTGGTCCAATGGAAAGACTAACAGACCACTGAGTGGGCTCAGTAATGGGCTGCTTACTGAGTATACTTTTACATTTCTTTTCATGTTTTTTAGGTAGGGGTAACGATAGACTGGTGCATGACAAGAGAGATCTGTGACCTGGCCATTTGGACGATTTACTGCTTCCGCACTTAGGCCTCATATATTAGAGTCTGGTTTAGGAGTTAGGCATTTTAGAATCTTATGAAATATTTATTGATTTATTTAATTGTTATTCATTTTAAAGTTAGGTTAGGGGTACCCCAAACGGTAATTTTTTTTATGTTTTCTCACCTTTGCTTATTGATCATTATTTAAATTAAATAAAAATTTATCTCTTTTATTTTATTATTTTTGAAAAAAAATGTATTGCCAAGCCTATGCATACAATAAGTAGCATCCTAGAAATATATTAGAAAGTTGGGTCGTTACACAGTCTATATACAAACTCATTGCATGGGATACCCTCACTCACCTGTCTCAACATGAACGATCTATGGATCACATCATTTGTAGCACTTTGCAACTCTTTGTAACAACTACAGAGTGAGCCGCATCCAATAGTGTTACGAGGATGAGATACCCAATTTCATTCTTATACTTATTAAACCATTTAGACTATATACTCTTAACTTGATCCTGTTTATGTCACTACATAAAGTTACAGTATTCAGACTATAGCCATGGATATATTTATTGGATTTTCATAATAGGATGCAAAATCAACAACTTATTATTATTGATAAATAGAATGTTTAACACGAACTGCGAGTTCTAGGACATTCCCAACAAGCTTAAGTTTAATTGTTGGGAATTTAGTCATTGTCTTACTGATGATTTGTGCATAGGTTGGACTACTTGGTGACGTCTTTGAGTGAAATCTTGGATTGATCTTGTTTTGACCTCCATTTGGGTAAATGGTTTAAGGATAGTTGAGGTAAAGTTTGTTGAAAATTTATGCTTTATGGGATGAAACCGATTATAGTTTATGTTTTAGGCTTTGGATTAAGGAAGTTTGATAAACAAAGGGAAAAATCGTTTGGATTTACTCTAAGGCAAGTGATTTACTACTGGTTCGCACTCGAACCCAAGTTGATGTTAAGACTGTGATTACACTGAAAGCATGATTCTATTTTGATGGGTTGAATTGCTATGACTTGCTATGGTTGAACTATTGAGGGTGTTCTGGAAACTTGTGTTTATGTTATGAGAAATATGATATTATGTGAACGATTTGCTACGTTTGAATGATGGGCTGTTGAGATCGTTCTGGAAACTTTTGAGTGAGTATGTTATAAGATTATGGTTACATGCTTATGACTATTTTAGACTGATGGTTATTGTTAGAATTCCTAACGAGATGTGTACATCCCCTGTGTATGTTTTGGCGTCCTTATGGGATCGCCACCTATATTTATGATTTTTTTGACTATTCGGAGCCACTACCTATGAAAGCGTGTCTTCGAGTTCACCCCTTATACTTATGCTTATGCCTATGTCGGGATGCACACATTATTTTATTAGGAAGACTAACCTGTACACCTAGTGGGCCCTGTAGTGAGTCGCTTACTGAGTATTTTTATACTCAATCTTTTCTCTACATGTTTTTTTTTTAGGTAGAGGTGAAGATAGACCGACGAATGACAAGAGGAATCCGTGACAAAGCCATTGGGACTTGACATCGCTTTCTCACATGATATTCTCAAAGTGTTATGTTTGTTTTAGAGTCAAATATTTAAATTATTCGATTGTTTTAGTCATTTATTTAATTTATTTTGAAGTGGATTAGGGGTACTCCGAACAGTGTTTTTATTTTATTTTATTATTTTAGAGCTTTATTTAATGAAAATATTTTATTTCTTTTATTGAATTTTTCTTCTAGAAATATGTTTTCAAGCTTATACATGCATGTAATGGCGTCTTTGAAATATATTAGAAAGTTGGGTCGTTATATGGTCCATTTTGGGGCATAACATCGTGGTTGTTCCCTTGATTGATCGATAAAAACAAGTGAAAGAGGCATCTTCCATCATATCGATTTTGGTTTAGTGATAGAAGTTTATCACTAATAATTATCAACGACAATCAATGATAAAATTATATGAGAAATTGAAATAAGCATATTTATGGCTAGCCACTTATAGACACGGATAGAATATATAAGTTGTAGACTTTCAGTTTGATATTGAGCATCTAATTACAATCTAATTACAATTATCTAAACTAATTCTTCTATATCAATACTAATTTAAAGTGTGTTTATTACCGCATAGGAGAAAGCGACAAAAAAGTTATATATATATATATTTTTTTTTTATTAAGATTGATAGATTATTATGTAGTAGTTAAAGAAGTCTCGTTTTTTTTTTTTTTTTTTTTTTTTTTTTTTGCTAAGTAATATCATATTAGCATATTACAGTATATATAAAATTCAATAATTGATGTGTAGGAGCTAAATAAAAATGCTAAACTTGAAAACAACACCGAAAAAGTCAATTGGGAGTCGGGTAGGTCGTATTTTGTCCATGATATTATTGATTTTTTATTATTATTCTATACAGTTCAACGGCCGTCTGCCGGCTTCCTTAAGCTCGAACCTCTTTTCTCTACAAGACGAAGACAAAGAATAAAACATGGCGTCACCCTTCGCTTCGCTTATTCTATTCCGCTCCTCTCCGTTATTTTAGCTTCAATTATATCACGCTTTAATGTGGCAGAAGCCTGCGGTTATCGTCTTCATCTCCTCTTATGGCATATATAACAAATTGTTCTACCTGCGACGTGTCAAGCAAGGCCCTCAAACTGAGAGCTTCAACTTTTGCTCCAACACTTCCCTCCAGCTTCCTCAGATTGTCTCTGGATTTGAATAATTATACTCGGCGTCGGCGGCTTCAGTCTCCGAAAATCCATCTCCCTCGCTCTGCTGCCAAGGTGCTAGCTAAGGACGGTGTAGCTCAAATGGCGGTGACAGGGATGGAGAGGGAGAGACAGAGTGAAAAATGTGGAGCGTTGAGAGTTGGGCTCATCTGTGGAGGTCCGTCTGCGGAACGTGGAATTTCTCTCAACTCCGCTAGATCAGTTCTTGATCACATACAGGTACGTTGGGGCAAATGCTCGATAACTCTGGAGTTATCTGCCCTAAGATTACTATGTGATACGGAATAGATTAACTTCTAACAGAGGCTAAAGAATTGTTCGCATCGCATCGATATTTCTTTATTAATATTATGATGAAAATAATAAAGTAGAAGTTCATGTTGAAATTTGACAAGAAAGAGTGATCAGAAGCGTATAATTCTAGTAAGAAAGTTGAAAAATCGCTAGCGGATTTAGCGCCTTTCTGCTTTTACTATTCCCGACGCCTGTTCAAACTTGCATCGACTTTATCTACTATAGGGAGATGATTTGCAAGTGAGCTGTTACTACATCGATTCGGAGTTGAATGCATATGCAATATCTTCTGCTCAGGTACCAGTAACATGCAGCCTTCCTTGATCTTTGATCCTTGCTTCGTTTGATTTCGTACTTATCATGCTTCTAAGTTTCTAACTCTGCTCAAGAATGGGAACAAATCACAAAGACCTTCACCATCTTACAACATTTGCATCCTGTATTCTAATCTTCTTCTTCTCATTTATAGGTCTATTCAAACACTCCAGCAGACTTTGATTTTAAGCTTAAAAGGTAAGTTTAAATTATCCTTAATTGATTTTGTGACTTTTTGCTTTTGCAGGGAATTTAAGACGTTAAACTAATAAACTGTTCGTTTGTGAAGCCTTGCCCGCGGTTTCCTGTCTTTGACTGAGTTTGCTGAGCACCTTTCTACTTCTGTGGACATAGTATTCCCTGTTATACATGGTCGGTTTGGTGAAGATGGTGGAATCCAGGTGTAACTTTTAGTTCTCACAATATACATTTACTTTGTTCCTCCTGTACGTTTATATATAAATAAATTCTAAATGTTTGTTGATGTGTTTCAGGAACTATTGGAAACGCATAACATTCCGTTTGTTGGAACAGGTTCGACGCAGTGTTCACATGCCTTTGACAAGGTATGATGATCTAGTCTTGGAGACTAGAGTAGTTTTATGCATACAACTGTCTCCTGATAGTATTGCTAACTTGTTCTTTTCCTTGGTAATTGGTAGTATAACGCCTCCTTGGAGCTCGATAGACTTGGATTCATAACAGTGCCTAATTTTCTTGTACAGGTAGTCTTTCTATTCTTCATAGTTACAGTATCTGCCTACTTGAATGCTCTTCAATTAAGGTCCTTTTTGTGTGTGTGAAAAATAAGATTCTTAGGATATAGTTTATTTTGGTTTATCTTTTAGGCCTTACACATCTATCATTTATTATTCTAATATTCCGATTTGTGGAATAATGTTCAGGCTGGTGGTGTAAGTGAATCTGAGCTATCAAAGTGGTTTTTGAGTAATCAGCTTGATCTTAGCTCAGGAAAAGTTGTGGTAAGTAAAATGTTCACTTACTATGGAATCATGGTGGGACTGTAAACTTTGTACTCTAGAATATTAATTTTATTTTTTTTCTAATGTCAATCAGGTAAAACCAGCAAGAGCAGGATCAAGCATAGGTGTGTCAGTTGCATATGGAGTGGTGGATTCACTCAAGAAGGCTAATGAGATTATTTCAATGGTACTACGGCATTTGCTTATCCCATGTTCTGATGCAGGGCATGAAATCGTTCGTTCTTGACAATAGATCATATTTTTCTCATATAATAACTCAACAGAAGCTGATAATGTAATTCTATAAACATGTACTCAAATGGTCATATCTCAACTTCATAAAATGTGCACCATTTATCTTCTTTAGGAGATTGATGATAAAGTCCTCGTTGAAGTATTTCTTGAAGGAGGCAGTGAGTTCACTGCAATCGTCCTTGATGTGGGATCTGGTTCTGTTTGTCATCCTGTTGTACTACTACCAACAGAAGTATCTTTTCTTATCTCAAAATAACTTTCTTGATTTGTTTTCTTCCGATTACATATAATGCATCTTAAAACTTCTCTTCTTCTTTTTCTTTAAATTAGGTCGAGATTCAATCACTTGGTTTGGCAGATGCGGGAGAAAAGGATGCAATTTTCAATTACAGGAGGAAATACCTCCCCACCCAGCAGGTACACTGATGGTGTAGTGCCACTTATACTTGCATGTCTGCTATGTCTATTCTTGAATTCACTAGCTTCCATTCTATCTAACCCTATCTAGTAACTATATTCATTTTCAAATCAATGAGGAGTCTGCATTTATAAAACAGGTCGCATATCATACTCCTCCTCGTTTTCCTATTGACGTGATAGAAACCATTCGTGAAGGAGCATCTTTACTCTTCAAAGGACTTGGTCTCTGTGATTTTGCTCGGATTGATGGGTGGTATTTGCCTAATTTCTCTCATGAATCTTCATGCTCCATGGGGAAGTTTGGAAGGACTAAATCTGGCACAGTAGTCTATACCGACATAAATTTGGTAATGGTGTTTTTTTAGCTGATAGTTACAATTTGACTAAAAGTATACTTTTTCTAGATTTCCTATTAATCTTATTTATATACACAGATTAGTGGGATGGAACAAACCAGTTTTTTGTTTCAGCAAGCCTCAAAGGTACTTAATGTTGGCATTATAATGTTATTTTGTCTAATGGATCTCGGCTGGAGGTTAATAGAATACTCCTGGAGTACTGCCTGTAGGGCTTTCTGCAACTACGGGAAAAAAATATTTAGCCTCTTTAATGAGATGCTCACATTGTTCTTTTGGTTACATTACATAATATACATATTTAATAGGTTATGCCAAAACCTCTAGTTGTTATTCTCATCTTCCTTGCTAAAGCCTCTTTTTTCCATTTCTCATATGTGTTCAATCTCAAAACCATATACGCTACATCATTAAGTCTAATATACACATTTCCAGGTTGGTTTTTCTCACTCAAATATTCTTCGGAGCATTATTTACCATGCTTGTTTGCGGTATCCCAGTCTAGGATCATTGGACTGTATGTCTGGGAATACGCCTAGAAGATCGATCTCCTCTCAACGTAGTCAAGCATATTCTAGCCATGAAAGCATTCGAAAAGTTTTTGTTATTTTTGGAGGAGACACATCAGAACGTCAAGTATCTCTTATGAGTGGAACAAATGTTTGGCTTAATCTGCAAGCGTTCGATGAGGTAAGTTACCCCAATTTCTGCCTAGATTATGTTCAAATATGTAATAGTTGAAAGCGCAGGTGCTCAAGATCGAGATCTGATTTAATTAGTTTTCACTCCTTTGTATTCCTCCCATGATTTCGAAGCTGAACACCGAGTATACAATTATGCAATGATGGACAATTGCTAGTCTTTTCATGGTTTAAAAACTACTTTATTCCATGTACTTTTGGATTTGATTCATTTTGGTCAATGTACTTTTAAAATATTCATTTTGGTCATTGTACTTATTACCTTTTTGGTTATTTCATTTTTATTATCATTATCATTTCATTTTTAAGGGATCAAAATGGTCAATAAGTGTTGGTTGTCTGGGTGAATAGGCAACTAGATTCCTTCATTTGTTATGAAAGGAAGGAAGAATAGCAACCCCAATGCCAGAGGAATTACAAAAAACACTCTATTGATGATCAAATGTTCTGTATCACCCGAGTGAACTAGAAAAAACTTGAGTTTGAGAATTTCTACTTGCTTATTGCCTCGAGAGTTATTGGTTCCATTTATAAATGTTTTCAGATGTTCGTTTCTGTCTTGAAGTTGTGATAGATGATATAAGACCTCCAATGCAAAGTTTTACTTCATTGATGGTTTATTTCTCTGAGTGCATCTTTTTCCCTATCTTAATCTGAGAATGATTTTTATGGCTACAGCTTGAAGTAACTCCATGTTTACTGGCCCCATCTATCGAGCAAACATCTGGCGTGGATTTGGACAAAAATGAAGCCAACTTGACCTTCAAAACGGTTTGGTCATTGCCGTAAGTTCTGACTAGTGAATTTATAAATCTTTATCACTCTTAACAGGACAATAAGAAAGGAGGATTATAACCGTAGATGAAATTCTTTATTTTTGTAATTTACAACTATTTCTCAGGCAAATGTACCAAGTGCTATTGAAAAAAAAGGGAAAGGAAAATAAATACCAAGTTTACGTAGAAAACCCTAGATCAGGGAGAAAAAATCACGATAGGAGAATTTTATTAATTTTTGTCACAGTTACAAGCACCCAAGACTCAGATATAAATAGATATGCAGAAACCTAAAAATAGTAGGAACACGTAAAAAGACTAAAACGCCCCTAGGACAAATACTCCTTATTTCAATACTTCCCCTCAAGTTGGGGCATAAATATCAATAAGACCCAACTTGCTAACATAAGTGTCGAAGCTCTGTCTTAGTAACCCTTTGGTGAGAATGTCAGCAACCTGTTGACTCAAAGGAAGGTAGGGAATACAAATGCTACCATTATCCAGTTTCTCTTTAATAAAGTGTCTGTCAATCTCCACATGTTTGGTTCTATCATGTTGCACTGGATTGTTGGCAGCTGCCTTATTATCACAATAAAGTTTTATGGGACCTTGACTGTCCAGGTGAAGATCAAACAAAACTTTCTTCAACCATATCTCTTCGCATATTCCTAGACTCATAGCCCTGTATTCTGCCTTAGCGCTACTTCGAGCAACCACACCTTGTTTCTTACTTTGCCAGGTGACAAGATTACACACACAAAGGTACAATATCCTGAAGTCGATTTTCTATCTGTTATGGATCCTGCCCAATCTGAGTTAGTATAAGCTTTAATGAATCTATTATCATGTTTTCTGAACATTAAGCCATTTATAGGAATAGACTTCAAATACCCCAGAATCCGAGTAACAACCTTCATATGTTTCTCGTATGGAGCTTGCATAAACTGGCTGACCATGCTAACAACATAGGATATATCCGGTCTAGTATGAGACAGGTAGATCAATTTCCCTACGAGACACTGGTACCTTTCTTTATTCATTGGAACTCCTTCAACAGAATCTCCCAGTTTAGTATTGAATTCAACGGGAGTGTCAACAGGTTTACATCTTGTCATCCCTGTTTCCCTCAACAGGTCTAGAGTGTATTTCCGTTGAGATACATATATTCTGTCCTTCGATCTTGATACCTCCATACCAAGAAAATATCTCAGACTACCAAGGTCCTTAATCTCGAATTCACCTGCCATTCTCTGCTATATTATCTCCTGACAAAACTATATCATCAACGTATACAATCAAAACAACAATCTTCCCAGATTCGAATCTCTTCGTGAATAGAGTATGATCATAATGTCCCTAAACAAACCCTTGGGACTTAACGAAGGTAGTGAATATGTCGAACCACGCTTTCGGAGACTGTTTTAAGCCATATAAGGACTTCCTGAGTTTGCAGACGCAATTGCCAAATTTTGCTTAAACCCAGGAGGAGAGCTCATATAGACCTCTTCTTCTAACTCACTATTTAGGAAAGCATTCTTTACATCAAGTTGATAGAGGGGTCAGTCTTTTTAACTACAACTGAGAGAAGGACCCGAATTGTGTTCAGCTTTGCTATTGGAGAGAGTTTCTGAGTAATCAATCCCATATGTCTAAGCGAACCCTTTAGCAACCAATCTGGCCTTGTGCCTATCGAGAGTCCCGTCAGACTTATACTTGACAGTAAACACCCATTTGCATCCAACTGTTTTGTGACTCTTGGGAAGAGTAACAAGATCCCATGTCTCATTTGTTTCGAGAGCTTTTCATTTCTTCCATGACAGCAGATCTCCACTCGGGAACTTCCATGGCCACATGCACACTGGTTGGTTGGTATTGTCACAATATCCAAATTGGTTGTAAAAGCTTTAAACCCAGGCGACAAGTTATTGTAAGATAGAAAACTATGCATGGAATGTTTGGTACACGATCTAGTTCCTTTTCGTAGGGAAATTGGTATATCAAGGGAGGCATCATAATCTCCTGTTTTTCCAGACTCTTCATCAAACAGGGATGGTGATCATGCTTGCTTATTTGTGGCAAGACCTCACTCTCCTGAGTTTCTCCTGGTGACTCATTACAACTTGTAGGTTTGTCCTCATTGGGAGTCAACCCATTAATTTCACCCCATTCCGTTATATCACCTTTAACATACTCATTTTTACTTCCAGAAGCATCATTAGAAACAGGGGACGCTTGAATCTGAGCAGGTACCGGTTTCGATTCTTGGGCATTTCCCGGTGCAGTAACAGGAGCCACCATTTCCTTTCTAAGATTCTTCCTATAGTATGTTATCCAGGGTACTTATTTTGTAGAGGAATAGGGTTTGTTTTAGGAGTGGGCTCGGATTTTATAGGGATAGAGTAGGTAGATGAGTTAGCCTCTTCGCTAGAGTTCTCTCCCTGAAGAGGACTAACGGAAAAAAAAAGGTTGATCCTCAAGAAACATAATATCCATAGTGACAAAATACTTCCTTGAAGATGGATGGAAACACTTATAGCCCCGTTGGTGAAGAGGATACACCACAAAGACACACTTATAAGCACGAGGGGCAAACTTTGTTTGGTGAGGGCCGTGGCTATGAACAAAGGCAGTACACCTGAACACACAAAGAGGGATATCTGGAAAGAGACGCGTAGACATGAAAAATTCTTTAAAGCACTCTAGAGGTGTTTGAAACTTAAGAATACGGGATGACATACGATTGATGAGGTGAGCTGCAGTAAGAACGTCTCCCCAAAGGTACGAGGGAAAGGGATGTCGGAAGCATGAGAGATCGAGCAACTTCTATAAGGTGGAGATTTTTCCATTCAGTTACTCTGTTTTGCTGAGGAGTATAGGCACATGAGTTTTGATGGATAATTCCTTTTGAATTCAAAAACTCACGAAGGGTGTTATTAACAAACTCCCATCCATTATCACTCCAAAAGATAACAATCTTAGTATTGAACTGGGTTTCGACTGTAGTATAGAACTATTGGAAAACAAATGATACTTTGGACTTATCAACAAGAAGAAATATCCTTGTAAGATGGGTGTGGTCGTCAATGAAGGTGACAAACCATCACTTGTCGGATAAGGTAGTAATGTTCGATGGCTCCCAAACATCACTATGAACCAAGTGGAAAGGTTGGGAAGGTTTATAAGGTTGTGAGGGAAAGGTCACCCTGGGCTGTTTGACACGTATACAGACATCACAAGACAAAGAGGAAATATCCACATTAGAAAATAAATGGAGAAACAAATATTTCATATATTGAAAGTATGGATGACCAAGGCGAAAATGTCATAACAAATAGTCTTTTTTAGAAATTGTAAACGACGATAACAAACTAGTCCTAGACGTGCTACTAGAGGTAGAGAGACCCTTATCATGCTGGGCAGTACCAATCGTCGTCTCCAAGCTCAAGTCCTAAAATGAAACATCATCAGGTGAGAAGATAACTCTGCAGTTAAGATCCCTGGTTATTTGACTTATAGAACAAATTATAAGTAACTTTGGGCACGTGTAGAACATTTTGTAAAACCAACCCTGGAAAAGGAGACAAACGACCTCTACCAGCAATCGGAGCAAAGGACCCTTTTGCAATTCGAATCCTCTCATTTCCAGCGCACGGAGAGTATGAGAAGAATCGATCAGATGAGTCAATTAGATGATCGATCGCTCCTGAATCTAGTATCAAAGTATCTTTTCCCTCAATAAGAAGACTAAGAGATTGAGTGGTACCTGATTGAGCAACTGTACTGATTCCAATAGTACCTAGGTCACTCGGGTTGGTCACTTGAGACTGGGAGGCATCATCAGTAGTTTCACTCACAAGGGCTCAGCCAGACTTTGATTTGTCATTGGAAGACCGACATTTGCCATTCGGGGGTCGACCATGTAGTTTCCAGCATTGATCCTTCGTGTGCATGGTTTCTTACAATGCTCACATATTGGAGGCGATTTGCCATCCTGATTGTCATTCTCCGATCCGGATGATTTTACCCTAAATGCAGTAGAGTCCACAACTGTAATCACAAAATCGTTCATGGCACTTTTCCTATCTTCCTCCAATCAAACTTCAGAGCAAACCTCCATAAGGGACAGTATTGGCCTCTGTCCTAGTATACTACTACGAACCGTATCAAATTTTGAATTTAACCCAGCAAGGAAGTCATAGATACGATTAGTCTTCTCAATCTTCGAATACTGAACCCCACCACATGAGCAATTCTAGACAATCTCCTGGCATAAATCCATCTCTTGCCATAATAAAGACAACTTATTGAAGTACGAGGTCACGTCCATGGTTCCTCGTTTGCATTCATGGACTTGTTTTCGCAATGTATATAGACGCGAGGCATTCTGTCTTTTTGAATACAGCTTCTGGACCGCATCCCAGATGTCTCGAGCAGTGGCAGAATACAGCAAGGGCTTTCCGATTTGAGGTTCCGTGTTGTTAATCAACATCGAGCGAAGTAGGGAGTCTTCACCCTTCCAAACCCGTTCTTGAGGGTCCTTCCAAACCTGTTCTTGAGGGTCCCCATGGTTTGGTCTTGGTATTTTGCTAATTAGATATCCGAATTTATGTCGTCCTTCGAGAACCATTTTTACAGATTGAGACCAAGAAAAATAATTTTAGCCATTTAGTTTCTCTACTGTGATTATTCCTGTAGAATTCCCCACAGACCCCGATAAAATGTTTACCGTAGGTAAATTAGGGAAGGCTGTTACTGGAGTTTCCGCGTATAAAGGCAAACTTGAAAACAAATCTGGATTAGGGTTTGTCTGTGGGTTGGATGTGGTACCAAAAAAACGACCCAAGTGCTGCAATCTTTTGTTGGAGACTAGCAATCTGTTGTTGAATTCCAATCGAAAAGACACCCATTGGTCCTAAACCTCCATAACCGATCGATCCATAAGTTGTAGGAGACTGTTGCCCGTTCGGACCTGAAGAATGATGTTGACCTATAGGCTTGACAGCTTGGGTGTGAGGCTGTCCGGTTGGAGGCTGCACGGGTCGCGGCTGGAGCCCCAGATGAGCTGCCACTTGGAGGGTGTTAAGCAGGGCAGGGGCGGCGCTGGAGCTCGACGTTGGCTAGGTCGGAGCTGCGTTGGTGGACGGGTCGGCCTGCCCAGAAGCGGCGCTAAAGCTTGACATCAGCTGGGTTAGAGCCGCATTGGTGGATGGGTCGGCCTGCCCTGAGTAATGCCCGAACGGCTCGGTGCTGAGCGGTTGCATGATCAGCGGCTGGGTCTGGGTCGGTTGGGTCGGAGGTTGGAGTTGTTGGGTCGCGAGGCTAGCATACTGCCCTTCGAACAACTGTTGGACACCAGTCGGTTGTTGGAAAAGTTGGGTATGGAGTTGAATCAGTTGTTGGATACCAATCGGATGTTGCTGGAGCATGTGCGGCGTGGCTGGGCTTCCAATCGGCTACTGTTGGTTGAGAATTGTCCTGAGGTAACAATCAATGGCAGCCTGGATCACAGCGGTGTTCGTCTCTTCTACTGTTGGTCCATCATCTACTAGGGCCGATGATTGAATTTCTTCTATCAAGCCTAGGGTTTCATCCCCTTGCTCTGATACCATATTGAAAAAAAGGGAAAGGAAAATAAACACCAGGTTTACGTGAAAAACCCTAGATTAGAGAGAAAAAATCACGATAGGAGAATTTTATTAATTTTTATCACAATTACAAACTTACAAGCACTCAAGATTCAAATATAAATAGATTTGCAGAAACCCAAAAATAGCAAGAACACGTAAAAAGACTAAAATGCCCCTAGGATAAATACTCCATATTTCAACAAGTGCCAACTCTTTTTCAGGCATATAAGTACTAAGTGATAATAATCATATCTATTACAACCATTTTAAAGAACTGTAGCCTAAAATATTTAATATTTCTATGACCTTAATTGACCTTACTTGAAGAGGGCCAAGGTCATACAACTGTGTTTGAGTTCTAATTTTTTATTTATTTTTTTTAACATTTCTTTTTACCATTTATTTTATACTTCTATAATAAGTTTTTTGAAAGTCAAATCGTCAACGCACTAACCTTAATTTAAATGCAAGGTACAAGTACAAAACATTTAAACATCGTTGGCATCTAGATTTCTTATTATATTGTAAATAAAGAGAACTTTTAGATATTTCTATTTAACGTCCATTCATGCAGTTAGCCCTTTATATTATTGTTTAACACGATTCTTTTTTCTAAGCAGTTACTCACTTGTGCTAAGACACACCACGGAGGAAGTTCTTGCTGCATGCATTGAGGCCATTGAACCAACTCGCGCAGCATTAACATCTCATCTGCGAGAGCTAGTGGTGACTGATCTTGAAGAAGGTCTGAAGAAGCATAGTTGGTTTTCAGGATTTGATATCAAAGATGAATTGCCTGTGAGATTTTCCTTGGAGCAGTGGATCAAGAAAGCGAAGGAAGTTGATGCAACGGTTTTTATAGCAGGTGTTGTTTCTAACCAGCAGGTGCCAATCCTTGGCATGCGCTCCTCTTCTCCTTTATATGAGAGAAATTATAACGGCATTAGGAAACTTACTAATGTCAGTCCCTAGCAGTATAGAACCTTGGAATTTGAATAACAGTGCAGCTAAGTCAGAAAATCATAGCATAAAAGTTTACTGTGCATTTATGACTTTTATTGTGAACATTATAGTGCATGGAGGCATTGGTGAAGATGGCACGCTTCAATCCTTGTTGGAGGCCCAAGGAGTTCCTTATACAGGTTTGCCAAAAATCAACATTGGTCAAGGAGGACTATCAATATTTGTGCTTTCTCTTGCTCACTTTGTATTTCATTTTCTCAATTGAAGGTCCCGGAGTGGCAGCCTCTAACATATGCATGGACAAAGTATCAACTTCGTTGGCCCTAAACCATGTACGTTAGCCAACTGATTGTTATTTTTAAAGAGAACAGATTTGTATAATTTATAAAACCAGCATATATTCTGTTTCACGAATTATCTTTATGAATAGCTTTCAGAAATGGGTGTACTTACCATTAAAAAGGATGAGAGGAGGAAAGAATATCTCTTGCATATCCCTATATTAAATGTATGGCATGACTTAACCTGCAAGCTTCAGTGTCAGTCGTTATGTGTTAAACCAGCTAGAGATGGTTGCTCGACCGGGGTTGCAAGACTATGGTAAAAGATATAACATATTGTTTGCTGTTCGCTTTCTCCAAAAATTTGATTGACCATTTGAAATGTAGAAAAACATCTCATTATTGTTGTATCAAATTATATTCGAAAGAAATTTTTGTATTTACTTACATTTGAATTATTTCTTCATGCAGCTGTGCTGATGACCTTGCAGTTTATGTGAAAGCATTGGAGAACTGCCTCGTCAGAATTCCTTCTAATAGTTTGTCAAAGGTACAAATAGTTATGTGCCATCTCTAGGAACTTTTCTTCCTGCAATTCTATCCAAAACCACAAGGACAATTTTTTTTCCTGGTTGAGTGCTGTAGACTATCTTACAGAATAATAGACATCTGGCATTGAAAGGCAGCTTGTGCCATAGGTTACTAATACCAAATGTGAACAATCAATCGCTGTTAAATATCCATCTTTTCCTTATAGTTAGTTTTCGGTTATATTGTTGTTTTCTAGTTTATGTTATTGTTAGGTTATAGTGTAACAATTTTTTAATTATAGGCACATGGCATGATTGAGATGCCAAAACCACCTCCAGAACTCTTGATTTTTGAACCTTTTATCGAGACCGATGAGATAATTGTTTCATCCAAATCTACTGATGAGTCTGAAAGACTTTTGTGGAAAGGACAAAGTAGATGGGTGGAAATTACTGTAGGTGTTGTGGGAACACGTGGATCAATGCACTCATTGAGTCCTAGCGTCACCGTCAAGGAAAGTGGGGATATTTTATCTCTCGAGGAGAAATTCCAAGGTGATCTATCTTTTTCTTCCGAAACAAGATGGAATTCTAATATTTATTTGTAGTTCTATTAAATCGGGTTTATACAGAATACAGGCAGTGAGCTATTGCCTGACCCCTGTCTATGTGGGCGTCGAGCAAATATTTATCAGAAACAAGAAAAAATTGCTTATGTTAATAAACGCGAAGTAATTAAACACGACGAGGTGTACTTTCAGCTGTGATAGAGAGCTATAGATACTTGATTCCTTAACTTTAGTCTTTTGAAGTGTTCAATGACATATGTCTAATTGACAGGTGGGACTGGCATCAATTTAACTCCACCACCATTATCGATTATTAGGTTTGTGGTGATACTTCATTCTTTGACGGGGTGGCCTCGTTTTAGTTTTGGAAACTAGAGTACTTTTTTCTTTAAATGAGTAGCTACTCTATTTTTCATACAACACTTAAGTTTCTACTATTTATCTCGTATTTACATGCTATTAAGCTCCTTCCTTAATTGAACTTTGAAAGCATAAAATTTCTCCTGACTATGAGAAATATATGTTTAATATTTAAACACTACATCAAGTTGCTTCTCGGGTTTCTCTTTTACATTATGTATTTATGAAGATTTTTCTTTCTGCCTAAGTAATGAGTCGCTGGAGAAGTGTAAACAACATATTGAACTGATTGCAAACGCACTACAGCTGGAAGGATTTTCCCGAATTGATGCATTTGTAGATGTTGATAGTGGAAAGGTAACTCATTTGATGCTTTCTCCTTACATGCCTTTCCATTTACCAAATTGTTGAACAAGACAATATTGAAGCGTTTAAGATTTAAAATGCAGGCCTTACCGGGAAGTACTTTGCATTTCTCGTTAACAAAAATATCCTACACATTTATCTCATAAAAACAAGCCATGCTCTTATTTTTGAACAAACGTTCAAGGATGCTTGTCCAAGTATTTTGGGAACTTAATAAAATTTTTTTGTTGTCTCTCTGAAACTGAAGTCCTTGTTTGGGTTTAAGCATGGTACTCTAGGATTTTACACTGGAATTGATGTTATTTTAAAGTGTCATATTTTCTGACATCACTTGAGGTTGTGCCGTTCTTAGGTCTTAGTCATTGAAGTTAATACAGTCCCTGGAATGACACCTTCCACAGTTCTCATCCACCAGGTAAGTATTACATTGATGTATTATTATTATTATTATTATTTTCAAGGATTCATGTTACGTCATTAGTAGAACAATCAACATTCTTCGAGCACTAGCGACCCCTTTAAATTCCAATTTTAATTATTTGAGGCGTTCTTTTATTATGATCTAGGCTATCATTACATTAGTTTCTTCTGTAAAAAAGAAAAAATTGGAAAAGAATCCTTGAAATATCAAACTTGAAAATAAGAAATTTCATCTGGAGTTGATCCCCACGTCATTTATGCCGATTTTAGCGCAATCATGATGCATGCAAACACAGAGTGTCTTCCTCCCAACTTCTCAATGCTAAATAATCATGTGTCGTTCATGCACGCACAGGCACTTGCAGAGACACCACCTGTATACCCCCACCAGTTCTTTCGCAGATTGCTTGATTTGGCATTGGAGAGGTCAACATAAAGTATGGTCATTTACTCGTGATATTTAAGTGCTCTGATTCAATAAATTCCTTTCTCGTGCATGCTTTTCTTCCTTTATTCCCTCTCTTTTATCTTTACTTGAGAAAAGGGGCCTGCGAACGTATTGATGAAATAGACTGTAAGAAGCATATGAAATACCACACCTTCGGAAAGAAAACAAAAGAACGGACCATGCCAGAGACTTGCCATTCCCAATTTCAAAAATTGTAATAAAGGGCAAAGCCATTCTGTTGGAATTCTGGAAGTGAAGAAGCCAGGATAGCGACCAATCTTCCATCTGCACTTCATTCTCATAAGTTGCAACAAAGGATTAGGCGACTCTATGTATTCTGGGCTTCATATCTTTAGCCTGTTTGAGCTTTCTGGTGGCATGCACTAGGAAGCCTACTTTTTATTTCATCTCGTCTGTTCCTTTAATGAAGGCATGAATTTCTTTCTATAGGCTTCCGCAACATTTCTTGTATTTATTGTCCTCCTGAAGGTTGTCATTGGACCCTTTTCCTCAACTTGCAAAAGATTCTAAATGATAAACATCTTCTATTCTGGTATTCCGATTGGTCTGGATGTGTTAAGTTATATATCGAAATGCTTTAATATTTAAAGGCATTAGGAATCTTATGATGGTTAGCTAGTCTAGTATGCTGCTACATATGGATATACATAAAATTACAACATCCCAAAGTCTACATTTTATCTAGGGCTAGTGCCCAATGTGACTTCACATGTTGTTTAGTTCATTAGCACAATCATTTTATTTGGACAAAGTCCAAAACTATCGCAAATAGTAGTGCCTCGTGGCTCGTACGCGCATACACTGGTGTCTTGACCTTGACTCTCTCTATCATCAGCCTAGGACTAACCAAAAATATCAACCTCAACCTTAAGTAAGATGGACTTAAATTCAAATCAAAGAGATGAGATCGTGGTTTCATTCCAGCTACTTTTTTTAGTTCTAGTTTTTTGAAATTGCCTAGTTTTCCGAATTATAATTTCTTTTGGGTACGCAGACCATCCACCAGACTACTTTTCTTCCCAAACATTTGCAAGCAATTTTTAGCGACAATGGTTAAGGCTGGCTAAGGAATATCAGGCGTTAACGACCAATGATAATTGGAAACTTGGTGAAGGCTTGTAAAAGTGGTCGAGTGGTATAAGGCGCGTTTCGTGGCGTATGGTTTCGATCATGTTTATGGGATTTTGCAAGGATTTTTCAAATACTTAGTTAATAGTCTTGGGGGGGGGGGGGGGGAAAAAGAAAAAAAAAAATTGAATAACGGTTAAGTTGATCCCTAAGTCCACGTTCAACCCACCAACCCTGACCTGACCACCCTGCATCAACATCATCCTCCCTCATGACTTGATAGAATGAACAAAAGTGGTTCAAATGGGATGCATATACATATATTTGGGAGGAAAATTCTGGGCATAGTGGTAAACCATACAGCCCCAACAATTTAACAGAAAACTAAGCAAAACCACATAGAACTTAGTTAGATACTAAATCATTCCCAAGGCAATTGTTATCAATAAACCCCCCGTCTTCACCAATTGGAATTATCAACCATTCATCTGCAAACGAGGTGTGGTCACTCGTTTCCAGAAACAGTGCTTCCCCACTTTCCAAGCCATCCTGACACTGAGTCAACATCATTGAACTCATCCCCACCGCACTTCCACTCCCTGCATTTTGATACTCTGTGTCGTTGCTGCTATTAACATCCAAAGCCTTCAAAAATCCAAGCCACCAAGCGTAAGAAGCTTGCCCATCTCCCCACTCAAAAATTTCCTGCTCTTCCATCGGCGCCACCGGCGAACGCAGAACAGAAGGTGCTGTGGTTGACCATGTCGGTTGAGGAACTGGCATAGACTCCAATATCGAATAGCAAAAATGCTGCGAACCTGGAAATATGGACTTTTTCTCAAACTCACAGACATAGCAACCACTGGGTTCAGCCATACACATCCTCGTTGCAAACGGTGACGACAACGACGATCTATGAAGTCGCAAAGCTTCGGCTATCTGTCTTCTAGCCTCCGCCATATTGATTACAGCTTCCCTTGGAACCTTTCTAGTGTGGGACCTTCTTTTCATAGGCTTCCGGGGAAAACCTGTTCTCTGTGACATCATGGATTCAAAATAGCGGGTTGAATTGAAAGGACACTCATTTCGGCATGGCTATGACCATGAGTGAACCAGAAAAGATATGGAATTTAAAGGATAAAGACCCAGACGAAAATAACGTACAAGTATTTGAGAGGGAGGGATGGGGTGTTTGTTTTAAGACTTAAGAGAGGGTCAGAAACAGTAACATGTAAAGCGACACGTGGGTACCAAATGGGACACATCAAATCTGACTTTTAAAGTTGAGAGTCCCCGTCTCTTCAAACTTCAAAGTCTGTCTGAGAAATGGGGCTAAATAGCTTAGTCGTACTCTACTGACCTTTTGCCTTTAATGGAGGATGACGACTCTGCAAGGAACTCCTGTGCCTTCGAATCTGAATCCCACATCACCTTGTGAGTTTGGAATTCCAATTTTTCCTAGCGTAATCTTAACTTTTTAACCGTCTGTTTCCACTCCACCGCCGTTTCGTATTCGTGTTGAACACAACTGGAATTATAGCGATTGTCCGGCGTCACAATCGCACTCCTGTAAGGGACTCGAGGCAATTGTCTGACACTTGTTTTTGCCCTCGAACAAGTTGATCAATCCAAATTCGAATAGCCAATGGCATAATGGACGTTTCTCGCAACTTCCACCCTATTCTTGAGAAAAGGTTTTAGAAAACAGGTTTAGAGAAAAAAAGTTTTCACAAAACGTTTGAAAGCATGATTAAGCAATGAATATTAGTCATACAACTAGAAAGCAATAAGCAACAACACGACTTTATAACATACATCTTATAAGAATACGATAATTAGTCTTACCCCTATATAGTGCATTTTGAACAAAAACACATCCGCCACATATGGAAATGGACGAGTGGTCACACACTAAGAAAAGTACATAGAAAGTAAACTACCCAACAAAGTGAAATACATAGGATGAAAACATGGTAAAAAAGGGTGGAGACAGGCATATGGCCATGGGCAACATGTAGGTGTAACGACCCAAATTTCTAGTATGTTTCTAGATGCTCCTTTATGCATGCATAGGCGTGACAATATATTTTCTCAAAGAATAATAATATAAAAGAGAGAATTTTTATTTAATTAAATAATGCTCAAATAGGCAAATAAGAGGAAAAAAAAAAAGAAATACCGTTTGGGGTATTCCTAACCCAACTTTAAAATGAATAACAATTAAATAAATCAATAAATAAAATTAATGAATATTTCATAAGATTTTAAAACGCCTAACTCCTAAACCAGACTTCAGTACATGAAACCTAAGTGCGGAAGCAATAATCCGTTCAAATGGCCAGGTCATGGATCTCTCTTGTCATGCGCCGGTCTATCGTTACCCTTACCTGAAAAACATGAAAAGAAAAGGATGAGTATAAAAGTATACTCAGTAAGTGACCTACTACTGGACCCACTCAGTGATCTGTTAGTCTTTCCATTGGACCGAAGTGCACAAGGACATCATAGGCGTAGGCATAGGTATAGGCATAAGGGGCGAACTCGAAGGCACGCTTTCATAAGTAGTGACCCCAAAGGTCACAAACATAAACATAAGTGGTGATCCCAAAAGGACACCGTACATAAGTATAGGGTGTGGCCCGAAGGCTCACAACATGCGATGTGCATAGCTCAATGACAATACTAACAGTCACTGGAATCTCAAACAGACATAAGCATGCAAACAAGGTCATAAATCATGCCAAGATCATCCAACAGTTCACAATTTATCCACCCATCAAACTTTGCAACGACATACAACATTGACATACGGTGACATAAGTCTAAGTTTTCAAAATTTTTATCTGACCAGCAGACATATCCAAATATTTTATTCCAACTAAGGAACCAATACGTAATACATGCTTGGGATTGAGGGAAAATCGGTAGTAAACCACTTATCTCGAATTTATGTCGAACAATTAGCAAACCAAACTCCAACCATCAATCAAATCCCTCTTTGACTTGAGTCAAATGCTTGAATCGCCCTAGAATAAACCAATTTAATGTCAATTCTTATAAACACAACCTAACTCACCCAAAATGCACCAAAAGTCCCCAAACCACTTACCCAAAATGTCGACTTAGCCAGAACTACACCTGAGCTCCAAGTACGGAATCCAAACCAGTCATAAGCCAAACTGAAAGGTTCCAAAACTCAATCCTAAATTCCAATTAACATAAATATTCACCAAACCAACTAGAGAAAACAAGATTTAATTAGAACAACCATTATAGCTTACCAAAAGGCGCCCAAAGCGAACTCTGATGCTGCTGAACAGTATCGAAAAATATCCTGAAACCCCGAATTAAGCAACAATGCATCCTGCGTAAACTTAAATCAGACCAAAATCGATAGGTATTCAAAACCCATCAACTAAAAACCAAAAACTTAAATCTCACAAAAAAAAAAACCAAGTTCCTGGAAAAATAGAAGAGGTCGACGACTGGCGGACGACAAGAACGGGAATGGAAAACCGAAGAAACTCGACTGGTGGAAAGCGTCGATGCGCGACGCGGCTGGTGGAGAGCAGGGGTCGAGCGGTGCGGCTAGCGGAGAACAGCGGTCGAGCGATGCGTCTGGCGGGGAACTGAGGTCGAGCGATGCAGCTGGCGGAGAATTGAGGCGCGATCGGCGCAGCTGAGGCGTGAGGAGGCAGCGACGATCAGACAGCCGGTGACCTGTCAAACCATAAGCGGCTGGTAGAAAAATGAGTTGGGGAAGAAAAAGGTTTCGCGAAGGGGCTGGAAGGAAGAAAAAGGAGAGAAAAAAGAAAATTTTATTTTCTTCTTTTCTCTAACAACGCAAACCGAGGGCTCATTAACTCCACTTTTTATAACCAATTGTACCCTATTAAACCTTAACTCCTCACTTTTCCTTAAAGAATATACATAATAATATTTATTTTAATATATATATATATATATATATATATATATATTCCAAAATGCCTTAACCACTTATCATATATTTTCAAACCAAAAATAAAAAGGAACAAGACGGATTTTACCTTACGATCTTTAGGGCGTCACACTCTTTCCCCCTTAATAAACTTTCGTCCTCGAAAGTTCTAATCCTGGAAGAGCTTGGATGCAGTGTTCTCATCTCGTCCTCTCGCTCCCAAGTTGCTTCCTCAAACTGATGATTCTGCCACAGAACCTTCACTAGTGGCACCTCCCTGTTGCGCAAAACTTTCACCTCCCTGGCCACAATTTGCACAGGCTTCTCTTCGTAATTTAAGTTTCCATTCAGTTGCAAGGGCTCAAAGTCCACCACATGAGACGGGTTCGTTAAATACTTCCTCAGCATGGAGACATGAAAAACATTATGGACCGCGGAGAGAGACGTGGCAGAGCTAAACGGTAAGCCACAGGGCTAACTCACTCTAAGATCTCGAATGGCCCTACAAAACGCAGACTTAGTTTACCCTTCTTTCTGAATCTTAGGACACCCTTCATTGGCACCACTTTCAGGAACACTTTGTCACCTGCCTCGAACTCAAGATCTTTGAGGGCATCACACTCTTCCCCCTTTAATAAACTTTCGTCCTCGAAAGTTCTAATCCTGGAAGAGCTCTGAATGTAGTGTTTTCATCTCGTCCTCTCGCTCCAAGTTGCTTCCTCAAACTGATAATTCTGCCACAGAACCTTCATCATTGGCACCTCCCTGCTGTGCAAAACTTTCAACTCCCTGGCCACAATTTGCGCAGGCTTCTCCTCATAAATAATTTTCATTCGCTGCAAGGGCTCAAAGTCCACCACATGAGACGGATCCGTTAAATACTTCCTCAGCATGGAGACATGAAAGAATTATGGACCGCGGAGAGAGACGGTGGCAAGGCCAAACGGTAAGCCATAGGGCCGACTCGCTCCAAGATCTTGAATGGCCTACAAAACGCGGACTTAGCTTAGCCTTCTTTTCGAATCTGAGGACACCCTTCATTGGCACCACTTTCATGAACACTTTGTCACCTGCCTCGAACTCAAGATCTTTATGCCTAACATCAACGTAACTTTTCTGTCTACTTCGCGTTGCTAGCATTCGAGCCCTGATCTTCTGCATGGCTTCATTTGTCAACTCTACTAACTTAGTTCCCACCAGTTTCCTCTCCCCAATCTCACCCTAGCAAACAGGAGACCTGCAACCTCTACTGTAAAGAGCTTCAAATGGCGACATGCTAATGGTTGCCTGATAGCTATTATTATAAGCAAACTCTGCCAAATGCAAGTGGGAATCCCAACTCCCTGAGAACTCCAACGCACAAGCGCGCAACATATCCTCTAACGTCTGATTCAAGTGTTATATTTTCCCATCCGTCTGGGGATGGAAGGTCGTATTGAAGTTTAACCGCGTCCCTAAGGCTGCCTGGAGGCTTTTCCAAAAATTGGAGGTGAAATGAGGGTCCCTATTGGACACAATTGACACCGGCACACCATGCAATCTTACTATCTCCTTCATATATAGCTGAGCCCACTTACTCGCCGCGTACGTCGGCTTTCCTGGAATAAAATGCGCCACCTTGGTGAGTTGTCTATCACAACCCAAATCACTGAGAAACCTTTCGCTCTTCTAGGCAAACCCATAATGAAATCCATGGACATGCTCTCCCACTTCCATTCTGGTACATCCAGTGGCCGTAGCAAGCTTGCTATCTTCTGGCTCGGGGTCTTCACCTGTTGATAGACTAAACATCTGCTGACATAATTAGCTATCTCTCTTTACATATTGGGCCACCAGTAATACTGCTTCACATCTTGGTACTACCTGGGTGCATCGAGAATGCAGAGTTGTGAGCTTCTGCCAATAATTTCCCCTTCAGGCCATCATCTACTGGAGTGCATAACCGTCCCTGATATAGAAGGCCCTAGTCCACCAACACAGAAAATTCACTGGCCTGGCCTGACCCTACCTGATGACATTTCTGAATCAAGTCCGGATCACCCTACTGTGCAACAATAATCCTTTGCCTCAAGGTTGGTTGCACTGTCAACTGAGCTAGATGCGAAGTGACTTCCCCCACTGTCACCACAATCTCTGCTCGCTCCAGATCCTTACACAACTGAACCTGCTTAGTGATCAAGGCGACCGAATGAGCGGTCTTTCAACTGAGGGCATTAGCTACCACATTCACCTTACCTGGGTGGTAGAGGATCTCGCAGTTGTAATCCTTTACTAACTTAAGCCACTTGCGTTGCCTCATGTTTAACTCTTTTTGGGTGAAGAAGTATTTCACTCTTGTGGTCAGTGAAAACCTGGATCTTTTCCCCATACAAGTAGTGCCTCCAGATCTTCAGGGGAAACACCACAACTGCTAGTTCCAAGTCGTGAGTAGGATAGTTTCGCTCATGATTTCAACTGGTGGGAGGCATAGGCAACCACTCTACCTTGTTGCATAAGCACACAACCCAAAACCTTCTTAGAAGCATCACTGTAGATCACAAAATTCACGGAGCCATCTGGTACCGTGAGAACCGGTGCTGAAACCAACCTCTGCTTGAGGTCCTACTATCCTCACAAGCTTTGCTCCAAACAAACGAAGCTCCATTCCTGGTGTTAGCCGAGTCAACGACGTGGCCGTGTTAGAGAAATTCTCTACAAACCTATGATAGTACGCAGCCAATCCCAGGAAACTGTGCACCTTGCTGACCGTTGTAGGGCGAGGCCAATTGGTAACAGACTCAATCTTAGCTGGATCCACTGAAACCCCGTCCTTTGACACCACGTGCCCAAGAAAGGACACCTTTCGTAGCCAGAACTCGCACTTAGAAAACTTTGCATACAGTTTGTTTTCCCTCTGTGTTCTTAGGACTTTTCGAAGATGTTCCTCGTGTTCCGCCTCTGTCTTGGAGTAGACCAAGATGTCATCAATGAAAACAATTACAAAGGTGTCCAGGAAATCCCTGAACACCCTATTCATCAAATCCATGAATACCGCTGGGGCATTGGTCAAACCAAAAGACATTACAATGAACTTGAAATGCCTGTATCTGGATCGAAACATAGTCTTTGGGATATCGCTGTCCCTGATCCTTAGTTGATGGTAACCTGATCGTAGGTCAATCTTGGAAAATACAGTAGCACCCTGTAGCTGGTCAAACAGGTCATCAATCTTAGGAAGCGGGTACTTGTTCTTGATGGTCACCTTATTCAACTCCTTGTAGCCTATGCATAAACGTAACGATACATCATTTTTCTTCACAAACAACACTGGTGCATCCCACGGAGAAACATTGGGTCGTATGAACCATTTATCAGGCAGTTCCTGCAACTGGACCTTCAACTCTTTCAATTCTACCGGAGCCATTCTATACGGAGCTTTGGATATGGGAATAGTGCTCGGCTCCAGTTCGATCACAAAATAAATCTCCCTTGGTGGAGGCAACCCTGGAAGTTCTTCCAGAAACACATCGGGATAATCTCTCACAATTGGCTTAGAGGTTAGAGCAATCTCGGTTTCTCTTGTGTCAACTATGCTAGCCAAGATACTCCAGACACCTTGGTTAATCAACCTCTTAGCCTTTACCGCTGAAATCACCTTGGGAAAACTACCATCCCAGCCCCCTTGAATTTAAAACTGGCTTCCCTAGGGGGGGGGTTAAAAATCACCTCCTTACGAGAACAGTCTATGCTAGCATGACTAGCAGCCAATCAATCCATACCTAGAATTACATCAAAGTCACGCATGTCTAACACTATTAGAGTCATATCAAGGGTGCGATTCACTATTTCTAACTGACACGCTTTTATCTTTTCACTTGCTATCATAATTTCCCCTGATAGTGTAGATATCGATAAAATATAACCCAATGGTTCTAAAGCTAACATAGCATGCTTTACGAACAACGATGAAATGAAAGAGTGAGACGAGCCAAAGCCAAACAATGCCAAGGCATAGTGCCCCAAGATTGGGAGTGTACCTGTCACTATTGTTTCCGAATGCTTAGCTTCCCGATGACTGGTGGCATAGACCCGACCCTACTGCTGTTATCGGTTTAAACTACTCTAATGCGAACTCGGCGGCGGACCCCCTGCACTTTTGGAACCACTACTAGGGCATTGATCTGTCGTATGCCCTGTCTGCTTACATCTTAAACAAGTCCCCGTGCCAATCAAATAGTGTCCCCAATGACACTTCTCGCATGACTTGCACACCGATCTTTCCCTCTAAACTCCTTCTGAAGCAGTAGCTTGT
Organism: Benincasa hispida; assembly: GCF_009727055.1. NCBI lineage: Eukaryota > Viridiplantae > Streptophyta > Magnoliopsida > Cucurbitales > Cucurbitaceae > Benincasa > Benincasa hispida. Next base: position 49,716,020 of record NC_052359.1, read on the forward strand.
CGTTGGGCGTGCCCTACCGACCTATTTGTACTCTGAACCTTTTGTGGAGGTCCTGGAGCTTTTTGCTCAACTTTCCTTTTCTGGCCGGGGGCTGGTTCCTCCATCAAGAACTTTAGGAACTCTATCCCTGAAGGACAACCCACGCGTGCTGCTGCTCGGAAAGCTACGACGTAGGTGGGAGGCTCTAGAGCTTGCATAAGAAAGACAACCTTATATAAATCTCTCGGCCCTCTTTGCTTTAGTAGACACCAGATCAGAGGCAAAGCAAGACAACCTGTCAAACTCCTTCTCATACTCCTCTACTGTTATGATCCCCTACTTTAGATTCATGAACTCAGCTTGCTTGTTGTACCTCACGTGAGTAGAGAAGTACTCCTCGTAAACCGCTCCTTGAACTGGTCCCACGTGGTTTGGCCTCCACTGGCTTCTATCATTCTCTCAGCTGAGCGCCACCAACGCTTGGAATTATCGATGAGAACAAAAGTGGCATACTGTAACTTCTACTCCTCTGGACACCTCATGTACTGAAAAATCCCCTCTACAGTGGACAACCACAACTCTGTGTTGTGGGGTCTTTCAAGGACCCGTTAAACGTCGGGGGATCATACTTCTTGAAGTCCCATAGGTATCCGACCTCCAAAGAAGGGCCTGCCACAGTCCGATTTGTGGCCCTATCTTGATTCTGAACTGGTGGTAACGGGACCAACGAGGATGGCGCCTGTTGTGACTGTGTGTGCTGAGCTATCTGCTCGGCCACCATATCCCTTAGTTGTCCTACCACGACCTATGTGATGACTAATAGCTGCAGCCATGGCCATACACTCTACTGGAATTTCTGAGGATGACGGCCCTGGCGGGGGCACAGTCGAAGCTCGAGGCCCGCTTCTTGGTCTAACCTTCTGCCAAGTTGACCTAGAAGGGTCACGAGGTAGCGAGTCCCGCACCTTTTGGCTCTGCTTCAGGTTCTTGCATGTCAGGGTCCCACTCCCCAACTACTTTCTTACCTCGACTGCCCCTTTCTCTAGTTCGTGGTGCCATACCTGATAACAATACGTAACGCTTTAATAGACACGAGCAGGGTAAACCATCAAACGACTGCACAACAAGCAAGATTTCATACACATTTCCCTAAAGAACAAAACGACATACCTGGCGATGAAGAAAGATCCATTTGTGGTCATAAGGAACAGGTTGGACTCACAATGTAAGTTAGTCTAGAGAATCTAAAACATAGGCTCTGATACCAACTTTAACGACCCAAATTTCTAGTATGTTTCTAGGATGCTACTTTATGCATGTATAGGCGTGGCAATACATTTTCTCAAATTTGGGTCCTAGAAATGGATATTCTAGAAATTTGGGCCTATACATGCATAAAGTAGCATCCTAGAAACATACTAGAAATTTGGGTCGTTACAGTTGGTATCAGAGCCTAAGTTTTAGGTTCTATAGACTGACTTACATCGTGAGTCCAACCTGTTCCTTATGGCCACAGATGGATCTTTTGTCATCGCCAGGTGTGTCGTTTAAAGTTCTTTAGGGAAATGTGTATGAAATTTTACCTGTTGTGCAGTTGTTTTATGGTTTAACCTGCTAATGTTTATTAAAGCGTTACATGTTGTTATCAGGTATGACACCATGAACTAGAGGAAGGGGCAGTCGAGGTAAGAAAGTAGTTGGGGAGCGGGACCCTGACATGCAAGAACCTGAGGTGTAGAGCCAAGAGGTGCGGGACTCGCCACCTCGTGACCTTTCTAGGTCAACTTGGCAGAAGGTTAGACCAAGAAGCGGGCCTCGAGCTTCGACTGTGCCCTGCTAGGGCCTCATCCTTAGAAATTCCAGTAGAGTATACGACCATGGCTGTAACTATTGGAAATGTCGTCACACAGGCCGTGGTAGGACAGCTAAGGGATATGGTGGCCGAGCAGATAGCTCAGCACGCATAGTTGCAACAGGCGCCATCCTCGTGATCTCGTTGCCACCAGTTGAGAATCAAGATAGGGACACGAATCGGACTGTGGCAGACCCTTCTTTGGAGGTCGGATACCTACGAAACTTCAAGAAGTATGATCCTTCGACGTTTAACAAGTCCCTAAAAGACCCCACAAATGCAGAGCTGTGGTTGTCCACTGTGGAGGGGATTTTTCAGTACATGAGGTGTCAAGAGGAGCAGAAGCTGCAGTGTGCTGCTTTTGTTCTCATGGACAATTCTAAGCGCTGGTGGCGCTCAATTGAGAGAATGATAGAAGCCAGTGGAGGCCAAGCCACATGGACCAGTTCAAGGAGCGGTTTACGAGAGGTACTGTGCAGCTTTTCGAGCGGTAGCACGCGTGGGCTGTCCTTCAGGGATAGAGTTCCTGAAGTCCTTGATGGAGGAACCAGCCCCTAGCTAGAAGAGGAAAGCTGAGCAGAAAGCTCCGGGACCTCCGCAGAAGGTTCAGAGTACAAACAGGTCGGTAGGGCACGCCCAACGACAAGCTACTGCTTTAAGAGAAGTTTGGAGGGAAAGACCGATGTGCAAGTCGTGTGGGAAGCGTCATTGGGGACGCTGTCTGATTGGCATGGGGACTTGTTTCAGATGTAAGCAGGCAGGGCATATGACAGACCAATGCCCTAGTAGTGGTTCCGGAAGTGCAGGGGGTCAGCCCCCGGGTTCGCATCAGGGTACCGACAACAGCAATAGCGAATCGCACCCTTGATGTGACTCTAATAGCGTTAGACATGCGTGACTTTGATGTAATTCTGCACATGGATTGGTTGGCTGCCAACCATGTTAGCATAGACTGTTCTCGTAAGGAGGTGATTTTTAACCCCCCAGCCAGTTTTAAGTTCAAGGGAGTCAGGACGATAGTATTACCCAAGGTGATTTTAGCGATAAAGGCCAAGAAGTTGTTTAACCAAGGTGTCTAGAGTATCTTGGCCAGCGTAGTTGACACAAGAGAGACCAGGATTGCTCTAACTTCTGAGCCAGTGGTGAGAGTTGGCTCAACAACGCCGGCTCAATATGACTGCCATTTCAGGGGTAAGACTGGATAGATAGTTGGAGACATAGGGTGTAAGAGGGACTTGGTAGAGAGGTTGTTCTTTTAAGTGTTGATTCTAGAGCTTGAACAAGGGATCTTGTCCTCTCATTTGGCATGAGAGGGACTTGGTTTTGTGATTGGATCACAAAAAAATTGTTCATTAGGGGATCAGTGGGGACTTAAGGAACAAGAGGTAATTTCGGGGGTAAAACAGAGATTTGACCCAACCGTTATTGCGAATAACCTGTGAATGGTTAACTTACTAATCATGGTTATATCAGGTGGACATAATATATCTACAGTGAAGGGAGTTCAACTATGGACTTTAGTGGAGTGACCCATTAATTAACTAATGGAGGTTAGATCGGTCTAATGAGTTTAGCTAATTAATCTCGGATAGTTGGAGCCTATGATCTGTAGGTACATGAGGTCCCCCTACTAGCTCGAAAATGGATTAGCTCTAGAGTAGCGTGATAAGTTAATTTGAAACGTTCAAATTAGAATCAAATAGAATAAAAAAAATATATTTAAATATGATTTAAATATATGAAATGAATTTGTATAAAAATTAATTTAATATTGGATATTAAATTACTTAGAATTATTTAAATTGTTTAAATAATTATTTATTAATTTTATTAGAAAATTAATGTACGAAATTAATTTGTAAAATTAATAAAGTTTGATTTTAGAAATAAAATATGATTTTAAAATCAATTTTGGATTTTTGGAAATTGAAAAATTACACAACTTGAAAATGAGTTTTTAAAAGTTTATCTTCAACTAGCTTACAAGGAACCCACCACCTCTTCCTTGGTTTACTCCAAGCATGAGCTGCATCCCATGCAACACATCTCTTTGCATGATAGTCTGCAATATATTGAATAGATTGGGGTGAAGAATGGATGATGACCAAATGAATTTTTGCTGAAAAAATTGGATGAAGAAGGTGTTCTTCAATGGGTTGGTTCATTGAGCTTTCTCCATATTCCCTTTGATTCCAGCTTATTTTGAGTCCTACAACTCAATCTAGAACACCAAGAAGATAGTTGGGAAGAGCTTGTGGTGGTCTAGACAAGGATTTGGAGGATTTTACAGCTAGAAAATGGAGATTTCGATGGTTCGACCAAGGTATGTTCTTGAAACCCATTATATTCTGTTTTAGCATGTTTCCTTTCAACCAAAATTAATGAATTAGAATGTTTATGGATTTTGATTTCTTCCGCTGCGTGATGGTGTCGATCCAACAATTGGTATCAGAGCATCTTATAAGCATTCAATTCGGATTAATTCTGGTTTGGTGGATTTTTGGTGTGAAAATATGAAATTGCTGTAATGATATGGTTTTTTGAGTTTTGGCCTTTAATTTCTCTTTGATTTCCCATTTAAATTTGTAATTGGCTCTTGTTTGATGAGCTTTAATTTTTAATTTATTTGGAGTCATTAGAGTTGAAATTAAGCTGTAATTTGAAGAAACAAGCGAAGGGGCCGAGTTGCAGATTCCAGATGATCGGCCTCTGTTCATATCGTCGTTAAGCTTCAGTAGCTAAACGATCGTTTAGTTTCATGCGTTAGACGATATGAAGGAAAAGCTAAACGATCGTTTAGCTTCATGCGTTAAACGATATTTTGATATGCGTATTGGTCAGTTGAAAATTTTTGTAACTTACGCCTATGTAGTGGAATGTTGATGTTATGTGTTGTATTAGTGTTTGACGTATGGATGAATTGTGAACTGTTATGTGATCTTAGCATGATTTAAGACCTCGATGTATGCTTATACTTTATGAGATTGCAGTGATTGTTGGCACTTCTATTGGGCTATGCACATCGCATGATGTGAGTCTTCAAGCCCACACCTTATGCTTATGTACGGTGTCCCCTTGGGACCACCACTTATGTTTATGTTTGTGCCCTTCGGGGTTACTTCTTATGAAAGCGTGTCTTCGGGTTCGCTCCTTATGCCTATGCCTACGCCTATGATGCCCTTGTGCACTTTTGTCTCAATAGAAAGGCTAACAGGTCACTGAGTGGGCCCAGTAGTGGGTCGTTTACTGAGTATACTTTTATACTCATCATTTTCCTTTCATGTTTTTCAGGTAAGGGTAAAGATAGACTGGTGCATGACAAGAGAGATCCATGACTTGGCCATTTGGACAGATTATTGCTTCCGCATTTAGGTTTTATGTACTAGTGTCTGATTTAGGAGTCAGACATTTTAAAGTCTTAAAGAAACAAAGTCAGACATTTTAAAGTCTTAAAGAAACATTCCTTGATTATATTTATTGATTTATTTAACTGTTATTTATTTTAAAGAATGGTTAGGGGTACCCCGAACGGTATTTTTTTTTTAGGTTTTATCTTCTTTGCTTAGTTGAGCATTATTTAATTAAATAAATTTTTTTATCTCTTTTATCTAATTATTCTTTGAGAAAATGTATTGTCAAGCCTTTGCATGCATAAAGTAGCGTCCTAGAAATATACTAGAAATTTGAATCGTTACACATATTGAGTTTGCAATCTGGCCACTCTCATCCATACAAATCAAAAGACTGACTTCATGACTAGGAGTTCACAACTCACTTAGGATTAAGGTCATGTCACCAATAGTCATCCCGGTGAAATGTAAGTTTATATGATTAATAGTGTTATATAATGAGACTAACTATTTCGTGGCCTGGTTTTATACAAACTTTTTTTGTATAGGATACCCTGCTCATATGTCTCCACATGAATGATCAGGATCTAATCATTTGTAGCACTTTACAACACTTAACATTTACAAATCGGCCCGTATCCGTAGTGTTACTAGTATATATAAGGTACCAACCTTATTCATCTACTATAGACCGTTTAGGTTATTATTTAAACAAGATTCACCTGTATGTCTCTACATACTTTTTAAAATTACATAAAATAACCTAGGATAATAGTTTATTGGATTGAGTGTATGCTCATAAAATAACAATTATTTTATTAATAACAATTTATTTATACAATGTTTACAAATTACGGGAATACAAGAGATTTAGGACACCAATCTCAACACTCACAACCTCCACCTTCGTTCTTGAGAAAAGGTTTTAGAAAACGAGTTTAGAGAAGAAGGTTTTCGCAAACGTTTGAAAGCATGATTAAGCAATAAAAATTAGTCGTACAGCTAGAAAGCAATAAACAACAACATAGCTTTATAGCATACAACTCACGGATATGAGGATATGATGATTAGTCTTACCTCTATATAATGCATTTTGAACAAAAACACATCCACCACCCTTGCATATAGAAATGGACGAGCGGTCACCTACTAAGAAAAGTACATAAAAAGTAAATTACCTAGCAAAAGGAAATATAGGATGAGAACATGCGGCCTCGGGCAACATGCCTCAGATAAATATGATCGTGACACCTGACACATCAATCAAAGGGTTGGCTTTATCTTATTTGATTAGAGATGCGATTCAAAATTTTATCCCATGAATTGAAACCTCGTGAATTAGAGACTTAAACGTAGTTCAAGACGTAAAATCGTTTGGATCCTGCATTCTTTATTTTAAATATTATTAACAACAATATTTACTCCTAATATACTACGTTCTTTTTTGGTGCGTATTTTTTTTTAAAACCAAATTGAGGAGGTTCAAATAATTGGCCAGCAAAAAAAAAAAAAAAAGGAAAATCATTAGGAACTTAACTAACCAAAGGTATTGTTAATTTTACCACGGACAAAACAATAATTGAGATGAACCAAGCATAGGCCATAGGGTAGATTTAATAATAATAATATTATTATTATTATTATTATTACTTTTTTATCAATGGCAAATAGTTGAGACTGTATGATATAATATTACTTTATTTTGAAATTTCAGGTCATTTAGAAATGGTAAATATATACGGAGAAAAAGTTTAATAATACGAAATACTCTTATACTTTAGAGCATATTATAATTTGATGGTGATTTGTAAATAATTATATAAGTAACAAGCAATTATCTTTAAACAATTTTAGAAGTTACAAGTTATAACGGTACTTTTGAAACAAGAAGAAATAAATTAAAATCCACCTTAAAGGTTGGGGACATAATTGAAACTTACACTTAAAGCTACATGTATCACAATGTTAAGACAAATTTTTGGTTCAGATGTATACTATTTCATTTGCTCATATAAATATATAAATATTTAATGTCGAGAACCTCACATCATTTGAAAATGGTTATGATGTGGCAAACAATTCATACTTCGGTTCAGAGAGCATTTATGTTTGTCTTCGTTGTAAAATAAAACTTTTAAAAATATTAGAGCATAATTAAAATTTACCCAGATATTTTATATATATAACTCGAGAAAAAAAAGCATACATGATTTTGATGAAAATAATAATGTATTCTATATACTTGAAAAACAAATTAATTTAATCAGTAATACAAAGGGTTGAAATTACTTAGGAAAAAAAAAAAAATACTTTTTTAGTCACTCAGTTTTGAGTCTAGTTTTTATTTGATCTCTATATTTCAAAATATCACTTTTAATTTTTAATTTTTTGAGTTTGATTTTAATTTAGTCATGAATTTCAAAATATTATAAATTTACTTTTGAGATTTGAGTTTTATTTCAATTTGGTCCATTGATTTTAAAATTTACATTTTTAATGACGATTTTTCACTAAATACTTCCACCTTCAATCTTTAGTGTTAATGTTCATTAATTAATTTAAAATAATTGTATTGCAATTATTTAAGTTTCACTACTTTTTCATCACTATTAAAACTAATATTGAAATTTCACTTCATAATTATTATAAATTAATTAATAGGCAGCAAAAAATTTAAGATAAGTATTTAGTGAAAAATCAAGATTAAAAATGTGAATCTTAAAATCTAGAGTTCTAATTGAAACAAAAATCACACTTCACGAATAAAATTGTAACATTTTAAAATTTTGTGACTAAATTGAAATCAAATTCAAAACTTAAATAATTAAAAATATAACATTTTAAAACTCAAAAGATCAAATGAAAACTAGATCCAAACGTAGGAATAAAAACATGCTTTTTCTCTTTTATAATTATAGTGCTTTTTGACATGTTAACCAAATTAAGGACCAGGTTTCTTCAAAATTACATTTTTTTTTTCCATTTCACTTTTACAATAAACTCATGAATATTTTCTATATTAGTATGATGATATTAAGAAGACTTCTAAAACAATTACAGTTCGTCAAGAAATAAGTGTGGAAATACCTTTGACGTTCATTTTTGTACATCAAGAAAAAATGTGAAGAATATTTTTATCTTTTAAAGTTCAATTTTTAATTAAAAAGTACTGACAGACAATAGATTAAGTATAAATATAGGGTAGAAAAAACAAGTAGCCTGAAAATTATTTGCAAAATGGGGCAGTTTTTTTTTTTTTAATTTTTATTTTTAACTCATTTTAGCCTATTTTTGCAAATAATTTTCAGCCTACTTGTTTTTTTTTTTTTTTTTTTTTTTTTGCAAATATTTCTACAAAGTACCCTATGTTTATACTTAATCCGACAACATCCAATGCAACGGCTTTTCTTTTGGATCATCGAACTCTCTAATGGTAAGGATTCAAAGTTCAATCCTCTTCTAAAAAAAAATCATATGTTTTGATCAAACTCCATATTTAACAATCGTAACACAATAACAAGCTTTGTCATTCATGTCTGACTTTCAGTCTTTGATCAACTGTTTCCTCTCAACTCAGTCCTTTGTGAGTGATCTTTATTCTTTAAACCGCTAACAATTTTTAGGCAGATCAGATTGGCTGCAACTATAAGATGGTTCGGACTTCGGAGGTAGTGAATCTTTCCTTTTTCTTCGTGGTAATACTTGATAAGCAAATTGGTTGAGTACCAAGGGGGTGTTGGAGTTGGAGCGGAGTTGAGTTCTTATTTGGTCTAAAGAGTTCATGATCCTATGTCTAAATGACATCAATTTCATGCTTTATCAACTCTTTATATGGTAGGTCCCTGACTTTAACTCAAATGTTTTGTTGAATTACTTATAAACTATGAAAATCAAGTTTTTTTATTTGGCCATCCAAAGAGCATGAGATGTTTGAAAGAGATCAGACAATCATTTGGAAGAAAGAAACTCTTATTTAAGAAGTACACAATGGACATTTTCAAGAGAAGATTTTTTACTCTCTCAATACTCGTTCGCTTTTCCTCACTCTTTCTAAGTTTATCTATATTTTATTAACTTCCTTAACGTGACCTACAAATGAGACACAACTCTTATTTATAGAGTATGAGGTCCTTGGGGCACAAGTAGAATGATTTTTCTAGGTCCTTTTTAATTAGATCCCGTTGCAATATATAACTTTTTCTTTTTATTTCTTGTGTTAATTTTACAAGAGGGAGCACCCCTTATATATACAACCATGATAGCTAAGTATGGAAAAACCTATAACAGTAAAAAAATGTACATATGCTAAGAATAAAAATAAAACCTAATTACAAGGAATAAAATCATATGTACAAGGTAGAGAATAAAAATAAAACCTAATTACAGGGAATAAAATCATATGTACAAGGTAGAGAATAAAAATAAAACCNAAAACCTAATTACAGGGAATAAAATCATATGTACAAGGTAGAGAATAAAAATAAAACCTAATTACAGGGAATAAAATCATATGTACAAGGTAGAGGGAGATTTTCCATATTCAACACTCCCCCTCAAGCTGGGCGATATATGTTGATTAGGTCCAGCTTGGTTTTTAAGTCTTCAAACATATTCTTGAATAGGGCTTTTGTTAGTATGTCAGCAATTTGCCTCTTGGTAGGTATGTAGTTGAGTGAGATGCTTTTGTTTTCAATTTTTTCTTTAAAAAAGTGCCGATCAAGTTCAGATAGAATTCCCCCATTAGTTCTTCTAATAGTAGCCTGATTATCACAATGTACCTCCATTAGTTCTTCTGATTTGATTTTAAGTTCAGATAGAATGTTTTTGAGCCACATTCCTTCACATATTCCTTGAGTTAGAGCTCTTAGTTCTGCTTTGGCACTGCTCTTGGATACTATAGATTGTTTCTTGCTTCGCCAGGTGACTAAATTCCCCCAAACAAAGGTGCAATAACCGAAAGTTGACCTTCTGTCTATTTTGAGCTTGCCCAATCGGCATTTGTGAAGATTTCGATGTTTCTTCTCTTAGATTTCTTGAAGTATAATCCCTCTTCTGGAGTTCCTTTCAAGTACCGAGTATTCTATATACAGCTTGCATATTGTCTTCTTTTGGACTGTTCATAAATTGACTTGCAAAGCTAACTGCAAAACATATATCAAGTCTTGTGTGAGTTAGATAAATCAATTTTCCAACTAGCCTTTGATACTGATTTTTGTTAACCATTTTGTGATTATTTTCTTTGATTATGTGATTCTTTGTGTCAATTGGAGTATTAACAGGTTTGCATCCAAGCATTCCAGTTTCCTTTAATAGGTCAAGGATATATTTTCTTGGAGAAATGCTCAAGCCTATTTTTGAACGGGCTACTTCCATTCCTAGGAAGTATTTAAGATTGTCTAAGTCTTTTACTTCGAATTCCTTGGCTAAGAGAAGTTTTAGATTTCTTATTTCTTTTTCATGGTCTCCTGTAAGAATAATGTCATCTACATAGACAATGATAATTGCTATTTTACTCGTGTAAGAATGTTTGACAAATAGAGTATGGTCAGATTGACATTGTAAGTATCCGTTTTCCTTTACCACCCTTGAGAATTTATCAAACCAGGCCCTGGGGATTGTTTTAGTCCATATATAGATGTTTTGAGTTTGCATACCTTATTTATGGTTTGTGTAGATTCTACATCAGCTGGTATATCCATATACACTTCTTCTTCTAAGTCTCCATAAGGAAGACATTCTTTATGTCTAATTGGTGAAGAACCCAATCGTTATTCACAGCTAGGGAAAACAGGATACGAATAATATTTAATTTTGCCACCGGGGCAAATTTTTCTTGATGGTCAATGCCATAAGACTGGGTGAATCCTTTGGTGACGAGTCTAGCTTTGAACCTATCTATTTCTCCATTAGCCTTGTACTTGATGGTGAAGATCCATTTGCATCCTACTGTTTTCTTTCCTGGAGGTAGGTCTGTTATTTCCCATGTGTTGTTCTTTTCCAAGGCCTTTATTTTGTCTAATACAGCTTGCTTCCAATTAATGTCCTTGAGGGCTTCATAGACATTGTTTAGAATGTAAACTTGGGATAGTGTAGTTTTGAATGCTTTAAACTTGGGAGAGAGGTTTTTGTAGGATAGGTAGTTTTGGATGGGATGCATCGTACAGATTCTTACCCCTTTTTGTTTTGCAATAGGAAGATCAATGTCTTTAGTAGGTGTTTCAGCTGTGGAGTTGGAGACATGATTTTCCTGTATTTCGGTTGGATTTTGATTGAGTACTGGTGCACGTTCAAGGGTGTTCTTCCTTCTAGTATAGACTATAGGATCTTTCCTACTTTCTGGTGGGTCTTGATGGGGAATATCTATTTCAGCTATATAAGGAACATGTGGAGCACTCTCTTAAATGAGATCTAGTTTTTGGTTCCTTCATTTTCCTTCGTTTTTCGTTTTCTATGAGGGTGGAAGGTTCAGTGGTGTCTTGCTTTTTGAAGTAAGGTTGGGTTTCAAATAAGGTTACATCCATGGATGTATAGAACATTTTTGTAGTTGGTGAATAACATTTGTATCCCTTTTGGCTTGGAGCATAACTGAGAAAGATGCATTTTATTGCCTTAGGATCTAACTTACTCCTATTGGGTCTATGATCTTGGACAAAAATCGTGCAACCAAATATTTTTAAAGGAACTTGAGAAAATAATCTATCATGAGGAAATACTTCCTTAAGTTTTTGTAAGGGGGTTTTGAAGCCTAATATTCGAGAGGGCATTCTATTAATAAAGAGGTGGCTGTTAGAACTGCTTCTCCCCCCCCAAAAAAATGGAGGGTATTAGCGTGACACATTAAAGCTTAGAAACTTCTAGGAGATGTCTATTTTTTCTCTCCGCAATTCCATTTTGCTGGGGAGTGTTAGGACATGTACTCAGGTGGGCAATACCTTTTTCGTTTAATTTTTTTTTTTAAGGAAGTGTTAAAATAATCCTTAGCATTGTTAATGTGAAGGATTTGGATTTTGGTGTTAAAGAGATTGAGAATCATGGCAAACAGATTCTGGAATATGGAAGTAACTCTAGATTTTTCTTTCATTAAAAATACCCAAGTAAGTCTAGTGTGATCATCGATAAATGAAACAAACCATTTAGCTCCTGTTACATTCTAAACTCTACTAGATCCCCAAACATCACTATGCATCATAGAAAAGGGATAAGAGGGTTTATATGCGCTTATCGGATATGAGGATTGAGCCAACTTTGTCATTTCAGAAGGCTCACATTGAAACACCAGAGAACTTTTATTGAAAATATCTGGAAACATTTGTTTCAAATATAGAAAATTGGGATGTCCTAAACGATTATGCCATAACATTATTACACTATCATAATTGTCTTTAGAAGCAACAAAAATAGATGTACTAACATAATTATCTTTAGAGACAACAAAATTAGATGTACTAGATGCACTATCATAATAGTCTTTAGAAATAAAACGAGATTTGCTAAGACCTAACTCCTTGACTTGTGGCTTAAGAGCATTTAATATGTAGAGACCGGAGGTTTCCTTAGCATTGCCAATCATCTTCCTCGAATTCAAATCCTGAAATATGCAATTATGTGAGTAGAAAGTTGCACTGCAGTTTTTCATAGACGTTAGTTTGCTTATAGAAAGAAGATTGCATTTAAGATTTGGGACATGCAACACATTCTCTAATACTAGATCTTTAGATACAAACACATTGCCAATTCCCATTACTTTAGAATAGGTAACATCGACAATCTTTACAGTAATTTGACTGTTACAGTGTGTTTAGTTAGTTAAAAGTGAGATGTCACCTGTCATGTAATCTGATGCACCAGAGTCAATAATCCAAGTACTACAATTTTCTTTGGTTGCATTAAGGGCCCAAAGAAAGTTTCCTGATTGTGCCATTGTTGCTACGTTGGTTTCTGATGTCTTTTGAGTCGGTTTCGGTTGGCCGAATAATTTTTTGAGAAGGTCCAACTACTCTTAGTAAACACATTATATTCAGGGTTGACGTTACCTTCTGATGATGTACTTGCTTGATATACCTTTCAACGTCTGTCTCCTGTACCTTTATTGGGCTTCCAATCTGGAGGTTTTCCATGAATATCCCAACACACTTCTTTAGTGTGTCCTAGTTTTCTACAGTGTTCACACCATGGTCTTGGTTTTCGTTGCCAATTTTCAGTTCCTGTGTAGTCATGGTTTCGATTGTAATTGTTATCATGAGTATTTGTACGTACCTCATTACCAAGGTTTCGAGTAAGTAAGGCTGATCCTTCAAATTCAGAACTTGCAGTCACACCTAACATTAGTTTCTTCCTACTTTCTTCTCTTCGTACTTCTGCAAACACTTCTCTGATGTTAGGTAATGGTTTAATAGCTAAGATTCTACCATGTACCTCATCGAGTTCTTTATTAAGGCCAAGTAGGAATTTGAACACTCGTTTCTTTTCAACTATCTTTTTGAATGTAGCTTCATCTGCAGTGCACTCCCACTTATGGCTTTAAAAAACATCCAATTGCTGCCAAAGACGAGATAGTTGAGTGAAATAGTGAGTGACTTGCATATCCCCTTGCCGTAGCTATGGATCTTTCCTTCAATTTCAAATGACTCTGCAGTATTTTCTTGGTCAGAATAAGTTTCATGGGCTGCTTCCCAAATTTCGCTTGCAGTTGAGAAGAGTAAAAATCCTTCACCAATCTCTGTCGTCATGGAGTTGATTAGCCATGACATAACCATATTATTTTCTGCTTTCCATGTCTTGTATCTTTGATCAGTTTGGTCTGGGATAGGATTTTTGCTTGACTGGTAGTCTTATTTTCCTTTTCCACATATGAACATCATGATTGATTGTGACCAATGTAGATAATTCCTTCCATTTAATTTGTGCTTAGTGATTGGAAGAATGGTCCCTTCAGTATTATTAGAATTTATGGATGCCATAGAAAAATAAATGATTGGTAAAACAAGAAATTAAGGACGAAATAGGGAGAAATAAAAAGGAAAACTTATGAAAAAACTCTCCGGACTCGGTTTTTGTCAAAAATTGCTCCAGACCTGATTTATCGACCCAATTAGGTTAACAAAAAATCGAAAAACTATGCTATAGACCCGGTTTATCGACTTGAATAGGTTAACAAAAAACCCGAAAAACGTTGCTCCAGACCTAGTTTCAAAGAGTTGCTCCAAACCCGAAAAATGCTCCAGACCCGACTCGATCAGGTTGACAAAAACTTACCGACCCGATTAGGTTTAAAGATTGCTCGACTCGTCACGATCTTCCTTAACACGATCCGACCTAGTTTAGTAGTCGATCGCCACTTTGCAACCACGATCAGCAGCCACCCATGATTACAGACGACGCTTACGAGAATCGGCACCCACGATTGACGACTTTGAGCCATAGTTGATGACTTTCAGTTGATGAACGAGCTTCGTGGTTGTTGATCGAAGAATGTGTTTTTGGCCAGGAATGCTTCAATTAGTACCGGCCGTTCATGAGAGTTGGAGTACAAATTTGCTTCGTACATGAAGCTCCAAAGAATCTGATGTACTGCTTCAAGGAAAACGGTATGTTTGAGATTTCAATGTTCTGTTTTTTTCTTTTCTAGGATTTCGGACGTGAAACTAATAGAAAAGATTCAAAGAGATGGCTCTGATACCATGTTGCAATACATAACTCTTTCTTTTTATTTCTTGTGTTAATTTTACAAGAGGGAGCACCCCTTATATATATAAATAGCTAAGTATGGAAAAACCTATAACAGTAAAAAAGTGTACATATGGTAAGAATAAAAATAAAATCTAATTACAGGGAATAAAATCATATGTACAAGGTAGGAGGATATTTTCCATATTCAACAGATCCTAAAGAAACACTAGGATATTTCTAGAGCCTTTCTTTGAGTTATTTATTTACACATTTCAATATAATTCTAGAGAAATCTGATTTATACATTTCGGTCATATTATAGATACTCCATGATGCTTCTAGAATGGTTAATGTTATCTTCTACTTTAAGAGTGGCGCAAACAATTCTAGTATCTGTGAACCTTCTTTCAAACTATCAATCGGGAGTGATGAAGACAGGTGGCTACACTTGGATTATTAGTATATACACCAAATCTAAAACAGTCGAATCTGATATCCAGGAAAGGAATGCCACTCAATTATCTGCCTATTTCAAATTCCTTCAGAAGAGGAAAACCATTTACTAATTGGTCAAAATTAACATATATGAACAAGATCAACAAAGATAAGTTTTGGAAGAAAGTTAACAAGAGAAGGGGAAAGATATTGCACTGAATGAAAATAGTAGTGAATTTCATATGCTTGGTTCAAACAAGGAACATTTGATATTTGGGAAGTTTGATGGGACTTCCCCAAAACAAAATTTGAAATCAGAAACTTTGGTAAGTATTGAACATCTTGAAGAAGTGGAACAAGCCATACTCCTGAAAAGCAAGATTCGTTCGGACATATTCAGCCTCTCTGTACTTGATAATGCTACTGGAACTTGCTTCTTGCTGCACCAAGAAGTTACTTATTGAATCAATATTGAAAAGTAGCCTGAGATGGAGCACACTTGATATTTCATACCCAACTAGAATTTTCAGGACCTTGTGGAGAAAGTCCTCCTTTTTTATAAAGTAACTTCGTAATTTAATGTACCTTTCACATACCTCAAAATGTGTTTTGCAACGGTTAAGAAAACAACAATTAAAGAATAATAAAAGAACGTAAAAGGATCGACAGACAGATTAGCTACATCCACAAGATAGAGGGAGAACAATATTATTAAAGAGAATGTTTTCTGAATACGCAAAAAATGACGCATCCAGGTTAAAGAATTTATATGTGTAACAAGCCTAATTCCAAGAAATTGCATCTAGTTATCTTGATTATTTAGTTTTGGATTTCGAATTTTAGAGATTTGAAATTTGTTTATTTTGGTAAAATCAATCCAAAATAAACTTGGTCAAAGAGATGAGATTAATTTGACTATTGAGATTAGAATTAAATTTTTGGTTATGTTTTGGGAGGATTTCAGTTGGACAGTTGGGTTTTAGTTGAATCTTAATTTTTTTTTTTTTTTTTGGGTTTAATGTGAGAGAATAAATTTTTGTGGCTGTTTGGGGGAAAAGAAATAGATATTTGTAATACATAGTAGAATAAGAGAAAAAAATCTAAAAATATATTACATTTTTAAAATATTTGCAAATATGGATGAGTTGATTAGTCAATGTTTGAATTTTTTTTAATTTTTAATTTTGCCCTCCCTTGTCTTAACTTGTTGTACATCTTTTTTTAGTCCTTTTATGTTATTTCTCTTTTTCAATTTTTTCTTATTCCCTCCCTATTTTTATTTTTTCATTTTATTTTCTTTTTCAGTTTTTGCTTCTTCTTCTTCTTTCCTTTTTTTTATTCTTTCCTTTATCCAATTGTTGCTTGTTTCCTTTATTTTACATTTTCTTTAATTTCTTTCTTTTTTTCCTTTCTTTTCCTTTCCTTTATTTTTTTTATTTTCTTTCCTTTATTTCTTTATTTTTTTTTAATTTTCTTTTCTTTCTTCGGTTTTTGCTTATTCATTTTTTTTTCTTGTTTCAGCTCTTGCTTATTCCTTTTATTTTTTATTTTTATTTTCTTCCATTTCTTCGATTTTTGCTTCGTCCCTTATCTTTTTTTATTATTTTATTTTTTTTTCTTTCTTCGATTTTTTTGCTTCTTCCCTTTCTTTTTCTTTTTTTAGTTTTTCTTTCATTTGTTTGGTTTTTGCTTCCTTTTTTTCTATTTAATTTTTTTTCCAGTTTTTGCTTCTTTTCTTTCTCTTATTTTTTAAATTTTTCCTTCCTTTATTTCAATTTTCTCTTCTTCCCTTTTTTTTTTTCATCAGAATGAGGTTGAGTTCCATACGCAGGACTTGAAAGTACTTAATTCATAAGTGACTTAACACCAACAAGCAATCATCAAGTTTGATTATTATAACAAATAATAAATATAAATAGCAAATGAAAGTCTACCAATGATAACTACTAATATTTTCTATCATTTATAGCTTAATCTTTGATTATATTTTCGTAGTTAATAGCCACTTATAGAAATCTATCATTGATAGCCAACTTAGTGAATTTAATTAATAAAGTTGAATCTCAAACTAAAATGTAAGTAGAATGCCTAGAAGTTATCATTAATAGCATGTTTATCAGTGATAGAAACTATCATCGAAAAGAAAAGAGACTTATAAATGTTTGTGAAGGACAAGAAAGGGGTAAAAAGGTGTTTAGTGGCTATGATTGATAGAAGCTACTACTGATAGCATGTTATCGATGATAGAAGCTATCCAATAGCTCGTTATCTGTGATAGAAGCTACAACTGATAGCACGTTATCGGTGATAGAGAACTATCACTGATAATATGATATCGGTGAGATCATTGATAGCATCTTATTAGTGATGTGATCAGTGAAAGAAGTTATTATTGATAACCACAATATGAGTGATGTTAGTGATATCGGTGATAAAACTTAGGTGATATCTATATATCGAGTTTTTTTCAAAGGTGATAACCAGTTATAGAAGTCTATCATTGATAGTCTTAAGTGTTAATATTTTAAGGTTGATTCTAATTTATGAAAGTCTATCAGTGATAACGACTGATAACTACTATCAGTGATAGCCATGATAAAAGATTATTAGTGATAACTACTATGGTAATCAAAGTTGTTGGTATTCTTTCAAAGTTGATCACTATTTATAAATCTATCATTGAAAACCACTGAGAGCCTAGTAATATTTCAATGTTGATTTCAATTGATGAAAGTGAATCAATGATAGCTACTAATAATTGATAAAAAAAAAATTAAAAGCTAATATTTCAAGATTATATTAATTTCTCTCAAATTGAAAGCTATCATTGATAGCAACTATCATCAATAGCAATTGATAGAAGCTATCAGCGATCGCAGCTGATAGCAGCTATCAGTGGTTATCACTGATAGTTGCTATCAGTGATAACTTTTAGTTTGAGAAAACCGGGGAGAAGCGAACAAAATGGTGATTAGGCATGGGTTTTTTTAGTCTTTTACCATTTTTTTTATCTATATATGTAATTATTTTATCCTTGTACTACATATTCTATTATTTTTTGTTTGAATTCTATTTATGCAACTAACCTAAAGAAATATTTTTTGGTTAGAGCTGCCTCATTTTTTGTGCGAAGTAAACGAAAAAAAACGGAGAACTCTCGGTCTTCTTTTCTCCTTTGTGCAGCGCGACCCCCGCCCCCTCCTTCACGATCGAAGTTGTCGTCCAGACGATCGACACACATCATGCCGCACCAATGACCAGGACAAAGCCACAAGCCAGTTAATTGCCTGCCGCCAACTAGTCACCTGTTTTGTCGATCAGACGTGATTCACCGTCATTGGGCCTCGAACGCCACCTTTACTCGGCTCTGGTCGCGCGTCTCTGCTTGTCGTCCGTTGCACCTTTGGTCGCTGGAATCCGGTAATTTGGGTGAGTTTTGGGTTTTTTTTAATGCCTATTATTATTGGTTTAAATTTTGACGAAAACTAATTTACCCATCAATTTTTTAGTTTGGATTTAGGAGTTTGGGTTTTAAGGAAGTTGTCCAACAAAGTAGAGATTTGTTTTGGGCAATTTCGATACTTTTGGATAAGTGGTAAAGTTTTAGTGCGATTATGGACTGGGTTGTTGTAAGTTGATATTGAACGTTTGTTGTGTTGGGAATATCCTAGAATTCGCAGTTCGTGTTAGACATTCTATTTATCAATAATAATGGCTTGTTGATTTTGCATCTTATTATGAAAATCCAATAAACATATCCATGGCTATAGTCTGAATACTGTTAACATAAATAGGATCAAGTTGATAGTATATAGCCTAAATGATCTAATAAGTATATGAATGAAATTTGGTATCTGGTAACATTAATGGATGCGACCCACTATGTAGTTGTTACAAGAAGTTGTAAAGTGCTACAAACGATATGATCCACAAATCGTTCATGTTGAGATATGTGAGTGGGGGCATCCTATGCAATGAGTTTGCATATAGACTAGACCATGAAAATAATCACTTTCCTTTGTAACGATCGTTTACTATTAAAACTGATTAGTTCATTTATTAAATAACCTAGGTTAACTCGATGTTAATCTTAACCTAGCTATGAACTTCTGTTTGTTCGGGATTATCCTTTGATATGCAAATGGTGAGAGTAGTCCAACAGCACTGCTCAATAAGCTTCCCATTTTAGGATAAGAATAGATGAATAGTTAGGGACATAGCCTTGCAAGATAGAATTCAATCCTACCCGATTTAGGGTTAACAGATAGGTTGTTTTCTTAAGTACTGATTTCAGGTCTTGAACAATCGGGGCATCGCCTTCTCATGATAGAAAAATGATTTGATTCATAAGGATTATGAATCAAAATTGTTCATTAGAGGGTCAATAGAAACTTAAGGAACAAGATGTATTCACAGGGGTAAAACGGTTATTTCGACCCAGCTGTGTTACGAACAACCTGTGAAGGATCGACTTACTGATTATGGTTATAAAGTGGATATAATATATCTATGGTAATGGGAGTTCAACTATGGGCTATAGTGGAGTGTCCCATTAGTTAACAAATGGGGGTTAGATCGAAATAATGAGTTTAACCGATTAATCTTGAATCGTTGGAGCCCATGATCTGTAGGTTTGCGAGGTCCCCCTACTAGCTCATAAATGGTTCAACTTTAGAGTAGCTTGAGAAAATAATTTGAAACGTTCAAATTAGAATTAAACGGAATAGGAGAATATGTATTTAAATATGATTTAAATATATGAAGATGATTTTTGTGCAAAATTAATTTAATATTTGATATTAAATTAATTTATAAAATTATTTTTAGAAAATTATTTTTTAGTTTTAAAATCAAAATGGATTTTGAAATCAAATTTTGGTTGTAAAGAAAAATTGGAAAATAGGCATACATGCACAAATGGATTTTGAAGTTTTCCATTACCATCTTCTTCATGCTCACACAAAGCCCACTTCCTTTTCTTCATTTAACTCCAAGCATGAGCTGCAAACCATGCAAATTTCTTCTTTTGCATGTTCATCTGTAATAAATAAAGAAGAATGGAGTGATTTGAATAAAGGCATTACACAGAAATTTTGAGAGAAAATTTTAGCCGGAAGAAAGAATTCTTCGGTAGTGTGCTGCTTCCTCTGTAATTCCGTTGCTTCAAGCTATTCTTGAGTCCCACAACTCGGTCTAAAGCTCGAAGAGGATAGTGAGGAAGATCTTGAGGTGGTTCACGGTGATCTTTGGAGAAGACTGAGATCTTGAAGAGTTCTACAAAGGTATGATCTAAAGCCCTCTTATTTAGATGAGCATGCTTTAGTTTCTGCCAAAATTAGTGAATTTGAATGCTTATGTATCCTTGATACTTCCGCTGCATGTTATCTTACTCTAACAATTGGTATCAGAGCATCATATAAGCGTTCCATTCGATTTAATTTTGGTGTGGTGGGTATTTTTCATGAGATATATGAAACTGATGCACTGATATGGTTTTCTGAGTTTTGACATTTTAATTATCTCTAATTTCTTGATTAAATTTATAATTGGCTCTAGTTTCATGAGCTTATATGTGTTAGCAAGAGTCTGTAATTTATTTGGAGTCATTAGAGTTGAAATTAAGATGTAATTGAAGAAACAAGGGAAGAAGATCGAGCTGTTGTTCCAGTTTTTAGCTTCTGCTCAAAATCGTTTTTGAGGTTCAGTTGCTAAGCAATTGTCTAGTTCCAGGCGTTATACAATGTGAAGAAAAGTTAGATGACTGATAGCAATGGGCGCCGTTCGTTGTGATGTTGGGTGTTAAACGATCGTGTACCTGCAGGAGCTAAGCAATGGATTGAAATGCTATAGATAGTACTAAACGATCATTTAGCTTTTACGTGGGAACTAAATGGTACGTTGAATATGCTATACGATGGCACTATATGATCGTGTAGTTGCGACGCGCGCTAAGCGATGCGATGAAGTGTTGTGCGATAGCGCTAAGCGATCGTTTAGATGCAACGCTAAATGATTGTCTAGATGTGGTGCTAAGTGATGCGTTGAAGTTTCTATGCGATGGAACTCAACAATCGTTTGGCTACAGCGTTGAACGACGCGATGATGTTCTATGTGATGGAACTAAGCGATCGTGTAACTGCGGCAGACACTAAACGATGACATGAAGCGCTAGGCGATGGTGTTAAGCGATCATGTAGTTCTATCTGAGAGCTAAGCGATTGCACTATGCGATAGACAGACAACACTAAGTGATCATATACCTCTTCTCTACACAAGGCGATGGTGTTAGATGATTGCCTTCAATGCTACACGATCGGCCTTAGCGAGACTTTGAGGTTGAATCGAGAGTAGCCGGTTCGATCGATTTTCTCAAGGTCCAATCCAGTCTAGCCTCAAAGCGTTTTTGGCTGGTCCGGTTCAAGATGCTTGGGTTCGGTTTGGAGCGATTTGAGCGGTTCAAAAAAGGTTTTGAAGCTGTTTGTAATAGTTAGGCATCTGTTTGCTTGTTTATGCCAAAACAAAAACCATATCGGTTAGTATTTAATTGTTTATGCATATGATATATGTAATAATTAAATAATTCATCTATATGCATACATTATGCCATGTAGATTTAAAACCTCATCGTAAGAAGCATGTTACATGCATTGAAAGTATGTTATAATTGTTATAATATATAGTATGCATGTTAGGGTTAAATTTAATATAATGGTTATATTAGATGCCTTTGTTGAATGTTGTGGATGTTTAACATGTCTAAAATTTTGTAAGTTGTTATAAAATTGGTTAGACGTTTAAAATCCATAACAAAGAATAGTTGCATGCTCACTTAGGTTAACAACCAGTTTTAATCGTTAAAATAGATTGTTACCTTATAAAATACGATTACAAACTCATATCGGTTCATAAACCTGTCTAAGGCTAGGGGTACTTAAGTTGACAGTTTATGGAACACCTTCTATCTAGGGATTATGACCGAACTATTGAGAGTTGTTAACTAATTTTATGAGCTTACGTGAGGTAATAAAATGGTTTATCACCTAGACATTGTAGGTTAAATCTAATTATAAGAGTTATATTTGGATAAACCACTTAGACTTAGATTGTATGAAATTAGCCGTCATGCCTAAGTAAATACCCCAAAAATTTAAAACACTTAAATGAGAGATTAATAATATATTTGATATATAGTTATTAACTCTCACGTCCTCAAGTGTTCACATCGTGAGATCCATGTTTGGCTTCTTATCGATTTTATCTTGACTACTCCATACGGAAAGTGTTTGCATGGGTCAATAACAAGGTGAATGAGGGAAGTGGTTCATAATAAGTAGGTGAAGGAAATGTGTCAACATTGTCCTACGGTCTCCTCCATTAGTTTGAATCATTAGATTCCTATGTTGCGCTTTCTGTTGTTTTTATGCGGCACTAGTTAGTAATTAACCGCGGTAATCCCTACGGAGGGTTGTAACATAGGATTCGGAACAACCCAAGCTTCAGTAAAACGAATAGGGTCATATAGGTCCGTCTTAGATATTGTCTTCTATCTTGGAGGCATATTCATATCGTCTTATAAGATCTGAAAATGGCAGGTTACACTTACAAGAATTACTAATCGTTGGTAATGATCTTGATCGAAAGCGATAACCAAAAGAACTATTGGAATATGAGTTATTCTGAAAATAGTATTTGGTCAAGAACTGTCTTACTTCTGTGAGGGAATTCTTGACTGCCCCTCGGTAGTAATTGTTTTAAATCACTTAATTATCATTGCAAATAAATAAAGATTTATTGGGTACTTTATTAGTTTTTCTAAAATGGATTTAGATGCATATTTAAAAGAGTTTATTTAAAATGTTTCAGCAATGTCGAACTCAATCATACAATTGCTTACTTCTGATAAATTTAACGGGGGGGGGAATTCAACTGGAAAAAAATCAGTCTGATATTAGTAGTATTACATTTGAGGTTTGTGTTGCGGAGGAGTGTCGTTCCTAGTTCAATATACCACAAATTTTTGACTCTATGATAGTGGGTGAGGGGCAAACAATAAAGCTCCCGTGTCCTTATTATTTACAGTTATCTGATGGTGTAATCAACAAAAGAGGGTCATGCCCACAAAACCGTAGGAGATTTATGACTCATTACAGAGATTTCGAGCAACCTCATCTTTCTGTTAGACATGAAGCGCATCAAGTATTCTTGTTTTACACGCATGAAAATGAACCAATGTTAAAGAAACACATTCTCGATATGATGGTTCATTTCATATTGCGGAGGCTCACGTGGTGATGAAGACGAGACCAATTAAGTGGGCATGATACTGAATCGCTCCTTAAGAGTTATCTGTCGTTCAGGAAAACATGTCATGAACAAATCACCTATAACTTGAGGAACGCTGTTGAATGAGTTTGGCAGACTATATCAATCAATTGATGAAACTGAAGAAAAAGATTAATAATGTTATTTCAAAACCGAAAAAGTTATAAAGGTCCACATCAGGTACGAAATCCATTGATTAATAGGAAACTGTTCCTATCATCTTCTAAGGCATAAACCGTACAAAGAAAGGAAGAAAGAAAAGGGAAAAAGAAAGCCATTGAAAATAAAAAAAAAAAAAAAAAAAAAAAAAACACTCTCAAAGAAAAATGTTTCTATTGTGGAGAAGTTAGGCATTGGAAACGAAACTGCCCAAAATATCTGGATGAAAAGAAAGCAGAAAAGGTAAATAAGGTAAATCTGATTTACTAATTGTTGAAACATGTATAGTGAAAATTTCTCACCTTACCTGGATATTAGATTCAGACGCCGCTAATCATGTTTGTACTTTTCTATGGGAAACTAGTTCTTGGAGAAGTCTTTCTGAATATGAGATGACTTTCAAGGTGTAAATAGGTGAAGTCATTTCAATTAAAGTAGTGGGAGATATAAAATTTTTTTTTTTTTTAGATTCTTTTATCTTGCTTATGAATGTATTCTATGTACCAAAGATGAAAAGAAATTTGATCTCCATTTCTTGTCTATTAGAGAATATGTACAGTGTATCTTTTGAATGTAACGAAGTGTTTGTTTATTCAAGAGGTGTTCATATTTGTTCTGCTAGACTTAAAAATAACTTATACATATTACAACCAACTGAAGCAAGAGCCATTTTAAATATAGAGATATTTAAAACGGTTGAGACATAATAAAAAGCGGAAAATTTCTTCTAATGCCTATCTTTGGCACCTCAGGCTTAGTCACATTAATCTCAATAGGATTGAGAGATTGGTAAAAAACGATCCTCTAATTTAGAGAACAGTTCTCTACCTCTTAATGAATCATGTCTTGAGGGAAAAATGACTAAAAGATCTTTTTCTGATAAAGGTCTTTGAGCCAAAGAACCTCTCGAACTTATACATTCAGACCTATGTGTCCGATGAATGTTGAAGCTCGAGGAGGATATCGGTACTTCGTCAGTTTTATTGACGATTACTCTCGATTTGACTACATTTACTTAATCAGTCACAAGTCTGAAACTCTTGAAAAGTTCAAAGAATTTAAAGCTGAACTGAAAATCAGTTAAGTAAAAGAATTAAAACACTTGATTTGATCGAGGTGGTGAATATATGGATTTGCAATTCAAGATCTATCTAGCAGATCATGGAATTCAATCACAACTCATAGCATTTGGAACACCACAATAAAACAGTGTTGTAGAAAGAAGAAATCAAACCTACAGAATCCTAAGAAATTGGAAACACGTTCGAAATTATTCCTATTTGCAGGATACCCCATAGAAACAAAAGGAGGATACTTTTATGATCCTCAAGAAGATAAAGTATTTGTATCGACAAATGCTACGTTTTTAGAAGAGGATCATATTTAAAATCATCTACCTCGCAGTAACAAATATTGCAAGAACTTGCTAAAGATACTGCAGAAAGATCAACAAGAGTTGTTGATCAAGCTGGTCCATCAACAACGGTCGTTGTCCCGTCACGTCCATCCCAAGAGTTGGGGATGCCTCGACGTAGTGGGAGGATTATTCAACAACCTGAACGCTGCATGGGTTTAACAGAAACTCAAAATATCATACAAGATGATGGTTTAGAGGATCCATTAATCTTTAAAAAGGCAATAGAAGATGTCGATAGAGAACAATTGTTAAAAGCCATGGACGATGAAATGAAGTCTATGTAATTCAACTCTGTCTGGGAACTTGTAGATCAACCACATGGGATTACACCTATAGGTTGTAAATGGATCTACAAGAGAAAACGAGACCAAACGGGATAGGTACAGACCTATAAAGCCAGACTCGTGGCAAAAAGTTTTGCCCAAAGAGAAGGAGTTGATTATGAAGAAATTTTTTCTCCTATTGCCATGATCAAACTAATAAAAATACTTCTTACTATTTTCACATATTATGACTATGAGATATGACAAATGGATGTCAAGACAACTTTTCTGAATGACTATCTTGATGAAAGTATTTTTATGTCTCAACCAGAAGGGTTCATCGAAAAAGGACAGGAACAGAAAGTCTGTACGCATAATCGATCCATTTATGGATTGAAACAAGC
Source organism: Benincasa hispida (assembly GCF_009727055.1). Classification (NCBI taxonomy): domain Eukaryota; kingdom Viridiplantae; phylum Streptophyta; class Magnoliopsida; order Cucurbitales; family Cucurbitaceae; genus Benincasa; species Benincasa hispida. The sequence continues at coordinate 49,741,870 of NC_052359.1, forward strand.
ATCCAGATCCTAGAATATAAGATTTGACCCTACGATCAAGACTTATGGTTTTGAACAAAATGTTGACAAACCTTGTGTATACAAGAAGATAATCAACAAAACTGCAGCATTCTTAGTTCTATATGTTGATGATACCTTGCTCATTGGGAATGAGACAAGTTTTCTAGCTGACGTAAAGAGATGGTTAACAACACAGTTCCAAATGAAAGATTTCGATGATGGTCTAGGAATACAGATCTTTCGGAACCGAAAGAATAGAACATTGGCACTATCTCAGACATCTTATATTGACAAGATGTTGTCAAGGTATAATATGCAAAATTCCAAAAAAGATTTAATACGGCATGAAATTCATTTGTCAAAGGAACAATGTCCTAAAACACCTAAAGAAGTTGAGGAGATGAACAAAATTCCATACGCATCTGCAGTTGGGAGTTTGATCTACACTATGTTGTGTACACGCCTTGACATATATTTTGCAGTTGGAATCGTCAGCAAGTTCCAATCCAATCCAGGACACAGTCATTGGACTGCTGTAAAAAAACATCCTCAAATATCTAAGGAGAATGAGGGACTATATGCTTGTGTATGGACTTAAGGATTTGATGCTTATAGGATACACTGATTCTAACTTTCAGACTGACATAGATTCCAGGAAGCTGCTAAAGAAGCAGTATGGCTACGCAAATTTATTCTGATTTGGAAGTCGTTCCAGATATGCACCTGCCTATCACACTGTATTGTGACAATAGTGGTGTCGTTGCCAACTCAAAGGAACACAGGAGTCAAAAAAGTGGAAAACATATTGAAAGAAAGTGAAGGAACTCTTAACGAAGAGCATCCATGAGTGCGTTCGGATCTTTCCGATTTCATTGTGACCGAAATACAACACATACAGTTTAACAGATAGTTATGCAATTAAACACTAATTAACGACATACTTTGATAAATAAAATACAAGGGAATGAGTTCTCATACTAGTTGAAGACTCTCTTCAAATTCAAACTCAATGCAGCGGAAGATTCTCTACACGAACTCTATCGTTCTGTAAATTAGTCGGCTGCGGAAACACGACACTAAGCACAAACAAGTTAGCAGCGGGGACGACACCACCAGTTGGAGCCCTTGGTATTCTCAGAGTGAGAATCCAATGTGTGGTCTTTGGTGAATTTGGTAGAGGTAGGAGGAAAAGAAGATTATGTAGATGATAAAAAAAGTGGGAGAGAAAGCTATCGTATAGCGGAGAGCTTATTGTTTAGACAAAGCTACACGATCATGTAGGTTTTACTACACGGTCGTCTAGTAAAAGGTTTACTATCGTTTAGAAACGTGGCACGCTAAGCGATCATTTAGAAAAAGGCATGTGATCATTTACACGCTGGTGTGCATTCGTTTAGACAATGAGACTCTATCGTATAGGCTTTCAAGCTAGGCGACCGATACGTTTTCACACCGATTGTTAATTTTCAAACCCTTTTTACGGAATGAAACAAATTTTCATTTTATTCTTCGGTTACCATAACCAAACATTGCTGCTTCCACTAACACACGATTGAAGAGAATAATTCGGTAAATTATCTCATAATTAACCAATTTAATAATAAATGAATATAATCATATTATATTCTTACCCTATAGTTTGATATCACATATCTACTATAGTATTTTTTCCTCCACTTGATATAAATCATATTTATATTTAATTTTCTCCAAAATAATGTATCTCATACATTTAACCAATTATATCATATATAATTAACCATTCAATTATATCATATATAATCGAACTCCCTCTTGTCAATTTAAACATTTCAAACTAACCCAAATACTGATTCTTGACTTTATCCAAGCTACCTAGGGGACCTAATGGACTTGTAAAGACCAACAGTTGAACTTTTCTTACCACAGACATATTTCTGTGTCCATCGGATATAACCAATCATGAGTATGAAGACCTTTCACAGATGCTCGTAAGTACAGCTGGGCCAATTTATCGTTTTGTCCCTGTAGTTACATCTCACTTCTTAAGTACTACTGATTTCTCTAATGAATAATACAACATAGTCCTACTATGTGTGAACACCTCTCGGGTCAAGAGAAGGTATGTAGCGTCACATCGTTCAAGCCCTGGAATCAACCCTTAAGGGAGCTATCTATCTACTTTCCCATACCTCGGAGAAGGAGCGAATTCCATCTTGTGTAGCCGAGTTCCCAGCTCCCAAATCAGACGAATCCTCAAAATGGTAGGTTTGAATCGACGACCTGGCCACTCGCACCCATACAAATTAAAGGATCGCCTTCAATGGCAGGAGTTCCTAACTTACTCAGGATTGAGGTCATGTTACCTATGATCATTCTAGTGAAGTGAAGTCTCTATCATGAACGGTGTTATATAACGAGACATTAACACTTCGTGGTCAGGTCTTATACAAACTCTTTGTATAGATGCCCCTGCTCGCATGTCCCCTACACGAATGATCAAGATCAGACCATCTGTGACAAGTTACAACACTTGTGACCATTCCACAAAGCAGGTCACATCCGTAGCGTTACCAGGATAAGGTTTCCCTCCTATAACCATATACTACAAACCATTTTGTTTATCACTTAAGACATGATCCACTTGTATGTCACCACATACATGCTTAATTACATATAGATAACCAGGGATTTTATGTTTATTGGTTTGTGGTAAAACAAATAAAAACATACAACCTAGCAAAAACAATATGTGAAGTAAATATCATATATTATAAAACACAAGCATTCGTACAAACAGTCTATAAACTATCGGACATGAGACTTTAGAGCATCAACTTCAACAGAAAGTACCATCTCATTCGGGAGATAGTGTACAGAGGAGATGTGATCATCACAAAGATTGCCTCTGAGGACAACCTTACTGATCCATTCGCAAAGGCCCTCTCGACTAAAGTATTCGAGGGCCACCTAGTTGGACTAAGACTCCGAGTAGTGTAATCTAGGACAAGTGAGAGAATGTCTTTGGTATTAGAGATGCCCTAGTTTATTGTATTTTTCCCATTATGCTTCTCAACATTATATTGTATATATTTGTTCTCACTGGAGTTCTAGTCCAAGTGGGAGATTGTTGGGAATGTCCTAGAACTCGAAGTTCGTGTTAAACATTTTATTTATCAATAATAATGACTTGTTGATTTTGTATCTTATTATGAAAATCCAATAAACATATCTGTGGCTATAGTCTGAATACTGTAACTTTATGTAGTGACATAAATAGGATCAAGTTGACAGTATATAGCCTAAATGGTCTAATAAGTATATGGATGAAATTGGGTATCTCATCCTGGTAGCACTAATGGATGCGGCTCACTCTGAAGTTGTTACAAAAAGTTGTAAAGTACTACAAACGATATGATCCATAAATTGTTCACGCAAACGATATGATCCATAAGTGGGGGCATCCTATGCAATGAGTTTGCATATAGACTGGACCACGAAAATAGTCACTTTTCTTTATAACGACCGTTTACTGTTAAAATTGACTATTTCATTTATCAAATAACCTAGGTTAACTCGATGTTAATCTTGAGCTAGCTATGAACTTCTGTTTGTTCAGGATTATCCTTTGATCTGCAAATGGTGAGAGTAGTCCAACAACACTGCTCAATAAGCTTCCCATTTTGGAATTAAGACCGGATAAATAGCTGGGAACATAGCCTTGCAAGATGGAATTCACTCCTACCCGATTTAAGGTTAGCAAATAGATTGTTCTCTTAAGTACTGATTCCAGGTCTTGAACAACCAGGACCCCACCTTCTCATGATAGAGAAAGGATTTGATTCATAAGGATTATGAATCCGAATTGTTCATTAAAGGGTCAGTAGGAACTTAAGGAACAAGATGTATTCACAGGAGTAAAACGGTTATTTTGACCCAGCTGTGATTACGAACAACATGTGAAGGATCGACTTACTGATTATGGTTAAAAAGTGGACATAATATATCTATAGTGAGGGTAGTTCAACTATGGCCTATAATGGAGTATCCCATTAATTAACAAATGGGGGTTAGATAGAACTAGTGAGTTTAGTCGATTAATCTCGAATCGTTAGAGCCCATGATCTATAGGTCCGTGTGGTCCCCCTACTTGCTCGTAAATGGTTAAGCTTTAGAGTAGCTTGAGAAATTAATTTGAAATGGTCAAATTAAAAATAAATGGAATAGAAGAATATGTATTTAAATATATGAAGATGGTTTTTGTGCAAAATTAATTTAATATTTCATATTAAATTGATTAATATTTTAAATTAATTTATGAAGTTAATTTTAGAAAATTATTTTTCAGTTTTAAAATCAAAATGGATTTTGAAATCAAATTTTGGTTTTAAAGAAAAATTGGAAAATAGACTTACATGTACAAATGGATTTTTGAAGTTTTCCATAACCATCTTCTTCATCTCACACAAAGCCCACTTCCTCTTCTTCATTTAACTCCAAGCATGAGCTGCAAGCCATGCACATTTCTTCTTTTGCATGTTCATCTGCAAGAAATACAAAGGAATGGAGTGATTTGAATAAAGGCATTACACAGAAATTTTGAGAGAAAATTTCAGCTGGAAGAAAGAGTTCTTCGGTAGTGTGCTGCTGTGAGCTTTCCTCTGTAATTCCGTTGCTTCAAGTTGTTCTTGAGTCCCACAACTCGGTCTAAAATTCCAAGAGGATAGTGGAGAAGATCTTGAGATGGTTCACAGTGATCTTTAGAGAAGACTGCTGCTGTTTGATTAAGATCTTGAAGAGTTCTACAAAGGTATGATCTAAAACCCTCTTATTTAGATGAGCATGCTTTAGTTTCTGCCAAAATTAGTGAATTTGAATGTTTATGGATCCTTGATACCTCCGTTGCATATTATCTTACTCTAACATGTTGTTGGTGTGTTCAAATTAGGCTGCTCAATTGAAGTGTTTGAGTAGTTTTGGAGCAAACTACATGTAGGGTAAGTGGTTAAAATTTCTATAGAACACATTTTTTTATCTAGAATTTAGGGCTAAGTGCTAGAAATTAATTTTGGTTCGTGCATTAGGATTTGATTCAAAGTGTGTGGAACTTGGTGGTTTGTGTTCTTGAATTGAATTTTGTGTCTAAAATTGAGGTAGGTTATCTACAACCGGTTTGCCCTCGATCCCAAGTATGTGTTATGAATTGATTTTGATATTGTGTTAAAATATTATGTCATGTTTGTTGGGATGTTGGTGGGGAGTGTGGAAGCTTATGTTTATGCCATGAAATTTCGATATTTTGTACTGTTGCAATGTTTGATTGGTGCATGAATTGTGAGATTGTACGAAAACCTAAGCATGATTTAAGACTTTGATTTTATGCTTACGCCTATGTGAGATTGATAGTGACTGTTAGCATTTCTATCGGGCTATGTACATCGCATGTTGTGAGCCTTCGGGTTTTGTACCTTATGCGTATGTACGGTGTCCCCTTGGGACCACCACTTAAGTTTATGATTATGCCCCTCCGGGGACACTACCTATGAAAGCGTGCCTTCGAGTTCACCCCTTATGCTTGTGCTTATGTCTATGCCTACGATACATTTTGTGTACTTGAGTTCCAATAGGAAAGCTAACAATTCACCTTGTGACCTGGCCATTGGGACATGATATTGCTTCTGCCCTTATGTTTCTATTTATTTGATATATTTGGGTTAGGAGTCTAACATTTAAAACTTTGGTTATTTCACTTATTCATTTATTAATTAATAAATTTTCTCAATTTGTTTTAAATTAGTGTCAAGGATACCCCGAACGATATTTTCAAAATTTTACTGTTTGAGTTTTATTTAATGGAATAAAAGTTTTATTTCTTTTGTTAATTTTTTCTTCGAGAAATTTATTGTCCAGCCTATGCATGATTGTAGTAGAGTCCTAGAAGTACAATAGAGATTTGAGTCATTACAATTGGTATCAGAGCCTAAGTTTAGGTTATGTAGACTAACTTATTAGTTAAGTCCAGATTTTCCCATTGACCTCAAACGAATTCTTCGTCATCGTCAGATATGCCGTTTTAAAAAAAAATCCTTAGAATTGTATGTACCAAACTCTACCAGAATTATGGATGCACTTGACAAGTTTCTTGTTAGGGTTTTTGACAAAGCTGATTATGTGATTTTAGAAGACGGCACCATGAATGAGCTCTAGGGCCACTCGAGGTAAGAATGTTGTCGAAGAGAATGAACCGCATGTTAGTTTCAACAAACATGCAGCGGAAGAAGACAAAATTATTAAGCATTATAATTCATCAATTTTAGTTTCAAATTTAAGCATGTTCATTAAATGAAAAGAGGGTTTTAGAAAGACCTATGAAGATCTTCTTCTTACTTCAAATTTAGTTGCAATCTACACCTCCACTGGTCGTGAACCACCAGAAGATCTTCCCTACTATCCTCTAGGAATCTTAGATTGAGTTGTGTGACTCAAAATAAGCTGGAATTTGGGAAGAATTTGAGAGGAGAATCAGCCAATTTCTGGTCTAGTGAAGAACACTTACTCGAACCTATCCTTTCCAGAAATTCTCTACCTTGCATGTCCTTTCCTCAGCTGAACTACAACATCCTTCAAATCTTCATCAAATGAAGGCACACCTACTTGGTGGATTTAGTGAAATTAGATGAATAATATGGCTTTTAGTCATATCCAATAAACAAAGCTCCTTGGTTATCTTATGTGAACTTAAGCATGTATATGTGCGATACAAGTGAATCATGCCTTAAGTGATAACCTAAATAGACTATAGTATAAGGATTAAGAAGGGATACCTGATCCTAGTGACACTACGGATACGACCCGCTTTGTAGAGATTTGCAAGTGTTATCAACTACTACAGATGGTAGATACTGACCATTCATATGGAGACATGTGAGCGGGGGTATCCTATACAAAAAGTTTGTATAAGACCCGAACCACAAGATGATTAGACTCTATATATAACGCCGTTGATACTAGAGACTTACATCTCACCTAAACGACCATAGGTAACACGACCTCAATCCTGAGTGTTTTGAGAACTCCTACCTTTGAGGGTGGTCCTTTGATTAGTATGGGTGAGAGGCCAGATTGTTAACTCAATATGCCTACCTTTTTGGGGACTTGTCTGATTTGGGAGTTGGGAACTCAATCCACAAGATGGAATTCACTCCTTTCCCGAAGCAGGGATAAGAAGAGAGATTACTCCCTTAAGGGTTGATTTTGGGGCTTGAACATAGTGGCCACAACTTCTCTTTGGAAGAGAGAACTCAGTCATAGTAGGACTATGACTTATGTTCATTAGAGGAATCAGTGGTACTTAAGGAATTATTGGGGGTATCCAATCTTTCGTCCGCATCTTATGCACACGTTCCATGGCTCTGCGCGCCTTTCTCCCCGTCAGTTTCGCGCAACAGTTGGCCTTCGAGGCCTATAAAAGGCGTGAACCTTTTCATCAGTTTTCACTCTCATTTTTCATTTTCATAGATTTTCTCTCTCGACCTCTTCTTGCTTTCCATTTTCCATTCCTGTTTTTCGAGCATCTCAATCCTAAAGGGTGTTGTTTTTCAATCGGGTACAGTGCAACTCTGATCGAGACAATTTTGTAAATTCTGGGCTATTTTATCCTAGGGACGATATGACACTTCTATAGAATTGCTTACATACTTGGACAAAGCTGCGAAACGTCTTAAAGAGAGTAAGATCTGTGACTCAGCCTATAACAAGTTTCGATTTTGTAGGTTCTGTTTTTTCCTGACAACTATCATTCGTGACAGTTCGCTGCTCATAAATCTTGACCGTCAGAAGATAGCCGATCCCAACATAAAATAGGGAGTTTAAGCAAATAAAACTCGAGGAGGAAGCGCCACAATGCTGTGATTTTGCATTAGATGCAAAATTTCTCTAGTTCACTTCCTCCACATTATGGCTGTTCCTTTCTAATTCTAACTCAATAAGGTGTGAAATGGGTGAATATAATAAACTTATGTACACACTGACTCAATTAGAAGAATCTTGTGATTAGTTTTAGTTGGTTTTAGTCAATGGTTATGGGTTCAGAGTGTGTTTATGTTAATGTTGCAAGGTAGTCCATTCCACGTGGGTGTCCTATCCTTTCCTCTACAGGTTTCTCCAACGACTTTTAGTGCAGCATAATGGATTGGATTTTGAACAAAAGAGAAAAATAAAAGTATTGTATGGATTGCACCTATTTTTATGAAATTAGAATGTGACAAATTTTAAATTTTTTTTAATACTTTTTTAAAAGAAAAGAGAGCTATGAGTTAAGTGTAATTTAGATTCTACTTACAACTTTCACGATACGATGCTTTTCTCGTCCTATTTACTTCCCACTAAAATATAAATTTACATCATTTTGAATTTCACATATGTTTTGTAAATCACTTGAGTAAACTTATTAATTTTCCTCCTTGACTTGCCACGCTGTCACAATTCAAAACCTTAGCAAATACTGTGTTCCAAACTATACTATAATTATTGTACCTAATTTCACACCGGCCTTCTCCCAACTTGCTGGGGCAGCTACGATTTGATCTATTTTCTTTAATTAATTAATAAGCCAATCTAAGTCATGATTTGGAGGGAAACTATGGGGATTGAATCTGGGTTTGGTGGAAGAATATGTATTGTGCGTTCATACCAAAACCAAAAAGCCTGACGGAAAGGAAAATTACAAGTCGAAAACTTTGAGTTGATGTTTGAATTTTCAGTGGGTCAAAATTCAAAAAGTCTGGAGAATAAGAAGCAAGTACTTGGGCTTTGCATTTTGGACTTTGACAACCTTCCATATCCTTCAAACAAAACATGTTGCCTTTATCATTTGAGATGTTTATGCCAATGAGTAGAATAGTGAACCAAGTCTAGAAAATTGTGAATTTCTAGCTCCTTAGTGTACGAAATTGATAAGATATAAAATTAATATTTTTTAATAGTGGTACCCACAATTCCTTAGGTCAAACAAGGAGTGGAGTTCACAACTCTTCAAATATTTTACTTTGGTGCATTTTAAGATGAATTTATCTTTATACATCCTATTATAGTTACACATAAGATATTGAGAAGATATTGTCACATGACACACAATTGAATGAAATATTGAATATAGCTTAAGATATATCGAAATATTTTTTTTATCAAAGAATTCAAACGACGGAGAAATAAAAGAAATGAGTTAATTGGACTCATCACATGGATTCTCACTCACCTAATTTTGCTCAGTTCTCACAATTGTAAATGCAAAAACCAAAGTAATACATGTTCTTAATGGCAAATTGTTCAAATAATGAGTGCATAGATTAATGACCCTTCATAGTTTGTTCTCAAAATGGCATGTTTGTACCCTCTCTTTCACACCAAAATTGGCATTTATGTAATAATATAATGTCAATTCTTTATTTTTCTCATCTTGACTGTTTCTGTTTGTTTGTCCACTCGAAAAATGTTCCAAGAATGTAAAGAGAGATCCACTTGACGATGGTCTGCCAGGTTAATAAAGGTAAAGTAAATAATGATATTTGTTTTTTTAACTGGTTGTCTAAAATAAAGTATAATTAATCGTTGATGTTAATGTTTGTAATAACCCTTGTTGTCTACTTTACTTCTTATTTTAATGTTTGTGTGCATTGAAAAGAGTATATACTTCCGGCTGGAATTTCTGACTTTTTCCTCCTCCCTTCTTTACACCCCTCTCTCTCTCTCACCTCACTGTGACCTTGCCTCGCTCACTGTCCAATCGCACCTACCTTTTGCTTCTTTGTATTTTCTTTCTTATTTTTATATTAAACTCCCAATGAAGAGCTTTTATTTATTCCCTTTTCCAAGGAAAACACCAACGTCCCTCCGATTCCCACAGGGCTCTCTCTTCTTCTCCATTCCCCCTTATTATATTATTGTTCAAAATTCATATAGATAACAATTTAGAGAACGTTTGAGGTAAAGAGTTAGTTATTATATAATTACGTTATAATAATTTGTGTTTGGAGTGTAAATTATTTTAGTTTGAATTATAATAATATGTGTTTGAGGTGTAAACTATCTTAATTTGAGAAAAAAAATAGTAAACATTATAGCAAAAAAAAAAAATGATGAATGTAAAATAGTAAAAACTATAGCAAATAGTAAATACGGTAATAAATGAGGGTTTGAAGATAGTGTTGATTGCAGTTAATTGAAAGTTTTGAAATAGTATTTACATTATAATCTTAAGATAGCCTTGCCCCAAACGTCCCCTAAATCTCTAATTTGCTTAGTTCATCTTATATAAAATATGTGTTAACGATTCAAAGATTTATGCTTTGAATCATTTACATCTGTATTGAAGAAAATGATTGTCTAAAAAAACAGCATGTTTGTACATAAGTTTATAGTATGTATATAACTTTTAAAATGGCATTAATTAAAAAAAAGTTTAAATTTTGGTCATCCAATATTGAAGGTGTGTTTGGGGCAAGAATTATCTAAACTAATATAATAGTTTGTATTTGGAGTACAGATTATTTTAGTTTGAGTTATAATAGTATGTGTTTGAGGTGTAAACTATTTTAGTTTGAGAAAAAAATAGTAAACATTATAACAAAAAAAAATGATGAATGTAAAATAGTAAAAAGTATAGCAAATAGTAAATACGGTAATAAATGAGAATTTGAAAATAGTGTTGACTACAACTAATTAAGAGTTTTGAAATAGTATTTATTATAACAAAAGGTGATTATTAGTCTTAGGATAGTCCTTACCCCAAACGTCCTCTGAATCTCTAATTTGCTTAGTTCAACTTATATAAAATATGTGTTAACGATTCAAAGATTTATGGTTTGAATTCTTTATATCTATTGTATTGAAGAAAATGATTGTCTAAAAAAAAAGCATGTTTGTACATAAGTTTATAGTTCGTATATAACTTCTAAAATGGCACTAATTAAAAAAAATCTAAAATTTGGTCATCCAACATTAAGTGTGTGTTTGAGGCAAGGACTATCTTAAGATTATAATAACCACTTTTTGCTAGTAAATACTATTTTATAATCCCTAATTAACTATAGTCAGCATTATTTCGAGTTACAGTATTTAGTTTTTACTATTTTATATTCATAATTTTTTTTGCTACAATATTTACTATTTCATTCTCAAACTAAAATAATTTACAGCTCAAACACATAGTATTATAACTCAAACTAAAATAATTTATACCCAAACACAAATTATTATAATTTAATTATAATAATCTAGAACTATAATAATCAAATTCTTATTTGAAATGACCTTTAAATATTTAAATAAGACCATGTAAGCGACTCACTAAACTCAAAAGTCAAAGGAAAGCCTAAGAGGCGTACAGAACATCACAAAGCGTTGAACAATGCTTTAGAAGAAAAATAAATAAAATACCACAGAAATTGAAGGCAAAATTTTCTTTGGTAGAGCCGTAGACTACCTAACCCTTTGAATGCCAATTATGACTTTTCTTCTTCTTTTTTTTGTTTTTTAATTTATATTTTTAACATTTGGTTTGGGCCACTTTAATTTCACATATGGAATTGCCTATAGAATATGGGGGAAGATTCGTTCTCTTGATTTGAACAGATTCTCATCTGTATTCATGTCCCTTATATTCAGAATTACACATTTTAATTTTCAACAGTTCCTACATTAAATTTATTTTTCTTCAACTTTCTTGTGAATTAGCTAGGACAATAATTCATGTCTATGTTCTACTATTGTACTACAAAATTGTGGATTTCTTTTTTTGGAAAAAAAAAAATAGACGAAAGAAAAAGAATAACATTTCTTTGACTTAGGCATAATAACTGTTTGCTTCGTATATATACATATATGTTGGTATGAATTTTTATATAATTTTGTTGGCACTGAAAACTCGCATGCGTTGAAGGCTTCTTGCATATTTGATCGACTTGCTTCTTTGGTCTCGTTTCGCCTTCAAGGTTAACTTGCTTGAGGGTATTCACATCGTTGTGGTGTTAAGCCAACCACACTTTGATGCCTAAGTATAGAAAGCATATAATTTAGCTATGCATTGAGAGCATGGTTAGAGTTCTCCTTTAGACTTTACTTACTTCTTTCCCTTGGGGTTATAGAATGGGATTGTTTATAATGTCTTTCTTTTGACACTACATATAACATCGGTGATATCAGGAGGATTGCAACTCTCAAGGATACAAAGCGCTAGAACGAACTCAATCCTGCTTGGGACAACCTCCTAGCCGAGCTAACTTGTAGATGATGTCACACCAGTGAGGTGTTGTATCACACACTTCAATTCTTAAGTCAACAAAATCAAGTGTGTAATAGGGTTAAAGGCACCATGAGTGTTGGAACTTCACTCTTTATATTACTCTATGACTATCCTTCGCTTGGAGCTTGTACCCTAATAATAGGATATGGCAAGGTCGTTAGACGGTGAGGACACAATTAACTTAACCAAATGATTACCATCTTTGTATAAGGAGTTTTGAGCTTAGTATTCTCACTCATCGTCTACAATGATCTTTTTCAACTCGAGCTTCGAGGGTTTTATGGGGCCCAATCTTTTTTTTGTACCTGGACCTTAATTGAGAATTGACTGATAACATAATTAATTAATCAAGCTAATTATAATATTATGTACTGATTTTGGACTTAAAATTATAATTTTTCTTTCTTATAATATTAATTTTAAATATAAGAACATAAAAAGAACAAAAAATATTATTGAAACTCGTCTATTCATCATCAGAATATTTTGTACAAATAAAATAAAAGAGAGAAAATTTGATATAAATTGACGGATAATGATTAAGTTGCATCTAATCTCATGCATCGTATTTAACTTATATGGTAAAAAAAAAAATATATAAGTAATTAAATTTTGTAAATATATATATATATGTAAAAGTAATTAAATTTTGTAAAAAAAAAAAATGCATGACAGGATTTTATTAGAGTGCTATCTAGTTTGGACGAAGATGGGCAGTGTACCCATTTTTTTCCCCTAAATTGACCCATGAGGGAACCAAGACAAATAGAAGTTATTACGAGGTTAAGATAACGTCAGCCTCAGCGACAAAGACAAATTAATGGACTAGGATCTCCAAGTTCTTGCCATCCAATCATACTGAAATAACTTGGCATCGTATACTGTTTTCTTTTTTATAGTTTGATTTCGTTGACGTTGTCATAAAAATCAAACCTCCAACAAAATTCTCCCCCACCGATTAAATAAATTCTCTCTCTGAATACAGGTAGAACAACTGACTAATATCCGCATATTCATCTATTGTACTTCAAATATTTATAGAACAACAAACAACAATTTTAAAAATAATTATAAAAATTAAATTAATCCTACTCTAAAAGTACAACCAACAGGCATATCATCAATACCTGGAAAAAAAAATTTTAAAAAATAAAAAATTACAAGCCAATACAATTATTGGAAGTGGTAATTCCACCATCAACGACGAGATTATGGCCACTGATGTACTTAGATTCATCACTGGCCAGATAAAGCGCGGCTTCGGCTATGTCCTTAGGCCTCAATGTGGGGCCCTTCAGATTGGCCAGACCCCTAACGAACTCCTCCATTTTGTCCACCTCAGCCGCCGACGGTACCCCGAAGTTCATACATTGGTCCTCCTCGTCCACGTCAGCCCTCCACGCGTTGACGAGCATCGACGTGGCAACTCCGAAGGGGGAGATGCAGTTGACACGTATGCCGTAGCGGCCGAGCTCGCAGGCGGTATTCTTTGTGAGTCCGACAATGGCGTGTTTAGATGCGGTGTAGGCGTGTGGGCCAAGGCCGCCCAAGACGCCTGCCACACTGGCAGTGGAGATTATGCATCCGGTGGCTCTGGGAATCATCACGCGCGCTGCGTGCTTGATCCCTAAGGCAACGCCCTTGACGTTCACGCGCATCACGCGCTCGAACTCGTCAGGGTCAAAGTCAAGGATGCTCTTACGGGCCTTGGATTGGCTGCCAAGGACTCCGGCGTTGTTGAATATGATGTCCACTTGGCCGTGACGGCACACGGTGGTGCTGACGAGGTTCTCCACGTCTTCCTCGGAGCTGACGTCACAGTGGACGAAGGAGACTGGGAATGGAGAGAGCGTTTCGGCCAAAGTCTGGCCGAGGACATCCTCCACATCCGCGATTACTACTTTGGCGCCGTGTTTAGCGAATAGTCTCACTGTGGCTTCTCCGATTCCCTTGGCGCCTCCGGTTACGATAGCCACTTTCCCCTCCAATCTAAAATTACCAAAAACATTATTATTTTTAACTAAAATAAAAAAAAAGACTTACAATTAATGAATGAATGAATTAATTAATTAATGAAAGATTACCTTTTATGGAAAGAAGGGGAGTTATTGTCTCTTCCCAAGAGGTGAATATTGGTCTGAAGTGGTTGCTCGGGAAGCAGTTGGGCAGTCATGGCTTCACAGAGAGAGACAGAGATGAGAGAAATGAAAGTAAGGAGGAGGATGTGGGTGACAGAGAAATAATAGAAGGGGATATTTATAGGAAGAGGAATTTATGAAGTTGGTGAGTGTGTGTTCGGGGCTTCGCTTCCAACTTCAAGGAAGCTTCCTCTTTAGACCCTATTTTCCCCCTTCCTCAAAAAAAAAAAAAAAAAACAAAAAACAAAAACAAAAATTGTAATATCAAGAAAATGCGAGCACCAAATTAGGTGTATTCTAGCTATCATTGTAAAAAAAAAAAAATGTTTCTAAAAACACTATAATATATTAATGCAGTAGTCCTTCCATTTCGCTTAGATCGAATCACTGATCATCGAGATAGTGATATTTATTTGTATTGATTCGTTTTCATACTTGCGATATATTTATTTTAACTGTTTTAAAGTTTAAAATCATTTAAATATATAAATTTTAGTATATAAGATGCCCAATTAATATTCCTTAGAGTTAGTTTACATTTTGTTTGATTAAAAATTTGTTGTTCTAAATTTTTAAGTTGAGTTCGTGTGGAATAAATCCTCAAACTTTTAAATAATGTTTAGTATTAGTTTCTAAACCATTGATTTTATATTTAAGTAGAAATTTTATGTTATTTAAGTACTAAGTAGTGACTAAACTAAAAATAAAGTAAGTAGTTCTAATCTATACCATACAAAATGTTGTAACTTTCAAAAACCCAAGTTTAGGAAAATCTTCAATACTTAGTTCTTATTTACTATAAATATTAATTAAAATCTTAGATTAATAACTAAATCACCCTATTTCATACATATGCAAATCGATTTAAGTCGATTATTTTCAAAGTTCATTTTAAAACTATAAACGTAACTTTCCTAGATGATTAAGAGAATTATTTAAATGCAAGAATTAACATAGATTTATGATAAATCTAAATAGCCAGCAATATATATTTTTTATCTTCTTTTCTTTTATCTATTTTTTCAGATAGAATTATCCAATAATTGTTCATGCAGCTTTGTTGAGATTTATTGAGACGAATATTTTGATATAAATTGATATACATATTTTTTAATTATAGAAGAAAACATCCGACCCTTTTGAGAAAAATATATGGGTACTAAATAGAGTAATATGTTTATAATAATAATAATAACAATAATAATTGGGGGTTTCCCAATAATAGCAGGAGTAGGACGCTCATTTATCCACGTATTTGTACTATAAATATAAAAAATTAAATTAAAAACAAAATGTTTGGGAGGGTAGGGGCTAAGGCTAAGGCGGGTCAGGTGAGCTACAAGGTTTGCTTCGTTAAAATAGAATCAGATCAGATTCGAGTCAACAGCTAAACCCCTTCAACTCACTCAAAGTTCAAACTCAAATATATATAAATATATTTAAATATTTAAAAAATTCTCACCAATAAAAAAATATGAAAATATTTACGAAAATAGTAGGAAAAAACCATGGGTAGATACTAATAGATTTTATCGACGTTTATCACGAATAGTATTAATGATAAATTTCTATCGACTTTTATCATTGTTAGACACCGATAAAATTATAGATTAAATTTGACTATTTTGTAAAAATAGTCTCTCTTATTTTTTGTTTTAAAAAATTTCTTAAACATTATCATATTATTAATTTGTACTTTTGGAAAATCTGTAAATGATTTCTTTTCCTTTAAAATAATACTCTCGTCTTACACTTATACCAAACCCAAAACACAGAGGGACGCATAACAAAGATTTCATATCTCCTACATCTACAATTCTATTGGATTTCACTGTATACCCCTTTTTTTAATTAATTAATTTCCAGCTGTACAGTATTTATTTTAAAAATCCCCTATTTTGTTTTCTTTTCCAGGAGAATATTGCAACTCATTCCATTCGAAATCTTATGCTAAAATAATTCGTCATTAGTTTTTTCAATTATGAGATGGATACATGAATTAATTAGTCTGAACTCCACTACACCTTGTTTTGTTTATTATTTAATTATAGATGAACATGAAACTTGGTAGATTTAATTTGAAAATAGAAGAAAAGGCTGGCCTAGATCTAGATTTTGGTTTGCCTAATGCCTAGGGTCAACGAGATTGGAAACTGAGTCAAATGGGATTTAAATTAAAAGATCTTCGTTTTTCAATAAAAATAAAAATTATTATTATTAATAAATAGTCATACGAGACACGGATGATTGTGAAAAGACAAACGACCGACGACGACTAAAATTATGATAATGACAACGACAACAACAATTTATCCATAATATGGGTTGAAATTCATTTTCATTTTCATTTTTTTCATTTTTCATTTTCATTTTTTTTCATTTTTTTCATTTTCATTTTCATTCATTTATTTATTTTTTCTTGGAGGGTTCACTTTATTTAATGCTTGCATTCATGTATCTTCTAATTCAAATACATTTACCTAAAAAGAAAATTCATAACAGAAAAAAAAGAAAAAAAAACTTTCTTGCAGACAGCACAAACTACTTCATCCAAAGAAAACAATAAAATAAAAAATAAAAAAAAAATCATTAATACTCTTCTATCTATAATGATAGACTGAAAATATTTTCAAATATAACAAAATGTCATTGTCTATTAGTGATATACTGGATAGACTACGATAGACACCTATCGTCAGATGTCTATCACACTATCATCAATAGATAGTGAAATTTTGTTATATTTATAAATAAACTGACTCATTTTCCTGATAACAACCTAGATAAACACTCAAAGTTATTTACATATCAATTTGATTGTAGTTTTCTATTTTTAAAAAGTCTACATATATTCTCTCCCAAATTTTTAATTATAACTTCACATTTATTAAAGAAACATCAATTTTTTAGTCAAATTATAAAAATAAAATTATTTTTTAAAATTATTTTTTTAATTTTCAAAATTTAACTTGAATTTTGAATACATTATTAATAAGTGGACAACAAATCATAGAAATTGATGTGAAACTTATAAGTTTAATTTAAAAAAATGGTTATCAAAGGGAGTCTATATCACTCAAATTTGTGAAAATCCAACTTGTATATTCTATATTAATATTTAAGTTTAGATATCATTTTGGTTTCTATATTTTAGATTTTGTCTCATTTTATTCCATATACTTCAAATGTCTAATTTTAGTGCACATACTTTCAACAAAGTTTAAAATTAATTAGTTCATGTGGTAAGTTTATAGTAATTTTTTCTAAAAGAAAAAAGTCTTTATATACATTCATTTTATAAATCGTGAAAATATTAAAAGAAAATTATCATTATTATTTAATCAAATTTGATTTTTTTTTAAAAAAAAAGAATTAAATTTAAGATTTATTTAAAGTACATATAATAAAGTATAAATATCTAAAATGATATTTTAATCTAACTTTTACAAATTATGTCCATACAAACATATAAATAAAATATCAATTACGTTATCTTAAAGGCCAATAGTTGGATACTCTATCCATCAAATTTGTTGTAGTTGTAAATTGTTAAAAATTTTAAATTGTAAATGATTTCGTGACATATACGCGAACATTAAGAAACAAATAGATAGGAACCAATTTTCAAAGGGAACTGAACGGTTAGAAAGGTAAAAGCAGCTAACAAATGTGTATTTCCAGACCTCGATTAAGCGGTTTTTCCTTACCTAAGATTCTCCAAATCTCCCAATCTTCAGCGTAGAAGATTTGATTTCCATATAACATAAAATAAATGCTTTTGTTTATGTTTTTGCAACATTGTCATAATAATGTCCTCTGCTTTTGATTTTATATTTCGTGTATCATTTCCTCTACATAAACTTTTTAAATATAAAGTCAAGAAGTGATTTCCACTATCCCTAGAAAAGAAAAATAATTATATGTGTGAAAGATATTCATATGAAGGTGATGTTTCTATTTTAGAAATAAAGTACTTCCCATATCACGTTTTCTTAATTTATAAATACACATGGGCCTACTATAACTATAACCTTACATTTAAACAATCCGTGGCCTCTTTTTCAAATTTATATTTGATTAATATTATTAGCTTCATAAAAGTTTAAACAATTTTAGGATGGATGATCAAACTTTCAATTTTAAAGGAAGAAAGTTATATCAATCACTGATGAGCCAAACTCACTTTGATTTTGTCATTTTGTTAGTTTCAGATGATAGTTTCAATATTTAAGAAATGACTTTACAAATACATAACATATATATGACATTTCTTTTAATGTCTTGTTCGTTTAGTTCATCTTTTTATCACTTTTTTTTAAAGAATTAGACTAGCTTCCGAAACTACATGTTAAATCTTGAAATTAGAACAAGTTCAAATTTTTTTAAATGCTTCTAAATAGCTTTTGTGTAGACTGAAAAAAAAAAAAAAAAAAAAAACTCATGAATGTAAGGGTTGAAGCATGGAGAACTTGTCAAAAGGAGTATAGCTCGACTGACATCTATATGTGTTATGTCAAACCTCTCCCTAGATTACCCTCTTAATCCAAGAAGGGATGTAAGGACAATAATTGCCAACCCTTTTGTGACAAGACTATCCTATTAAACTCTACAACCTGTATCCTTAGCACCTGACAACCACCAGATAGACATTTCAGTACTATAACTACTCCAAGCATTATTCCATAAGAACATGTTAACATAGGTGCTATTGATCTAAAACTCTATATTCATTCACATCACAGTTAAACTAGTAACAAACATTATTATATTTACAATCCTCGTCTCAGTATTTCTACCTAGATCCCCGTGATATGTATAGATAAAACCATAGTTAAACAGAAATGGTGAACTACCTAAACACTATTCTTTGGAGGAAATCCTAGATAGTGACTGACTAGCAGATCTACTCGGCTTCGGGACGTCGACCATTACTTAGGGAAGAAAACATTTAAAAGAGTGAGCTTAAAATGCTTAGTGAGTGACTATCTTAAATAAAATATGCTTTAAATCATAAATAATGTGAACATGTTTATCATTGAGACACTTATAATATCATAATCAGGGTTTTGAAAATGAAACTGGAGTCGTAAAATACATCATGTAAAAACCCAAAATAAAACTCATTAGCATCTTTTTGGAAAACACCACTACTCCACTGTCTAGACATGTGGGAGAGCATTTTGCTCAATCCCTAATAACCTTAGTTGAGATAGAGCTCTTTTGCTCGATCTCATCAACGTCAATAACATAATCACACGTGCACATAGAGTTGAACTGGGTCATGAACACCTTACCATACCTTCAGTGTCAAGGATTCCTAGCATAACTAAAATCTGGGTACCTTACCAAACCTTCGGTACCAACATTGGAGTAGGGTTCATACAAGGCACAAAACATTTATGCACATGGTAGAATATACATTCATTTAAAATATTTTTCATAGTTTCATTATCATCGCATGGTGCCTTGTAAAACAATAAGCATGCTTATAAAATTCCTTGATGAAACTTTATCATGCTATAAAACATGAAATAGGCTTACTGAAAAACACATGCTAAATTCATAAATAACTTCATCATTTGTAACATGGTTCAAGTGATCAACATTTATTAAAAGCATGCGTCAACTAAAACATGATATGAAAACTTCATGTAAATTGCCTATGTGATAAAAACATTCATAAAAACTATATTTGGGAAAAAAAACATTTATTAAAACTTGTCACTCGTCGTCTTAAGCTACTTATCCAACGGGTTTATAAGCCTCCCCTACTTACATTTGCCCCATAAAGAAGAGGTTCATTGGTTAGTTTCATTAGCTCCCTTTTGAGATTAACATAATACTTAACTTAACATTATCGCATAACATCATCGAACCATAACTGAGTTCATCACATCCCTTATACTTAGCCACTTTACTTTTTATTGTCTAGAGACTGGCTTCCCTTTCTATTGGGTACTCTATGGTCGCAAGGACAACATTCTGTTTCTATGCATCAACCAACCCTCACGTGCCTTACTTTATGCCTTTGTGCATCGTCACACTCATTGATAAACCAACTGCTTACTTAATCTTCGTATGCAACTGTCTGCTTATTCATCCATAACATTAATTTAGATTCAACCTTTTAAACCTCATAATTCAATTACCAGCTATTAATTAACTAAATTTCCTTCTGATAAACTTGCTCAAAACTTTATAGCTCACTTACCTTAGAATTTGAGCATCAAATCATTTTTTATTCAGTTGGAAAACTTCTCAGATCTCCTCAACCTTTTTGTGTTGTATAATATATGATATTTACTTCACATCTTGATTTTGCTCAATTGTATATTTTATTTGCTTTACCACAAACCAATAAACATAAAATCTTTGGTTATCTATATGTAACTTAAGCATGTATGTGGTGACATACAAGTGGATCATGTCTTGAGTGATAACCAAATTGGTCTGTAGTATATGGATATAGGAGGGAAACCTTATCTTGGTAACGCTACGGATACTGCCCACTTTGTGGAATGATCACAAGTGTTATGACTTTTCACAGATGATCTGATCTTGATCATTCGTGTAGGGGACATGCGAGCGGGGGCGTTCTAAACAAAGAGTTTGTATAAGACCTGACCACGAAGTGTTAACGTCTCGTTATATAACACCGTTCATGACAAAGACTTCACTTCGCTAGGATGACCATAGGTAACATAATCTCAATCCTGAGTGAGTTTGGAATTCTTGACATTGAGGGCGGTTCTTTGACTTGTATGAGTGCGAGTGGCCAGGTTGCCGATTCAATCCTACCATTTTGGGGATTCGTCTAATTTAGGAGCTGGGAACTCAGCTACACAAGATGGAATTCACTTCTTTCTTGAAGTAGGGGCAAGTAGATAGATAACTCCCTTAAGGGCTGGTCCAAGGCTTGAACGATGTGGTGCCATAGACTTTCTCTTGGCCCGAGAGGTGTTCACACATAGTTGGACTATGTTGTATTGTTCATTAGAGAAATCAGTGGTACTTAAGGAATGAGATGTAACTACAGAGGCAAAACGGTAAAGTGGTCCAGCTGTACTTATGAGCATCTGTGAAGGGTCATCGTACTCATGATTGGTTATATCCGATAGATACAGAAATATATATGTGGTAAGAAGAGTTCAGTTGTTGGTCTTTAGTGGAATGCCTGACAGTTAACTGATGATGGATCTCGTGGTTAAAGAGTTTAGTTAGCTATTCATGTACCATTGGAGCTTCGAGCCACAGCTCCATCAGGTCCCCTAGGTAGCTTTTATAAAGTCGGGAATCAGTTTTTGGGTCAGTTTGAAATGTCAAATTGACAATAGGGAGTTCGATTATATATGATATAATTGAACTGGTTAATTATATATGATATAATTGGCTAAATGTATGAGATACATTATTTTGGAGAAAATTAGATATAAATATGATTCATATCAAGTGGAGGAGAAATTACTATAGTACATAAATGATATCAAACTATAGGGTAGGAATATAATATAATAATATATTTTTTAAGAATATAATATAATTATATTTTTTTTTATTAATTAAATTGGTTAATTATGTGATAATTGGCCGAAATCTTCTCCTCGATCGTGTATTAGTGGGAAATTCAGTATTTGGTTATTGTAATAACAATAGCTGAAGAATAAAATAAAAGTTTATTTCATTTTGCAAAGAGTTCGTAAAAAATCGCAAAAGGTATGAAAACGTATCGGTTGCTTAGCTGAGAGCCTATACGATAGAGCTTCATCGCTTAAATGATCGCACACCCGCATCTAAACGATCGCACGTTTTTCTCTAAACGATCGCCTAGCATGCCGTGTTTTCTAAACGATCATTTACCTATTACTAGACGATCGCTTAGTAAAACCTACACGATCGTGTAGCTTTCTCTAAATGATAAGCATCCCCGCTATACAATATCTTTCTCTCCTACTTGCTTATCGTCTACACGATCAGCCCATTCCTCTGACCTCTACCAAATTCAACAAAGATCATGCTTTGGATTCTCACCCCGAGAATACCAAGGGCTCTAAGTGGTGGTGCCATCCCCACTCCTGCTTGCTCGTGCTTGTTCGTGTTACTTGTTGGGAATGTCCTAGAACTCGCAGTTCGTGTTAAACATTCTATTTTATCAATAACAATGACTTGTTGATTTTGCATCTTATTGTGAAAATCCAATAAACGCATCCTTAGCTGTAGTCTGAATGCTATAACTTTATGTAGTGACATAAATAGGATCAAGTTGACAATATATAGCCTAAATGGTCTAATAAGTATATGGATGAAACTGGGTATCTCATCCTGGTAACACTATTGAATGCGGCCCACTCTATAGTTGTTACAAGAAGTTGTAAGGTGCTAAAAACGATGTGATTCACAAATCGTTCATGTTGAGACATGAGAGTGAGGGCATCCTATGCAATGAGTTTGCATATAGATTGGACCACGAAAATAGTCACTTTTCTTTATACCGACCGTTTACTATTAAAACTGACTATTTCATTTATTGTATAACCTAGGTTAACTCAATCTTAATCCTGAGCTAGCTATGAACTCCTGTTTGTTCGGGATTATCCTTTTATCTGCAAAAGGTGAGAGTAGTCCAACAGCACTGCTCAATAAGCTTAACATTTTGGGGATAAGACTGGATGAATAGCTAGGGACATAGCCTTGCAAGATGGAATTCACTCATACTCTATTTATTGTTAGTAGATAGGTTGTTCTCTTAAGTACTGACTCCAAGTCTTGAACAATCGAGGCCCCGCCTTCTCATGATAGAGAAAGGATTTGATTTATAAAGATTATGAATCAGAATTGTTCATTAGAGGACCAGTAGGAACTTAAGGAACAAGATGTAGTCACAAGGGTAAAACGATATTTTTGACTTAGCTGATTACGAACAACCTGTGAAGGATTGACTTACTGATTACAGTTATTAAGTGGACATAATATATCTACAGTGAGGGGAGTTCAACTATGGGCTATAGTGGAGTGTCCCATTAGTTAACGAATGGGAGTTAGATCGGACTAATGAGTTTAGCCGATTAATCTCGAATCATTGGAGCCCATGATGTGTAGGTCCGCGAGGTCCGCCTACTAGCTCGTAAATGGATAAGTTTTAGGGTATCTTAAGAAATTAATTTGAAATGTTCAAATTAAACGAAACAAGAGAATAAATATTTAAATATGATTTAAATATATAAAGATGATTATTGAAAATTAATTTAATATTTGATATTAAATTAATTAATTTTTGAAATTAATTTAAGAAAATAAATTTTTGAATTGAAATGATTTAATATCATTTTATGTTTTAAAAAGAAAATGGAAATTCATTTGCATGGTTGCACAAAATGGAAAATGGATTTTCTCCATTACCATCATCTTTAAGCTCACACAAAATACATTATCTTCTCTACTTTGATTCTCCAAGCATGAGTTGCAAGCCATGCACTCCATCTCTTTGCATGTTCATCTATTATATATAAAGAATAGTAGAATAGTTGGAGAAGAAGAGAATACAAAATTTGAGAGAAAATTTTCTAAAGAAGAAGTTGTCTTCTTCAGTCGGCCTGCTGTGAGTTTTTTTCTGGTTTCTTCACATCTTCAAGCTGTTCTTGAGTCCCATAACTCTACCTAAAGCTCCAAGAGCATAGTAGGGAAGGCTTTGAGATGGTTCACATTGATAACAAGTGAAGACAGCAACTGAACTGACGTTTTCTTGGAGAGTTCATCAAAGGTATGTTCTAAAAACCCACTTTTTGAGAAAAGCATGCTTTAGTTTTTGCCAAAATTAGTGAATTGGAATGATTATGGATCCTTGATACTTCCGCTGCATGTTGTTTAACTGTTTCAATTGGTATAAGAGCATCTTTTAAGCTTTCAATTCAGTCTAATTTTGGCAAAGTGGGTGTTTTTTCATGAGATATATGAAACTGATGCACTGTTATGCTTTTCTCTGTTTTGGCATTTTAATTCTCTTTAATTTCCCAATTAAATTTTTATTTGATGATTTTTTTATGAGCATTTATGTGTTAGCAAGAGTCTGTAATTTATTTGGAGTTATTAAAGTCAAAATTAAGATGTAATTGAAGAAACAAACGAAGGAGGTCGAGCTGCTGTTTCAGATTTTTTAGCTTTTGCTTAAATTTGTTGTTAAGATCTAGTTGCTAAACAATCATTTAGCTCCAGACATTACACGATGAGAAGAAAAGCTAGACGATCATTTAGTAATATGCGCTGGTCGTTGTGATGTTGAACGCTAAACGATCGTGTACCTGCGGAAGCTAAACGATGCGTTCATTTGCTATACGATAGCATTACGCGATCGTTTAGTTTTTTCGTGGGAACTAGACAATACGTTGATTTTGCTAGACGATGGTGCTATACGATCGTTTAACCACGATGCACGTTAAACGATGCAATGAAGTGCTACTGATAGCATTGAGCGTTCGTTTGGTCGCGGAGCTAAGCGATCGTGTAGATAAATGCTATGCAACGCGATGATGTTCTATACGATGGAGCTATGTGATTGTTTAGCTGCGGCGGATAGTAAAAGACGACTTGAATGCGTTGGACAATGGTGTTATGCGATCGCTTAGTACTATGCGATGGAGCTAAGCGATTGTACTGTGATGGAACTAAACAATTGTCTAGTTCTATGTGATAGAGCTAAACGATCGTTCAGCTTTCAGGAAACACTATGTGATCGTGTACTTCCTCTCAACCCCAGGCGATGACACTAGACGATTACATCTAGGCGTTAAACGATCGGCCTTAGCAGCATATTGAGGTTGGACCGAGAGCAATCGGTTTGATCGATTTACTTAAGGTTCAATCTGGTTCAGCCTCAAATGGTTGTGGTTGGTCACGTTCAGACTCGTCCAACCCGGTTCAAGTTGTTTTGGGTTCGATTTGGAGCGGTTCGAGTGGTTCAAAGACGATTATGTAGCTATTTGTAATAGTTAGCTGTCTTTTGCTTGTTCATGCCAAAATGGAAACCATAACAATTAGTATTTAATTGTTTATGCATAAGATGTATGTGATAATTAAATAAATTCATGTATATACAAACAGTATGCCATGTAGATTTAAAATCCCACCGTAGGAAGCATGTTACATGCATTGACAGTATTTTATTATTGTTATAATATATAGTATACATGTTAAGGTTATGTTTAATATAATAGTTATATCAGATACCTTTGTTGAATGCTGTGGATGTTAAGAATGTCTAAATTTTGTAAGTAGTTATAAAATTGGTTAGACGTTTAAAATCCATAACAAAGAATAGCTGCATGCTCACTTAGGTTAACAACTAATTTTAATCGTTAAAATAGATTGTTGCCTTATAAAATATGGTTACAAACTCATATCGATTCATAAACCTGTCTAAGGCTGGGGGTACTTAAGTTGATGGTTTACGGAATACTTCCTACCTGGGGATTATGACCAAACAATTGAGAGTTGTTAACTAATTTTATGAGCTTGCGTGAGCGATGTGAGGTAATAAAATGATTTATCACCTAGACATTGTAGGTTAAATCCAATTATAAGAGTTATATTTGGATAAACCACTTAGACTTAGGTTGTATTAAATTAGTCGGCTAAATAAATTACCCAAATATTTAGACCACTTAAGTGGGAAATTAACAATATATTTGATATATAGTTATTAGCTCTCACATCCTCAAGAGTTCACACCGTGAGATCCATACTTGGCTTCTTGTTGATTTTACCTCGACTGCTCTATATGGAAATATTTTGCATGGGTCAATAACAAGGTGAATGAGGGAAGTGGTTTACAGTAAGTGGGTGAAGGAAATGTGTCAATGTTGTCCTACGGTCTCCTCCATTAATTTGAACCGTTAGATTCCTATGTTGCGCCTGCTGTTGTTTTTATGCGGCACTAGCCAGTCGTTAACCGTTGCGATCCCTACGGAGGATTGTAACATAAGATTCGGAAAAACTCAGTCTTCAGTAAAATGAATAGGGTCTTATAGTTCCGTCTTAGATATTGTCTTCTCTCTCGGAGGCATATTCATACCGTCCTATAAGATTTGAAAATGGCTGGTCACACTTATAAAAACTACTAAGTGTTAGTAAAGATCTTGACCGAAAACGAGGACTATTGAGATATGAGTTATTCTAGATAATAGTATTTGATCAAGAATTGTCTTCCTTTGTGAAGGAATTCTTGACTACCCCACGGTAGCACTTATTCTAAATCACTTAAGTATCATTGCAAATAAATACAGATTTATTGGGTACTTTATTAGTTTTGCTAAAATGGATTTAGATGTATTTTTTAATAGAATTTGTTTAAAATGTTTCAGCAATGTCGAACTTGATTATACAGCTACTTGCTTCTGACAAATTTAACGGAGAGGGTTACTCGAATTGGAAATCAAATATCAATACAATATTAGTAGTAGATGACTTGAGGTTTGTGTTAACGGAGGAGCGTCCTTTAGTTCCTAGTACAACGGCAACCCGAAATGTTCAGGATGTTTATGATAGGTGGGTAAGGGCGAACGAAAAAGCCAGAGCCTATATCTTGGCGTGTATATCTTATGTACTCAACAAGAAACATGAGTTCATGCCCACAGCTCGTGAGATCATGGCATCATTACAGGAGATGTTCGGGTAACCGTCATCGTCTGTTAGACATGAAGTTATCAAATATGTGTATGTGACACGTATGAAGGATGGGACCAACGTGAGAGAACATGTTCTCGACATAATGATCCATTTTAACATCGTAGAGGCTCAAAGGGCTATGATAGACGAAACAAGTCAAGTAAGCATGATATTGGAATCTCTTTTTAAGAGCTATCTGTTGTTCAGGACAAATGCTGTCATGAACAAAATCACTTATAACTTAACGACATTGTTGAATGAATTGCAAACTTATCAATCGATGATGAAACTCAAGGAAAATGAAATAAATGTTATTTCTAAACCGAAAAAGTTTTACAAAGGGTCTACGTCTGGTACGAAACCCGTTGATGATAAGAAAATTGGTTCTTCTTCTTCTTCTAAAGATAAAACCGTATAGATGAAAAAGAAAGGAAAAGGGAAAAATAAAACCACTGCGAAGAAAAACAAAAACAAAACTCCCAAGGAAAATATTTCTATTGTGGAGAGGTTGGGCATTGGAAGCGTAATTGCCCAAAATATCTAACTGAAAAGAAAGCAAAAAAGAATAAACAAGGTAAATATGATTTACTAGTTGTTGAAACATGTATAGTGGAAAATTCTCACCTTACCTGGATATTAGATTCAGGCGCTACTAATCATGTTTGTACTTTTCTATAGGAAACTAGTTCTTGGAGAAAACTTTCTGAATATGAGATGACTTTCAAAGTGGGCACAAGTGAAGTCATTTAAGTTAAAGCAGTGGGAGATGTGAAGTTATTTTTTTGAGATTCTTTTATCTTACTCAAGAATGTGTTCTTTGTACCTAAGATGAAAAGAAATCTGATCTCCATTTCTTGTCTTTTAGAAAATATGTACAGTATATCTTTTGAATATAATGAAGTGTTTGTTTATTCAAGAGGTGTTCATATTTTTTCTGCTAGACTTGCAAATAACTTATACATATTACAACCAACGGAAGCAAAAGCTATTTTAAATATAGAGATATTTAAAACAACTGAAACTCATAATAAAAAGCGGAAAATTTCTCCTAACGTCTATCTTTGGCACCTCAGGCTTGGTCACATTATTCTCAACATGATTGAGAGATTGGTAAAAAACGGTCATCTAAATAAGTTAGAAGACAGTTTCCTTCCTCCATGTGAAT
Source organism: Benincasa hispida (assembly GCF_009727055.1). Classification (NCBI taxonomy): domain Eukaryota; kingdom Viridiplantae; phylum Streptophyta; class Magnoliopsida; order Cucurbitales; family Cucurbitaceae; genus Benincasa; species Benincasa hispida. The sequence continues at coordinate 49,770,110 of NC_052359.1, forward strand.
CATGTCTTGAGGGAAAAATGACGAAAGGATCTTTTTCTGACAAAGGTCTTCGTGCCAAAGAACCTCTTGAACTTATAAATTCATACCTTTATGGTCCGCTGAATGTTAAAGCTCGAGGAGGATATCAGTACTTCGCCAGTTTTATTGACGATTACGCTCGATATGGCTATATTTACTTAATCAGTCACAAGTCTGAAACTCTTGAAAATTTCAAAGAATTTAACACTGAGACTGAATATCAGTTAAGTAAAAGAATTAAAATACTTCGATCTGACCGAGGTGGTAAGTATATGGATTTGCAATTCCAAAACTATCTAGTAGATCATGGAATTCAATCCCAACTCACAGTACCTGGAACACCATAACAAAACGGTGTTGTAGAAAGGAAATCGAACCTTGTTGAACATGGTTCGGTCTATGATGAGTTATGCTCAATTTCATCAATCATTTTACGGATATGCAGTACAAACTGTAAATTATATTCTGAACGTTGTTCCATCTAAAAGTGTTTCAGAAACACCATATCAATTTTGGAAAGGATGCAAAGCAAGTTTACGTAATTTTCGCATGTGGGGTTGTCCAGCACACGTGTTGGTACAGAGTCCTATAAAATTGGAAACACGTCCGAAATTATGTCTATTTGTAGGATATCCCATGGAAACAAAAGGAGGATACTTTTATGATCCCCAAGAAGATAAAGTGTTTGTATCGACAAATGCAACTTTCTTGGAAGAGGATCATATTAAAAATCATCTACCTCGCAGTAAACTAATATTGCAAGAACTGTCTAAAGATACTACAGAAAAATCAACAAGAGTTGTTGATCAAACTGGTCCATCAACAACGGTTGTTGTCCCGTCACGTCCATCCCAAGAGTTGGGGATGCATCGTCGTAGTGGGAGGGTTATTCAACAACCTAAACACTACATGGGTATAACAGAAACTCAAAACATCATACAAGATGATGGTTTAGAGGATCCATTAACCTTTAAGAAGGCAATGGAACATGTTGACAGGGAACAATGGATAAAATCCATGGACGATGAAATGGAGTCTATGTACTTCAACTAAGTCTGGGAACTTGTAGATCAACCACAAGGTGTTACACTTATAGGTTGTAAGTGGATCTACATGAGAAAACGAGACCAAACTGGCAAGTTACAGACCTGTAAGGCCAGGCTCATGGAAAAGGGTTTTACCCAAAGAGAAGCAGTTGATTATGAAGAAATTTTTTCTTCTGTTGCCATGATTAAATCAATAAGAATACTTCTTGCCATTGTCACATATTATGACTATGAAATATGGCAAATGGATGTCATGACAACTTTTTTTGAATGGCTATCTTGATGAAAGTATTTTTATGTCTCAACCAGAGGGGTTCGTCAAAACAGGACAGGAAGAGAAAGTCTGTAAGCTTAATCGATCCATATGAAATAAGCGTCCAGATCCTGAAATATAAGATTTGACACTGCGATCAAATCTTATGGCTTTGAATAGAACGTTGACGAACTCTGTGTATATAAGAAGATAGTCAACAAAACTGTAGCATTCTTAGTTCTATATGTTGATGTTATCTTGCTCATTGGGAATGAGACAAGCTTTTTTGCTGACATAAAGAGATGGTTAGCATCATAGTTCCAAGTGAAATATTTGGGTGATGCTTAGTATATTCTAGGAATACAGATCTTTCGAGACCGAAAGAATAGAACATTAGCACTGTCTTAGGCATCTTATATTGATAAGATGTTGTCAAGGTATAATATGCAAAATTCCAAGAAAGTTTTATTACCTTTAAGGCATGGAATTCATTTGTCGAAGGAACAATGTCCTAAGATAGCTCAAGAGGTTGAGGAGATGAACAAAATTCCATATGCTTCTGCAGTTGGGAGTTTGATGTACGCTATGTTGTGTACACGTCACGACATATGTTTTGCAGTTGGAATCGTCAGCAGGTTCCAATCTAATCCTGGACATGGTCATTGGACCGCTGTCTAAAATATCCTCAAGTATCTTAGGAGAACGAGGGACTATATGCTTGTATATAGACCTAAGGATTTGATCCTTACGGGATACACTGATTCTAATTTTCAGACTGACGTAAATTCCAGGATATCTACTTCAGGATCAGTTTTCACTCTTAACGAAGGAGCTATAGTTTGGAGAAGCATAAAAAAAAGTTGTATCGCTGACTCCACCATGGAAGCAGAATACGTGGCTGCATGCGAAACTGCTAAGGAAGCAGTATGGCTACGCAAATTCTTAGCTGATTTGGAAGTCATACCAAATATGCACCTGCCTATCACACTTTATTGTGACAACAATGGTGCAGTTGCTCGAAAGCACCATCCCATCCGGGAGATTGTACACAGAGGAGATGTGCTCATCACAAAGATAGTTGTCTTCTTCATTCGGGCTGCTGTGAGTTTTTTTTTTCTGGTTTCTTCACATCTTCAAGTTGTTCTTGAGTCCCACAACTCTGCCTAAAGCTTCAAGAGCATAGTACGGAAGGTTTTGAGGTGGTTCACGTTGATAACAAGTGAAGACAGCATCTGAACATACATTTTCTTGGATAGTTCATCAAAGGTATGTTCTGAAAACCCACTTTTTAAGAAGAGCATGCTTTAGTTTTTGCTAAAATTAGTGAATTAGAATGCTTATGGATCCTTGATACTTCCGCTGCATGTTGTTTAACTCTTTCATTGCTGTTGTTCATGTAGACGATCATGCTGCCGTAGCCGACTGTTTTGCTAGGCGATAGAGAACGTAGAGGTTCTTCCGCTGCGTTGAGTTTGAAAGCGAAGAGAGTCTTCAACTGGTATGTGAACTCAATCCCTTGTATTTTATTTATCAAAGCATGCCGTTAATTAGTGTAAATTGCATAACTGTTTGATAGAATGTGTGTGTGGTAATTTTGGTCACAATGAAATAGGAAAGATCCGAACGTACTCATGGATGCTCTTCGTTAAGAGTTCCTTTACACTCTGTCTAGCTTCAGACATCGTCATACTCGACCCTTAACTTAACTTCCTTCACGACCTTCCAAAACCCTACAATCACACTTAGACATAATTCCTTTTTCCTTAAACACTTGGCCGCATGTCATCTGGAAGAGTTATAGCATGAACTGGCATGACTTGTCGCATACATTGACATGATTTCATCGCATGGACATCTCTGTATTTTTCCCTCCAAGTGTTAATTCCTCTTCTCTCACTCAGAGCTTAACCTTCCATACTTACAATATTTTTCTGCCTTCTAAAGAACCTGAGAGCCTTACCTTTAGCACTTAGAAATTTTCTTCTTCTTTAACAACACCTACAAGCTCATCATATTCACAACATTACACACGATGCTATCATCATAAACACTTACTTGTAAAGACATTAAACACTTATTTAAGAGGACTTAAAAATAACTATTTAGTAAAACAAGCTTAGGAGTTTATATGATAGCAATTTCGAAGTTGGTAGTTTGAATCTTCCACGAAGTTAGCGTAGTAAAAAAAAGATTGGAAGACTAGAAAACTAAACAAGGATGAAGTTTTAGAGATTGAAATAGATTTAAGTGGCAAGAAAATGTAGACATTTTATTTTATAATATGTGTCCTCTTTGCGCTATATTTCTAAAAATATGATGTAGGAACAAAAATCACAAAATGAAATTGGAAAAAAAAAATACATTTTTGGTCTTTGAGTTTTGAAGAATAGGTGTATTTGGTCTCTACTGTTTCAAATTGACGATTTTAGTCCTTGAGTTTTCAAGAATAAGTTTAAACGGTCTCTCCTACTAATAAAATCATTAAATTTAATAAAAAAATTTGACAAAATGATGATGTGGTAAGATGACTAAAAATATATATTTTTAAATTTTTTTTCCTTCTTCTTTCTTTCTTCTCTCTCTTCTTCTCCCTTCTCTTTCTCCCTCCTCTTTCTCCCTCCTTTCATTTTGAATCTGAATCTCTTCTCCATTTCCATCCTCTCTCTTTCTTTTTTCATTTTTCATTCAATAACTTTTCCTTCCAGCTACAAAACTTAAAGGATGTTTGGTAGCCCAATCTGAGTTGGATTGGGTGGGTAAAAAAAAGATTGGGTCTGTGTTTGTTGCATTGATAAAGATAAAGCGATGTGTGTAATAACCAACCATTTTATCACTCTCACCCAATTTTCCATGTGTTTTCATTACTCCCCCAATTTGTTGTTTCTATCTCTCTCATGCGCTCTTCACATTTACTCATTTTCTCTCATATTATCTCTTCTTTCGCCATATGGTTTGTCTTTCTCATCTTCTTTCTTACTCCGTTTGACTCGTATGAGTTTTGTTTTCCTTTTTCTTCCTCAACTCATCTTTTCTCTTTTTTTTTTTTTTTAATTTTCTTTCTATGGCTGTAAAATTTCTTTAGCCCAGGGTTTTAAAAATCTTTGGGATTTATATCTTAGGTTTGGATCTATATGTTAGCATTTTGATTCCTTCATGTTCTATTGTTCTTTCAATATTAGGTTAACCTACGATTCTATGTTTTTTTTTCAAATTTATGTTTTGGGTTTGTGAAAAACATAGACTATTGAGTTATAACATCACAATGTCAGTCACGAAACTGTTGACAAAATAATCAACACAAAGAGATAAAAGAAGAGGAAAAAAACATACAAAATGTTAACTCAGTTCGGTGTAACTTCACCTACACCTGGGGTTTAAGAACCCAATTGAAAAGGAGTATCAATGATGTTCAAAGGTTTATAAGTAAACTACTTATCTAATAGATACATTATCATGTGTTAGAATAAACGAAAGACAAGTATTCTATCTAGGTTCCCCCTAGACTTCGTATTGCTTGTCACAGGATCTTAACCCACGTTAGGCGCCCCCTGAACACTAGGATTTTTGCAAGTTCGATGTTGTAAGTTTAGACTCCCCTAAACTCAATGCTCCTTATCAAAAGTTGTGAAGACAATGTCAACAGGGATGATGCCATTTTTCTCTCTTTTCAAAACCAAAACATGACACAGTGCCACACATCAAAATAATAGTCTCTCCATAAGAAAAGCTTAAGGCAACAACTTCAAACACTTTCTTTTATATCACAACCCAAAAGGGGAATAAACGAAAAAGAAAATCAGCGCCATAACAAAAAAGGTATAAGAATAAAATCATTGCAAAAGAGCACTAAGACACCAAAAATTGAAGTCATAAAGAAGAAGACCAACATTCCACTAAAAGAAAATTTACAAGCCAACCAATTACAATAACAAGCTCCCCTTTTGGCAAAATTTTTTTCTTTTAATGATAAGTACATTTTTTCCTTTCAGGATCTACTTACTTCCCCCTTACCCTAGTAAGATAGAGACGGTTGAGGAGTTGTTTACAATCATAACAATTATTATATAATCCCAAAGACAGTTGTTTATAACATCAACTAAGTTATTTAACAATCATCGAAGGATAGAACAAATCCATCATATGTTAGACATTGCATTTGCTAGTTGACTTTCTTTCGCCTCATTTACGAGAATGACTTGCCATGTCACGAAAATACTCGAATGGATAGAAAAATGTTTATAATTTTGTGTAATATGCTTAGGATGACAGGATGTAAAGAACCAACTAGATGTATTAGTATTGAAGAATCGAGTAATATGTACATATTTCTCGAGATCTAGTGAGACGGTCCCGAGATATTTCAATGTAGTTCTTGGGGCAGTAATACAACTTCATGTAGTCTTGTTGAAAACCCTCCAACCAATTATAAGTACATGTATCGATGACAATGTAAATGGTTTCAGCTACAAAAGAGTTTCAGTATTATTCTATGAATACATTTGAAATAAATTGTACTAACATTGTCTCGAGTTATCATGATTAACCTAATTTTAATAGAATTTTCTGGGTGCATTGGACGACACGATACCAAAGTGAATATCAGTGTCATTGATCGACCACAATATAGGATGAGAAATGGGGGAATCACCACAAATGTTCTTGCGGCTTGTGATCAGAATGGAGAATTCATATTTGTTATTCAAGGATGGGAAGGTTCGGCAGCCGATTCTAGGGCTCTCAGGGATGCAGTTGCTCGACCGCAAGGACTGAGGGTTCCAAAGGGTATAAGAATCAATCATATACATTACAAAACATGTGTAAATGCAACAATACACATGTATGATAATCCAAAACTTGTACAAGATACTATTATCCGTGTGATGTCGGGCACCTCAATGTTGAAGTATTCCTGACTCTGTATAGAGGAGAACACTACTATCTCTAAAACTGGTATGCACGGGAAGCACACCGACAACTCCAAGGGAATTTTTAACATGAAGCATTGATAACTTGTAAAAATACAAGTTATTTTATCTCTTTTATCTAAAGTAATTAGAAAAAAGCTATGAAAATGCGACAACTTGATAAGGAATTAATAAAAATAGTTATATCATTCAATCACACACACACAAAGTCTCTATCTACAAAAGTTATAAAAATCGTGATTTTCTGGGTTCAGAAAATATACTTATGCAATTGCAAGGAATTCTCAATGCCAACATTGGAATCACATAGTTGAATAAGTTGGTAGCCGTATGCAATAAAGGATGACATGACACATGGGCAGTGGAAGTCAAATCAGAGACACCCCAACAGGATATGAAAGCTTCACGACAGAGCCAATGAACTTCTGACGAGGAGTAGGTAGCGCAACAGGATAAGAAATTTAATGCACCTTATTGGCATAATCTAGAAAGAGAAGAGAAAGCTGCTCCTTGACACCTATAAATACCCAACGAGATTTCCATAAAATTGAAGGAAATCGATCACGAGGATTTCCATGAGCAACAAAATAGATCATTCCAAATTACAATCATGTATGAACATTACAAATTACAGTCATAAACAGAGACAAACGGTTATGCATTCGATATAGAAATTACAGCAAGAAACGATAAATGATCAAGAAGAGAAATCTCTACACACATTTGTAGACTCGTCTCCAGTGCTAAGCTCCTTGATCACGAACACTCGAACACAACAATCTTGAATGCTCGAACAATATGACCGCTACACAGCACGAACACCATGCACTCGTCTTCAGCAATCGCCTCGATTATGAACACCCCAACAGCACGAACGACCTCCACAAAATCTCGACGGTGTCAAGTTGAGTAAGACACCACCAAGAAGGCTACCTTTGTATTCTCGGTGTGAGAATCCAAAGGGTGGGCTCTGTGTGGACTTGGATTGAGACAGAAACAGGAGAAAACAACAAACGTGTACACGATTGGGCAAGTGGGAGATGGTTGAAACCTATCGTATAGGTCGATGCCCAATCGTCTAGCAAAAGCTTAGCGATCATCTAGCAAAAGCCTAGCGATCATCTAGCAAAAGTTAAGTGATCGTCTAGCAAAAGCTAAGCGATCGTTTAACTCATCGTTTAGTTTCGTGTCTGTCGCATACAAAACACTACACGATCGTTTACCTTAGTAAAGTTGTCGCTTAGTAAATCCTATTTACTTGACAACTTCTTTTCCGAGAGAAAATTCACAAATTCAACATTTGCAAAAACTTACTAAAATTAGAAAAATAATTTTTATTTTATCTCATGGTTACCACGAACCACCAATAACCTCCTACTCAATTCGTTATTAGAGAAAAAGATTTAATTATCCAATAATTAATATTATTATAAATATAAATGATTGCCAACTTATCATACTATATTTATAACCTATAGTTTTAATATGTCATCTCATGAAACATATAAACCATAGTTTTTTTTTTTTTATTCCATGTACTTAATGTAAATCTCATTTACATTAATCCTCCACTAGATGTATCTCATACATCATACCAATCATATCATATATAATCAAATTATCACTTGTCAATTTGAACATTTCAAATCAACTCCAAGAACTGATCCTCAACTGAATCCAATGAGCTACTAAGGGGACCTTATAGACCTGTAGCTTGGAGCTCCAACAATACGTGAATAACTGACTAAACTCTTTAGTCACAGGATCCACTATTCGTTAACTGCCAGGCACTCCACTAAAGACCGACAGCTGAACTCTACTTACCATAGATATATTATGTGTCCATCTTAACCAATCAGCAATGCGATAACCCTTCACAAATCGCTCATAAGTACAACTAGGTCAATAACCGTTATGCCCCTGTAGTTACATCTAACTCTTTAAGTACCACTGATCCCTCTAATGAGTATAAGTCATAGTCCTACTATGACTGAGTCCTCTCTTCCAAAGAGAAGTTGTGGCCACTATGTTCAAGCCCCGGAATCAGTCCTTAAGAGAGCTATCCCTCTATTTATCCCTGCTTTGAGAAAGAAGTGAATTCCATCTTGTGGATTGAGTTCCCAACTCCCAGATCAGACAAGTCCCCAAAAAGGTAGGAATGTTGAGTTGGAAACCTAGCCACTCTCACCCATACTAATCAAAGGACCGCGCTCAAAGGCAGGATTTTTCAAAATACTCAGGATTGAGGTCGTGTCACCTATGGTCGTTTAGGTGAGATGTAAGTCTCTAGTATCAACAGCATTATATACAGAGTCTACTCATCTCGTGGTCCGAGTCTTATACAAACTCTTTGTATTGGAAACCCTCGCTCGCACATCTCCATATGAATGGTCAGGATCTACCATCTATAGTAGTTTACAACACTTGCAAACCTCTATAAAACAGGCCGTATCCGTAATGTCACCAGGATCAGGTATCCCACATTAATGTTATCCTACAGACCTATTTAGGTTATCACTTAAGGCATGATCCACTTGTATATCACATATACATGCTTAAGTTCACATAAGATAACCAAAGAGCTTTGTTTATTGGATATGAGCAAATACTAGAATGAAATAACAATTATTTTATTCATCAAACAATATGTATCTTTACAAAACAATGAGACTCCAGGAGAATTAGGACACCATCACTTAGCGCGTTCCGCACAATGAAGCTTGAGGTACACGATCGTTTAGCACGCTCCACACAACGCCTGCCTTCCCCGATCATCTAAATGACTACGACGCCGCAAAGCACCATCGCCTAAATGATCGCTTAACTAGCGCCTCCGTATCGTATATGCGCGATCGTGTAGGTAGTAATTAAGCGATGAGGCTTGCTAGCTACACGATTGTCTAGTGCGCGCCTTTTACTAAGCGATGAGCAACACATGCTCCCACTACGATCGTCTACCTCCAGTGCCTACGTGATGACATACAGAAATTCATGTCATCTTAGGCCTTTTATTTAGAATTATGAGGGCTGATAAGCAGAATATGCGGCAATTATGTTAGGAATTCATGAGAAAATGAGCTTGCATTATTCAATATTAAGAATCTCGGCTAACCCATTATTAAGCGTTATTATGCGTTCAATATTCTTTTTTTGTAGCTAACACAAGAAGTGGACGAAAACGCGGAAGCTAGACTACCGCATGTGGAGAAACTCTCCATCGCAAAGGCGAATGCGTTCGATCAACGCATGGGTGTTGCGATAATCAACCGCATGCGTCCATCGCATAGAAGTTGCGCTCGTCAAGCGACTGCGGTCATCGTGTAGAGTTATGGTATTAAGCGAATGCGATCATTGTACAATTGCGGCTACACGATAGCACATAATAAAGGATCAACGCAAGGTTGGTGGCATGAACGCATCAACGTACATCTCGAAAAAAATCAAAAGCTGATGTTGACATTTCACCTACCACGCCATTAGCAGTAGAGATTCAGAAAGGACTAAATGCGCCGCGAATGTGAGAATCAGTGTAGTCCATTAATGTTGTTGACGATCCAGGCTCTATATAAAGAAGCCAATGAGCAGAATTTCAACTTGTCCGGGGATTATCCCTGCAACCCAGTGTTTATCCCTACGATCTAAACAAATGCGTGAGAAGAAGCTTGAGAGTTCTTCACCTCCTTCATCCATTTCGAGTGACGACCGGAGTTAGATCTCTAGAGAGTCAACTCCTCCGCCCATCCATGGCACCACCGGCAGCTTTGACGAACATTTGCTGGAAGCAAGATTACTTTCAGCCGGTCATTTCATTTTCTCTTCTTTTCTCATATTGTATTGTATTGTATTACTTTCATTGCATCACTTAGTGAGATTGCTAGAGTATCACATACTTAGTCATGTGGATTAGGGATATGAAACATGTTGCAAACCACTGAGAGGTGTGTGTTGCGTGAGTGTGTGAGTAAACCTTATTTGCTTAGTGTGAAGTTGTAGGTACGCCTGTCTATAGGCAGACGCAACGCTTGTCTATGAGTAAAGTGAACAACAACTAACTGCCCGTGAAGGTAAGTGGTTGGTCGCATTAAGCAATGTAAGCTATTGTTCACTAGAGATAGGAATAATCTTATGTCAGCAAAGCTCATGCGGTTACCTTGTCTTATGAGCGCATCATTCATCATTTAGGCATACTTAAGAGAGTAGTCTAAAACTCAAATCTAAGACTCGAGAGAGCGGATTGGAACGCATAAGCAAGAATAGGGAACTTAGAGAGAAGCTCCGTTTGCTTTCACACAGCATATGCACCCTATGGATAGGATATTGCATGCATCCAGGAAGTAGGATATGGTGGTATGCGGCTAGCACACTCATGCAGCGAGAGCACGTGAGTGGGTTATGGAGGTTTAGGCAGGCATAGGCTTCCCGACAATATCGTAGATACACTGCATACGTCCTAGAGTTAGGCTCTAGTGTGTGTAACATGATTGCATGGCTTGCGTTTACTAAGGTTGCCCTTGCGGTCACTCTTAAGAGTTGCAATGAAATCATCTCCACATTTTATCTATTTTCCCATTCATTTATTTCATGTCATGAGTTGTCGTGTATCTACCTCTCTTTCATATTCTCATTGCGTTGTCTGTTAGCTAGAAGTAGGAGTAGTGTTAGGTTAGATACCTCTCATCCATCCTTTTATTCACCCGCCGCATGCACATTACCGCATTCATCCAGCTACAAGTCTCTATGTTCGACCTCGAATCACCCGAGAAACTTGCATTCGCATTATACTTGGCGTGAGCATAAGAAAACTTGTGACAGAATGCATGGTCATCGCATACATTCGTTAATGCATATTCATTCCAACGCATGACAATCAACGCATATTTTAAGAACATGCATCGCATATTACGTCCAAAAAATTTTAGTTGTTGAGTAATTTACATCTAATTTCCCGCCATCACTACGCGATGGGTAACCAACGCTACATGATACAGTAAACGATTTACCCCATCACTTAGCATTAGCTAAACGATCGTTTAGTAAATACTATACGATCGTTTAGAAAAATTTAAACGATCGCTTGTTAAATCCCAACGATTGTTTACCTTAGGCTACACGATACGACCAATGCTTGGTCTTCTTCTCCGTTGAGAACTGCATTTCCATGCTTCGAAACTTCATCGCGAACGACTTGATTAACTCAAATTCTTTAAATTACAGACTCGATTGCAAGTTAATTATGCCCAAAAATCCAGGGGCCCTTACAAATTAACACTTTGTAATTACAGAAAGCTTTAACTAAAAGGCAATTAAACCTGAAACATTCATCAACTTTAACCACAAATGCACTTAACATTTAAACAGAAATGCAGAAACCTATTGCTACTGTAAAATGAGTTCAATAAAGACTTGTAATTTAGACTATCAGAACAACCTGTCTTTGATACCAATTAAAGGAAATTGATCACGAGGATTTCCATGAGCAGCGAAATAGATCATTTTAAATTACAATCATGTACAAACATTACAAATTACAGTCATAAATTGAGACAAACGGTTATGCATTCGATACAGAAATTACAGCATGAAACTACAAATGATCAAGAAGAGAAATCTCTACACACATTTGTAGACTCGTCTCCAGCGCCAAGCTCCTTGATCACGAACGCTCGAACACAGCAACCTCGAACGCTCGAACAACATGATCGCTACATAGCACAAACACCGTGCACTCGTCCTCAACGATCACCTCGGTCACGAACACCCCAACAGTACGAACGGTCTCCATAGAATCTTGACAGTGTCAAGTTGAGTAAGACACCACCAAGAAAGTTACCATGGTATTCTCGGTCTGAGAATCCAGAGGGTGGGCTCTGTGTGGACTTGGATTGAGGCAGAAGCAGTAGGAAACAAAAATCGTGTACACGATTGGGAAAGTGGAAGATAGTTGAAACCTGTCATATAGGTCGATGCCCAATCATTTAGCAAAAGCTAAGCGATCGTCTAGAAAAAGCTAAGCGATCGTCTAGCAAAAGTTATGCGGTCGTTTAGCTCATCGCTTAGTTCCGTGTCTGTCGCTTACAAAACACTACACGATTGTTTACCTTAGTCAAGCTGTCGCGTAGTTACCATGAACCACCAATAACCGAGAGAAAATTCACAAATTCAACATTTGCAAAAACTTACTAAAATTCGGAAAATAATTTTTATTTTATCTCACGGTTACCATGAACCACCAATAACCTCCCACTCAATTCGTTATTGGAGAAAAAGATTTAATTATCCAATAATTAATATTATTATAAATATAAATGATAACCAACTTATCATACTATATTTATGACCTATAGTTTTAATATTTCATCTTATGAAACATATAAACCATAGTTCTTTTTCTATTCCATGGCACTTAATGTAAATCTCATTTACATTAATCCTCCACTAGATGTATCTCATACATCATACCGATCATATCATATATAATCAAATTACCTCTTGTCAATTTGAACGTTTCAAATCAACACCAAGAACTGATCCTCAACTAAATCCATTGAGCTACCAAGGGGACCTTATGAACCTGTAGCTCGAAGCTCCAACGATACGTGAATAACTGACTAAACTCTTTAGTCATGGGATCCACCATCTGTTAACTGCCAGACACTCCACTAAACACCGACAACTGAACTCTCCTTACCACAGATATATTATGTGTCCATCTTAACCAATCAGCAATGCAACAACCCTTCACAGATCGCTCGTAAGTACAGCTGGGCCAACAACCGTTATGCCCCTGTAGTTACATCTAACTCTTTAAGTACCACTGATCCCTCTAATGAACATAAGTCATAGTTCTATCATGACTGAGTCCTCTCTTCCAAAGAGAAGCTGTGGCCACTATGTTCAAGCCTCGAAATCAGCTCTTAAGGGAGTAATCTCTCTACTTATCCCTGCTTCGGGAAATGAGTGAATTTTATATTGTGGATTGAGTTCCCAGCTCCCAGATCAGACAAGTCCCCAAAAAGGTAGGCATGTTGAGTTGGCAATCTGGTCACTCTCATTCATACTAATCAAAGGATCGCCCTCAAAGGCAGGAGTTCCCAAAACATTCAGAATTGAGGTCGTGTCACCTATGGTCGTTTAGGTGAGATGTAAGTCTCTAGTATCGACGGAATTATATACAGAGTCTAGTTATCTCGTGGTCTGGGTCTTATACAAACTCTTTGTATAGGACACCTCCGCTCGCACGTCTCCACATGAATGGTCAGGATCTACCATCTGTAGTAGTTTACAACACTTGCAAACCTCTATAAAGCGGGACATATTTGTAGTGTCACTAGGATGAGGTATCCCACCTTAATCCTTATACTACAGACCTATTTAGGTTATCACTTAAGGCATGATCTACTTATATATCACATATATATGCTTAATTTCACATAAGATAACGAAGAAACTTTGTTATTGGATATGAGTAAATGCCAGAATGAAATAACAATTATTTTATTCATCAAACAATGTGTGTCTTTACAAAACAACGAGACTCTGGGAGAATTAGGACACCAATGCCTACAAAAAAAAAAAAAAAAAGAACGAAGGCATTGAAGAAAAACTCTGCCTAAATTCTTACTTCCCCTCCGAGCCCTTATGGAATCTTTAAGTGAAAACTTAGGATGCCTCTCGAGAATTAACAAGGGAACCTCATCATCACACTTTGTGAAGCAATCACCCACAGAGCCGGAGGGAGTACAGAATTGCATTCCATGACTTGACTTTCTATCTCTATCTTTTATTTTAAAAACTGTTATTTGTATTGTGTAAACATTGAAAGACTTCTTTATCTCAATATGAATGCATTTACAGTTTATCTCTTATCCATCTCCTCAACTTTTACCATGAACAACTAATTCCTTTATGGATTGAGAAATATTGTAGCTAACTTGAACTAAGCAAGGATTAATCATGCGTTCAAGTTGTTTTATGCATGCTTTATAAACTATTTGAATAAGTCGAAATATTATTCTAAGTAGATTAAATCCAAGTTTGAAAAGGCTAAGTATTTAGATCTCATAAAACAAGAAAATAGCATATTTAGAAACAAAGAAACATCTTTTGCATCAATTCTCATTACATGCATCCTAGAGATAGGATATTGTGGCTGAATACACTGAGAAGTGTAGGTTGTAATTTTTGAGTATTTTGCTTGAATGCATGATTTATGCTTTTACTTAGGAATGCTAGTGAATATTTTTCTCAACCCTACCTTCATTCATTCGAATCTTGTACTTCTCACATAGACTGTTTTACTCTCAAGTGTGATTTCCATTGCATTCATAACTTTTTCTTCTAACAATAGAATAGGATCAAAATCGTTGCATATTTAGTCAACAACTCGCATCAAGATCAAGACAATATTTTCCATTGTATATATAGAACGTAATCCCTGAGTTCGACCTTGGACTTAGTAGGACTCTAATTAGACTTATACTTGGGTTTAACTAGGTAAAATAATGCGTTGGTAAGACATCACATAACACTGACTTCATCGCATATTTAAAACACATCAAGCATTCTTCAGTAAGGAATGTTATCAAGTGAGCATTTCGATTGTTGTAGGGATAATAGGAAATTCTTAGGGGCAAATCCTTCTACTTGTTAGAGGTCCAATGTCGAATGATAACTGCATGTTGTCTGATTCACAACCTGATCACAAGGAAAATGGTGATGGGCGCTATCTTGATGAGTCTGTGAACGAGAATTTTGCATCTACTGTTATGAAGGAAGAGAATAACTAATTTATTGAGACCTTAGACGAATTGGCCCAATTTAGAGATGATTTGGCAGTCGAAATGTTTTCTCAGTGGCAACAGTCATGATTGTTTTTTTGATAAAAAATTGAACATGTTGTCTACTTATTGAACGGTATTTACGTATTTGAATTATGCTTATGGGCATGCTTAATTCATCTATTTAACTCCATTTTTTTATGATAATGTGGCGCACAAAGTTTTAAGTTTGAATAAATTCTTTACCATGTATATATGCATGTATCCGAATGGTAGGTGATGGAAAAAGATCAAAACACATATGGACAAAGCCAAAGATGTTGGGTTGGTGAATGCCCTAATCTCTTTGGTGGAGTCTAGTTGGAAGTCCGATAATGAGACACTTCTACCAGAATATCTACAAAATTTGGAACGAATGATGGAGGAGAAACTTCCCGAGTGTGAACTAAACCATAACACTATCGATTGTAAGGTCAGGAGTTTGAAGAAGCAATACACCGTTGTATCAGATATGTTAAATCAATTGGGGTTTGAGTGGACCGAGGAGCTCAAGTGTGTTCAGATGGATAGGGAGATATTTGATGTCTAGGTTCAAATAAGTTACAAAAAAATAAAATAGTGTACACCAAACTTGTTTTCGTATAAATTCAAATTATGCTTTTACGTACCAATGCAGAGTCATCACGAAGCAAAAGGATTGTAGAATAATCCATTCCGCCATTACGATGAACTTTCACATGTATTTGGGAAGGAAAGGGTAACCATAAATTCCTGTGAGCCCCCGATGGTGATGATGTCAATTTGTTCCAGGAAATGGAGGATGAGATTTGACTAGGATCATAGGACTACCCTATCCCAGATAATCAACAAACCAAAACCCAATTGTCTAAGGATGTAATGGATGAAGTTCAAATAGATATGTCCATTGGGGGAGCAGGTATACCAGATATCTCCACAGGCAGAGCAAGGATCGTTGGAGCCATCTAGAGGGAGTAAGAGGAAACGACTGACATTCTAGAATGAAATGATTGATATCATGCGATCAGCCGCTGATATGCAGTCAGCACATATGGGCAGACTGTATCGTGGCAAATGGAGAAGTACCTACTGGAATTTGGACGCTGGAAGGAGGTAGTTGATGCCATATTTTCTATTGACGAGAAGTACAAAAGAAGGGCTGTTTTCTCGCTGTACCAAAACAAACACAAAAACAATATTGCATATGTCTACTTCCTTGGACTCTTTAGATTGACCGCCTAACATTTCAACCCAACACTATTCATTTTGTGAATTTTTTTTTTTTTTGAACCCGGTGCATGTGTGACTGTCTTATATTCTTTTGTGATGTAAAAAAGAATGTAACTTTATTATACTAGTACCCTGAATATCATTATGATATGAAAGGTAAATATTCTATGCACACTTTCATTCTGACATAAACAATGCATGTTATATAAAACATAAATTGTTAAGTTAGTGATTGCTTCAACATTTATGTGTAGAACATGATAAACTTTTTTTTTTTTATATATATAATAATGTTAAGTTAGTAAGATTATTTTTTTTTTATTGAGTGCTTCAAGTAATTGAGGGTTAAAAAGTGATTGTCAGATGGAAGGAAAAATATTCATTTTATTGGAATATGACATGTATTTTGGTGAAAATATATAATTGTTTTGCAATTGAGTGCTCCATATTTGAGTGTTAAGTACTTGTGTTTAATTTTGGAATATGTTTGGTGTTTAGAAATGGAGAAAAAATATATTATGTAACTAAGTGTTCAAAAATTGAATTCAAAATTTTGTGTTTAATATATGAATATTGTGTAGAGAATTTGTTATGTTTTGAGAATGGAAAAGAATTGGAAGTTTTTTTTCTTTTTTATTTTTGTCTGAGAAAAGTTAGGGAAATATGTGTACAATTGAAAATTAAAACCAACATTAGTGCAAAAAAAAAAAAAAAAAAAAAAAAAAGACAAAAGACAAAATCAATTTCATTTAGAAAAAACTGCACCAGATACTCTAACTGAACTCAACACCCCAAACCTCAAACACAGACTTCACCTCAAATACAAACAATTTAACTCCTAGACAATAGTTACCAATTCAACTAACTCTGTATTTTTATTGTGCGACAAACACGCCCTTAATGTGTCATTCTAAATTTTCTAACATCGACTTTCCTGCCATTTTTGCGTTAATTTATTCTCTCTAAAATCTCAACCCTTCTTTCTTCACATTAACCTTCCTCCCGCGGCAAGGATGAAGCCATAGGGAAGTAGATTTTCAAATTTGATTATGTATTAATTTTGAAGATGGGTGGAATGACACAAGATTCATATCAAACTTTGTATGCATCTTTAAGTGGCCTTTCAGATTTTTCAGTCATTGATTTTGATATGGAACCAAATGGAAGGTAGTACTACTTGGTGTATTAAGCTGTTGTAAACGTTCAGATGTTGAAATTTGGAAGGAACTAACGCCGAAACCACCAAAATGCTCATAAAAGACTCATCTGGAAAATTAGGGAAGAAGTTTGGAATGGAGAGTAGAGAGTTAATTGAGAAATGAGGCATTGCTTTGAAGTTGAGGTGGATTTTTTTGGTTGGTAGTTGCCAAAGTTTTTTTTTTTTGCCCACAAACACAGAAAGAAAATAGCTAAAGTCATAGTAGGGGTGTTCATAAGTTGAGTTGAAAAACTTTTTAGACCCAATCCAATTGTTTGGGTTGTAAATATTTTTAACCCAAATGATCCTTATTAAAAAATGAACCTAATCCAACCCAACCACCAAATATTTTGGTTGTGTGGATTCGGGTTAATCAGGTCATTTACTTAAAATTTTGTTCTAGAAATAAGCAAAACGTAAGTATATAAAAATCTAATTTAATTATTTTCATATATTAAATTAAGATTAACAACTCAATTTCAATTTATATAGTGAAAATTTTCTTTCTAAAGTGCAAAGTAATTACTTTTAAGAGTTGTTGAAAAATAAATTATTCAAAAAATATTAGAATTAAATAAAATTAAAATCAATGTATGTATAAATAATTATGTTATAAATAATGAAAAAATTTATTTTAAAGTTAATAATAAATTCAGGTTGGTTTGTGTTATATTAGGTGAACCCATGAATCAATCCAACTCATAAAATTTTTATTTATTTGAACCCAATCCAACTCAAATAAGTTGATAATCCAACCCAAATCGCACGAATTGGGTTGGATTGATCGACTTTTTCGGATATTCGAGTTTTTTGAACATCCCTAAGTCATAGGGTGATTCTGGTGTTGTGTACTGTGTTGTTTATCATTTATTTTCTTAAATTTTTAGTTTCTTTACGTCCTTTAAATGAAAAATGAAAAAGAAAAAAAAGTTGCATTTGAATAGAAAATGAAAAAGAAAGAGATAGGGGACGGAAAGGGAGGAGGGATTATTGGCAGAGGGGCTATTTAAATTTAGTTGGCAGAGGGACTATTTAAATTTAGTTTTGAAAATTGAGGACCAAAATGACAGATCAAATGTACTTACTTTTCAAAATTCAAAGGAAAAAAAAAGTATTTTTTTCAAAGAAAATTATTGTGGGTTGTTTCACAACCTTTAAAATTTTGAATTTAAAAATAAAATTTTGTAGTAATGATGACAATGATAGGGAGATGTGATTGGGATGAAACCAACCACTGACTGTGTAAGTTGCCATTTTATTTAATGAGAATATGATAGGTATTCATTGTCAAATAGGGTACCAAAAGATGATAAGGACTATTTTACTTTTATAGCACTTCAAAATTCTTAATGTAATAAAGCAAAGAGAAAATTAAAAATATATTCTCTCTAATTAGTTTTAAAACCACCATATTTTTTTAATAACTTTTCAAAACTACAATATTAGAATAAAATATCCTAAACCAAATATATATTTCCCCATGCTTAAACTATTGTGATTTCAAATTACAAAATTGGGGATTAAAGAATTGGGAGATGAGATGGTCATGGTTTTCTTTAATTCTTTGTTTTGGAAGCAATGGTCATGGTTTTATTAGTTGAGATTTAATGTTCTTCCTTTTTTTGTATTCAATTAGAAAGTGTAGTGGATACAATCATAAAAGTTAAAAGTGAAAAGAAACCAAAATGGTGCAACAGTACTGGACCTCTATTTTTGTGTTCTTATTAGTTTAGCTTGACAAAAAATCTCAATCTTGTTTTCTGTAATGATTTTTTTTTTTTTTTAATAAGTGATTTTTATAGATGCGAAAATAATTTTAAAATAGTTAAAAAAAAAAAAAAAAGGTCCTAATTAAAAAAAACTTTGAAACATGTTATTATTGAATGAATCAATTTAATGTTTTATCAGTGCAATACGAAAATAATGGAAAGAATAATTTTCTTAGAACTTTTTAAAAAAAATTGGGAGAAATATTAAATGGAGAGTTTTAGAGTAATCGTAGAGATTATTGTTGTAGAGAGTGCAGGGTGTGTTACATGAGGGTTGCCAAGAGCTTTATTTATATAACTCGGTTACTCCTAATCCTGTAGGATAAAGAGATAAGAGAAATTCTTATAAATAAAAAAATCCCAAAAATATTTATATTTTATAACAAAAAATTACAAAAGTATTTTGTACTTTGAAGTTTTTTTGCTATAAAGTATAAATATTTTTACATATTTTTTTTATATTTAAAAAGACCCCTTAGGATAACCCTCAAAAATATTTAATAATATCCAATATTTATCTACCCAAATAATATATAATATTAAATGGTTTAAAATATTTAAATCATATTTAAATATTTATCTTCGATAGAATCTTTAATTTGATTTTCATCTAAATTAAATTATTAATTACTTGAATCAAATTCAAATAAATTAATTGATTCTCCCTCTAATTATTTAATTCAATTTTTATTTAAATTAAATAACCTATTTATAGGGATTTCATTCAAATAAATAATTAATTATTTGAATCTTATTCAAATAAATGAATTCTCCCATTATTCATTTAATTTGAATCTTATTCAAATTAAATAATTTATTTATTTATATGGATCTCATCCAAATAAATAACTAATTATTTGAATCATATACGAATAAATTAATTTTTTTGTATTATAAAGTTATAATTTAAATCTCATTCAAATAAACTTTATAATAAATCATGTAACTAATTGTATCTGGTACAAATCATAAGTTTGAACAATTCAAATTCTCTTTCAACGTAGTTGATCTTTGTTGGTCCGTGGTGAGCTAGCTAAAGGATCCCTTATGGACCCACACATTATAAGCTCGAATAATCCAATATTAATTAATTAAACTCTTTAATTAAATTAAATTTCATTCATTACTACCAGACAAACCACTATAGATCCATAGTTGAACTCTAATGAACTGTAAGACAAGTTGTGTCCATGGATATAATCAGTACAAGCAAGTCGATCCTTCACGAGTTGTTAATAATTACAACTAAGTTAAATGTCTATTTTACCCTTATAATTACCTCTTTTCCTTAAGTACCATTGATTCCTTTAATGAACAATTTATTTATGATCTAACCATAAACTAAGTCTTTCTCGAGCTAGTGAAAGGGTGAGGCCCCATGTTCAAGACCCAAAATTAGCATTCAAGGGAACTATTCATCTACTTACTCTGTGCATGATGAGTAAATTTCATCTTGGAAGTTATGTTCCTAGCTTCCATTTAGTCAAGTCCCCAAAATGGTAAGCCTATTGAGTCAGCAACTTAGGTCACTCTCATCCATGCAAATCAAAGGACTGACCTCAAAGACAGGAGTTCATAGATCACTCAGGATTAAGATCGAGTCGCACATGACCATCTTATGAAATATTAATCTCATCAATTGATGGATTTACAAAGAGAGATGAAATATTTCGCGTTCCGGTCTTATACAAATTCTTTGTATAGGATACTCCACTTACATGTCTCCACATGACCAGTTTAGATCAAACCATTTGTAACTATTACAAAGTGGGTCGTATCTATAACAGGATATAACACTCAACCATATCCATATACTATAGACCTTTCAAGTTATCTCTTGAACATGATTCACCTTGTATGTTAACTACATATTGTTCAAGACTACTGTGGATACGACCCACAACCTTAAATTTTTCTGGTTAATGGATAAATTAATATTGCATAATTAATAAATTAACTAATTACAAGACTTTAGGGCACAAACCCCTAATAATAACTACAAAGGCCACGTTTACTAAGGAAAAACATATTAAATCAATGGTAATCTAAAAAGTGAGTTCCATTTGATTTGTTTATTATTGTTTACTTGTGTTCCATAATCGTAATGAAATGTCAAGTTCACTTCCTAGTCAGTAATCAAAGAATGTAATCCATCAATCTGATTGCGTTCCAAAATTATATGGGACCCACTAGCTGATATCATTACAATTAATGTTTTTATTATTGTTACAATATGAGAAAAATCTATCTCATTTACTGTTATTGTTACCATTTGATTATAAATGATAATAGTAACAATAAATGTGAGAGGACGTTCATAATTATGAGTAAACGTTATCAAAAGCAATCTTGTGTGCGATTATGACCCACTACGATTAATCTATCAATGGAATCTCATTACGATCACACTAATTTTCACTACGTATTGGTAAACATGGCCTATATTCTAAAATTTAAATCCATATGGACTAAATTCTAATTTTCTCTAAATCATAAAGACCAAATTTACAATTTAACATAAAAAAGATTAATTTTAACTATTGCAAACACTTCTAAACTAATCTTTATTGCATTATCATTTTATTATACTAAGGCCACATTTACCAATCCGTAATAAAAATTGTTGTAATCGTAATGAAATTCTATTGATAGATCAATCATAATGGGTCAGAATCGCAAATGTGATTGGTCTAGTTGCATAAATGAAATTCAAGTCCAAAATAATCGAATATGTAGTAAGGATACAATAATGGCATATATTAACAAAAAATGGTAAAAGACTAAAAAACCCACACCTAGCCACCATTTTGCTTGTTTTTTCTCGATGTTCTTAAATTGAAAATTATCACTAATAGCAACTAACTGATAGTTGCTATCAATGGCTTTCAATTTGAGAAATATTAATACAATCTTGAAATATTAGTTTTTAATTTGCTATCAATTATCGGTAGCTATCATTGATACATTTTCATCAATTTGAATCAACCTTGAAATATTAACAGTTAAGGCTATTAGTGGCTATGATAGACTTTTATAAGTAGTTATTAATACTGAAAGAAAACTAACAACTTTGAAAATTTGAGTTATACTAGTGATGGAAAACTATTAGTGGCTATCACTGATAGACTTTCATAAATGACTATCAACTTTGAAAGATTAATACAATAACTATCACTAATAATCTTCTATCGTGGCTATCACCGATAGCAACTACCAGTCTCTATCACTGATAGATTTTCATCAGTTATAATCAATCTTAAAATATTAACACTTAAGACTAGTAATGATAGACTTCTATAACTAGTTATCAACTTTCAAAGAAACTCGATATATAGGTTTCACTTAACTTTTATCACCAATGTCATTAATATCACTCATATCGTGGTTATCAATAATAGTTTCTTTCACTAATAATATTGTTGATAAAATGCTATCAATGATTTTACTGATATCATGCTATCAATGATCTCATTGATATCATGTTATCACTTATATCTCTCTATCATCGATAACATGCTATCAGTGGTAGCTTCTATCATCAGTAACATGTTATTAGTGGTAGCTTTCATCGATAACGTACTATCAGTGTCAGCTTCTATCATCGTTAACATGCTATCAGTGGTAACTTCTATCAATGATAACTACTGACCACCTTATTTTCCCTTTCCTTGTCCTTTTCAAACATTTATACGGTCCATTTTCTTTTCAATACCTCTCAAGGGCACTTCCGTAAAAACAGCGAATAACCAAACCAAACCCTTCTTATTCGTTTGATTTTGTAAACAAATATTATGGTACATAATTTTACAAATATTTCAATTTGTGCCTTTCGTTTTGGTCATTTATGCCATTTTTTCAAGTTTATTTCTAATAGACATCATACTCTTAAAGTCCAATAAAAGGAAAATTATTATTGGCTCTGTTTGATATCGTTTGCATTTCTTATTTTTTGAGAAATAAACTTGTTTAATAACTATTATTGTATCTTATTTCAAATTTTTAAGATGTTTCTGCAAATTTGTGGACTAAAAAAATTGTTTCTTTCAAATCCGCTTTCATTTGCTATTTATATTTAATGTTTCGTTATAATAATCAAACTTGATGATTGGTTTGTTGGTGTTAGGTCCCTTATGAATTTGGTACTTTCAAATATTGGGTACGAAACTAAACCTTATAATTTTTATGAAAAATTTAGAAAAACAAAAATCAGATAAAAAAAAATTTTAAAAAAAGAAAGAGAAAAAGCACAAGAAAGAAAATAAAAAAATAAAAAAATAAAAGAGTAAAAACCACAAAAAGGAAAGAAAATAAAAAATAAAAAAAAAAAAGAGAGAGAAGAAGGAAAAAAAAATGGAAGCAAAAATTAGAGAAAGAAAAGAAAATGAAAAAAAAAAACGAAGTAGCAAAAATCGGAAAATAAAAAAATAATAATAATAAAAAATAAAAAAAGAGAAAAACAAAAAGGAAAAAAAAAGTGATTTTGGTCCAACTTTCAAAGTTGTTGGTTTTAAAAGTGATTTTCAAATTACAACAAAGAAAATTTGACTGTAGAATAAAAAGAAAAAGAAAAGCGGGGATAATCTTGTGGGGTTGTTTTTGGGTCAATCACTCCACTGTAACCACATTTCTAACTCACTGAAATATTTAGATTTTAGGCTTTGAAAGTAAAAAAGTCAACCATCACTCACTGATCATATAACAGTGAGAGTTTTTAATCTCAAATTTAGAAAATATTTCTACACAAAAAACTTCATTTCATTACTTACAACAAATCCTCTAATAGTACATTTTAAAAGGTGAAGTTAAAAATTGTAAGTCCTATTGGATACCCACTTTATTTTATTTTTATTTTATTTTTTGAAAATTTATATTGGTTTCCTTTTTAAATTCCATATTATAGTTTTATTCTGGTGATTTTTTAAAATAGTAAAATAAAGAAAACTATTTACCTAAAATAACAAAATTTAATCTTTTTTGGTAGAGGTTGATAGAAGTTTATCATTGATACTATAATGATAGAAACTTATACAAGTCTATCACTATAGACGCGGGTAGAATTTTTTTTTTTTTTTTTTTTTTTTCTCTGTAAATAGTTTGACAGTTTTTCTATACGTAAAAAATTTCTTTTTTATTATCTTAAAGAAACGCTTCGTTTAAATATTAAAAAAAAATCGAAACTCACTTTCAATTTTTTAAATTTGACTTAGATTTTGAAAACATTGATAAAATGTAGATAATAAAACTTATATATATATATATAATATATATATATATATATAGATAAAAATATTGTTTATAAGATTAATTTACTCTTAACTTACAAAATGCTAAATACCGATGTAGACCCTTAACCTTCCGAATGGTCCCAAGTCCTCATGTTTTAGATATTCTTAATTTAGTCTTTAAAACCTTTAATATATTAAAAAAAATATGAATGACATTATTCTAAAAAGATATGTTAATTTTTTTAATTACAATAAAGAGTAAGGAGATTCAAACTTCGTAGTTAACACATTTATATGCTAGTTGAATGATGACAATTTTATCAAAAAGAACTTATTAGTTTAAAGTTTAAGTATCGTTAAATTTTTATTTGGTGAATTTCTGGATCGATTTGCAACTCTTGTTTTAATTATTTTTTATTATATATTTGACACATGGACAAAAATGAATTTTGTTTATACATAAATATATTAAGTTTTACTAATAAACATGTGAGGTTCCTATTCGAGTGATAAATCTGCACCCAAATATAATAGAAGGACAATAACTTAATAAAACAATGTTTAATACTATACTATAAGATTAGTGATTAGATTGAGAATTATTTTAAAGATTAAAGATTACCCGTGTATTTTAAAGATTATTGGCTCGAATCCCGCACTCACCAACTAAAAAGGGTAGACCATTTCACAATTGTAATTTCATATATATCTAAATATTTTAATTATTCCATAAATAGGTTTCAAAATTGGGGAATTGCATTGGTTAGTAAATTAGGATTATATATTTTAGCATCGATATTACCAACTTTTTAAATATTATTGATATGGCAATATCTATTTTTGATGGTTAAAATCGCATTATTAGATTTCTGATATTTCATTTTCACTTATTCCAAATCCACCTTCATAATTAAAATCTTGAAAACTACTAAAACAATTTGTTATTCTCTCGTATTTTTCCTTCTGCGTATTAAGTCTTCAACCCTCTACAAAAATCAGCCCTAAATCAGGTTGAAGATTTAATTTGATTTACAAGTTTTCTCCCTCACGATTGCACTTGCGTTAAGAATTTTGCTTTTGATATTTTGATTTCGTCAACTGAAGATCAGATTTATTGAAGTTCGATGTCTCTGTTTTTACAATTTGCGTTGAAGCCAATTTTCTTTGTTCTCGATGGAGTGTTCGATTTTTCTTTAAATTTTCTCCTCGCATAAAGATTCTTTGTTGTTCGATTTAGCCCTGAAATCAAGAATTCATTTGTTTGATTTAGAATTCTATTGTTCATCATTGTTCTCGATTTTTCTTGTTTTTCAAAATTGATTTTGTGTTTCAGCTTCTGTTCAATTTATCTGGTATGGAATCAATCATCGTTGTTGTGGTGCATCTTGTTCTTCAGTTCTTTGGAAGCTACGGTTACTAATGGAAACATGCGGTTATGCATAAAATAGAAATTACAACATGCTTTCATACATGATCAAGGGAATGAATTAACAAACCTTTGAAGACTCATCTTCAAGTTTCTTGATCACGAACACTCGATCACTCGTCCAACATGACTGTTACACTGCACGATCACAACGAAGTCGAACTAAGCGATCGCCAAGGTCACGAACACCACGAATGACCTCCACAGAACCTCGACTGTGTTGAGTTGAGTATGACACGACCAACAAGATTAATTGAGTATGACACGACCAACAAGATTAATTGAGCAAGTGGGAAATGAACAACCTATCGTATAGGTCGATGCCCAATCGTTTAATAAAAGTTAAGCGATTGTCTAGTTGAGTGTCTATTGTGTAAGAACACTCCACGATTGTTTAGCTTACTCCAAGTTGTCGTTTAGTAAATCTGATTTATTTGACAACTATTAATTTCCGAGATTGGAAATCTCAAATTAACAACTTTTCAAATCGTACTAAAATTAGGAAAACATTTTCCTCACGTTACCATGAAATCACCAATAATCTCCCACTGAATTGGTTATTAGAGAAAAAGATATAATTATCCAATAATTAATATTATTATAAATATAAATGATAACCAACTTACCATAATATATTTATGACCTATAGTTTTAATATTTCATCTCATGAAACGTATAAACCATAACACTTTTTCTATTCCATGGCACTTAATGTAAATCTCATTTACATTAATCATCCACTTGATGTATCTCATACACCATACCGAGCATATAATACACTATACCGATCATATCATATATAATCGAATTATCTTTTGTCAATTTGAACTTTTCAAATAAACACCAAGAACTGATCCTCAGCTTGAATCCATTGAGGGGGACCTTATGAACCTGTAGCTCGAAGCTCCAACGGTCCGTGAATAACTGATTCCTTACTACATAATCCATTTTAACCAATCATCAGTGCGACAACCCTTCACAGATCGTTCGTAAGTACAACTCGACCAATATATCCCTCTAGTTACATCTAACTCCTTAAGTACCACTGATCCCTCTAATAAACATTAGTCATAGTAGGTCCCTCTAATGAACATTAGTCATAGTTCTACTATGACTGAGTCCTCTCTACTAAAGAGAAGCTGTGGCCACTATGTTCAAGCCTCGAAATCAGCCGTTAGGGGAGCAATCTATCTACTTACCCCTGCTTTGAGGAATGAGTGAATTTCATCTTGTGTAATTGAGTTACCAGCTCCCAGATCAGACAAATCCCTAAAAAGGTAGGCATGTTGTGTTGAATCTGTCTACTCTCACCCATACTAATCAAAGGACCGCCCTCAAAGGCAAGAATTCCAAAAACACTCAAGATTGAGGTCGTGTCACCTATGATCGTTTAGGTGAGATGTAAGTCTCCAGTATCAACGACGTTAAATACAGAGACGAATCATCTCATGGTCTGGTTTTATACAAACTCTTTGTATACGACATCCTCACTCACATTTTGTGTTTTGTTTTTCAATTTTCTAATTAATCAAAACTTGATTTTCCAAAATACATTTTGATTTTAAAAACTGAAAATAAAATTAATTTCATAAATTAATTTTTACATAAAACTTAATTAATTTAATATCAAATATTAAATTAATTTTTACACACATCTATCTTTATATATTTAAATCATATTTAAATATAAATTCTTCTATTCCGTTTATTTCTCAAATTAAACACGTAATTATATCTCATATAATTACTGATTCCCTTAATTCTAATTTGAACGTTTCAAATGAACTTATCACACTATTCTAGAGTTAGTCCATTTACGAGCTAGTAGGAGGACCTCGCGGACCTACAGATCATGGGCTCCAACGATCCGAGATTAATTTTCTAAACTCATTAGACCAAATTAATCCTCATTCATTAACTAATGGGTCATTCCACTAAAGCCTATAGTTGCACTCCCCTCACTATAGATATATTATGTCCACATGATTTAACCATAATCAGCAAATTGACCCTTCACAGGTTGTTTGTAATAACAGTTGGGTCAAATATCTGTTTTACCCCCCGAGATTACATCTTATTCCTAAAGTTTATACTGATCATCTAATGAACAACAAGTTTGTGATTCAATTACTAAACCAAACTCTCTCAACCCAATGAGAAGGTGGGGTCCCTTGTTCAATACTTGGATTCAGTACTTGAGAGAACAACCTTTCTTCTATTCTAAAATCGGTTAGGCGTGAACTCCGTCTTGCACCCTATGTCCCCAACTATCTATTAGGTCTTACCCCTGAAATTGGAGTCTTATTAAACCGGCATTGTTGAGTCAACCCTCACCTATGCAAATCTAAGGGTAATCCCGAATAAACAAAAGTTCATAGTTAGCTTAGGATTAAGATCGAATTACTTAGGTCATCTAGGTGAAATAGTCAGTCATATATAGTAAATAGCATTATAAAATAAGAGTGACTTATTTCTTGGTCCAATCTTACGCAAACTCATTGCATAGGACGCCCCCACTTCTCATGTCATAACATGTACGCATTAGGATCACACTGTATGTAGCATTTTACAACTCTTTGTAACAACTATAAAGTAGGCCACATCCAATGGTATTACCAGAATAAGGTACCCAACCTTATTCATGTACCATAGATCATTTTGACTATTTACTCGAACCTAATCCACTTTTATGTCTCCATATAAAGTTCAAGTACTCATGCAATAGTCATGGGTCTTAGTTTATTTGATTTAGACTTTCATACAATTTATGAAATCAATAATAAGTATATTGATTATAGAATATGTTTATCATTTTACAAACTGTGAGTTTTAGGACATAAAACCCAACAACAACATAGTCCTACTATGTGTGAACACCTTTCGGGCCATGAGAAGGTGTGTGGTGCCACATCGTTCAAGCCCCGGGATCAGCCCTTAAGGGAGCAATCTATCTACTTACCCCTGCTTCTGGGAAGGAGTAAACTCCATCTTGTGTAGCTGAGTTCCCAGCTCACAAATCAGACGAATCCCCAAAGTGGTAGGTTTGAGTCGGCCCTTTGGTCACTCGCACCCAAGCAAATCAAAAAACCACCTTCAATGGCAAAAGTTCCCAACTCACTTAGGATCGAGGTCATGTTACCTATGGTCATTCTAGTGAAGTGAAGTCTCTGTCACGAATGGGGTATATGATGAGACGTTAACACTTTGTGGTCAGGTCTTATACAAACTCTTTGTGTAGGATGCCCCCGCTCACATATCCTCTATACGAATGATCAGGATCAGACCAACTGTGACAAGTCACAACACTTGTAACTAATCCACAAAGCGGGCCACATCCGTAGCGTTACCAGGATAAGGTTTCCCTCCTATATCCATATACTACAAACCATTTTGGTTATCACTTAAGACATGATTCACTTGTATGTCACCACATATATGCTTAAGTTACATAAAGACAACCAAGGATTTTAAGTTTATTGGTTTGTGGTAAAGCAAATAAAACATCCAAATGTGCAAAGTCAAGAAGTGAAGTAAATATCATATATTATACATCACAAACGTTCTTACAAACTGTTTACAAACTATAGGACACGAGATTTTAGGCATCAACCAGAACACTTACTATAAACACTATCTCCATCCACCTTGATATTGACTCATGCAAACACCATCCGAAGGGGATGCTCCCAGGGCACCACGAGGTCAAACATGAATCTTACAGTATGAACATACAGGAACGTGAGTGGAATCATAGACATATCAGATACATCTCTTCCTCTCACTGAGTATTTTATAACCTAGGGTTTAGTTTACTTAGAAAAAACACGGCTAAGGATTTTAACTAAGTGACTTTTAGGTTTGCCCAAGAGTAACTTTTACCATGGATAGTTAAACAACTTTTGATCATCATCCATTAAACTCTTTAACGGAGTTTTTGACCAATTGTCGTATGCTTGTAGAAATTCTATCTAATTCATCTTCCCAGGTAGGTTCCCAGGTAGGGGTATTCTGTTTCTGTTAGCTTAAGAACCCCAGCCTAGACAGAACCCGCTTTAGACAAAAGGTCTCTTAAAGATAGATTTAAAACAAATATAATCTTTTATGTCAATCAATTTAATCCTATTAAACTTATTTTAAAAGATTAATCTAGGTTACCAAACTCTTTAGAACCATTTGAACTTAGGTCTATCTCAATCCAATTTTAAAACCCTTCTAAAAAAATTGAGTTCACCCTAAGTCCGCATGTAACTCTTTCTTATCGATTTTAGTTCTAATTTCCTTTATAATGCTTAAAAACGGAAACAACCAAAACCACAATGCAAAGCTAACACATGCAAGGCATTTATAACGATTATAAACGGCCTAAGTGTCATGCTCAATGCATTGTTCATTTATTGCTACTTCTTTTATATAACGCTTATACAAAACAACAACGAAACAAGCATAACATGCTTCCATTCACCATTAGACTATAACACATATAATAAAAGGATGATGCATGATAATGCTCATTGCATGCAAAAGATAACTCTTATATTTTATGATGCATGTGCATGCTTTCATGTAATTTCTTCATGCTAGATTATAACATTTATGATACATGATGCATGAATGATTGCACAACCTAAGGTGGTTTTAATCTATATGTCAAACATTTTTGCCATATAAATACCATACATCACATGTATAATAAATAAATGTTGATGAACTAGGTAAAATTTCCTCAAATCCTCAAAAGTACAAGCTAACTATTACAAAACAAGAAGTCTCTGGTTCAAACAGGCGAACCGGATTTTTAACCATCCGGGCGAAGCAACACGTCTCCAACCATCGTGCACCAAACACCCCGCGATCGTCTACACGAAAGAACAAACACTTTGCTCTATCGCTTACCAATGCTCCCAGAGCTAAACGATCATTGAGCAAGATTGTGTACCTTTTACTAAGCGATGAAGCATGATACGTGATCGTCTAGCATGCTACGCATAATGCAAGCCTTATACGACCGTTTAAACAAAAATGATGCGGCGAAGAACCATCGTCTAAACGATCGCTGAGCGAGCACCTTTGTATCGTATATCGCATGATCGTGTAGGTAGTAACTATACGATGAGGCATGCTAACTACACGATCATCTAGCACGCGCCTTTTTCTAAACGATGAGAATCAAATGCTCCCACTACGAACATCTACCTCCAGCATTTACGCGATCGGGCAACCAACGCTATGCAATAGAGCAAACGATTTATCCCATCGTTTAGCATTAGCTAAATGATCATTTAGTAAATACTACACGATCGTATAGAAAAATCTACACGATCGTTTAGTTAAATCCCAACAATTTGTTTACCTGAGGCTACACGATACGACCAACTCTTGGTCTTCTTCTTCGTTGAGAACCGCATCTCCATGCTTCAAAACTTCATCACAAACAACTCGACAAACTCAAACTCTTTGAATTACAGACTCGATAGCATGTTAATTATGCTAAAAAACATAGGGGCCTTTACAAATCAACACTTTGTAATTGAAAGAAAGCTTTAAATAGAGGCAGTTCAACCCATAAACATCCATTAACGCTATCCACAAAAGCATTTAACAATTAAACAAAAGTGCAGAAAACCCACCACGACTGTAAAAGAAGTTCAAAACATAAGTGAAATTTGGAATATTAGAACAACCTGGCTCTGATACCAATTGAAGGAAATCAGACACGAGGATTTTCATGAGCAGCGGAAGGATCTTTCCAAATTTCAATCGTATATGAACATTACAATTACAATCACAACCGGAAACATACGATTATGCATAAAACAGAAATTTTAGCATGCTTTCCTATATGATCAAGGAAAGGAATTAACAAACCTTTGAAGATTCATCTTCAAGTTCCTTGATCACGAACGCTCAATCACAACAACACAGCAATACACGAACGTTCGTCCAACACGACCACTATACTGCACGATCACAATGAACTCGAACTAAGCGCATCGCCAAGGTCACAAACACCCCGAACACAACGAACGGCCTCCACAGAACCTCGACTATGTCGAGTTGAGTATGACATCACCAACAAGGTTACCTCAGTATTCTCGGTGTGAGAATCAAGAGTGTGGGCTCTGTGTGGACTTGGTTAGCGGCAGAAAACTGGAGGAAGAACAATCATGTAAATGATTGAGTAAGTGGGAGATGAAACAACCTATCGTATAGGTCGATGCCCAATAGTTTAACAAAAGCTAAGCGATCATCTAACAAAAGCTATGCAATCATCTAGCTGAGTGTCTATCGTGAAAGAATACTCCACGATTGTTTAGTTAACTCCAAGCTGTTGTTTAGTAAATCTTGTTTACTTGACAACTATTCCGTGAGTAATTTCTAAGATTGAAAATCTCAAATTAACAACTTTGCAAATCTTACTAAAATTAGGAAAACATTTTTCCTTTTATCTCATGGTTACCATGAAATCACCAATAACCTCCCACTCAATTGGTTATTAGAGAAAAAGAGATAATTATCCAATAATTAATATTATTATAAATATAAATGATAACCAACTTACCATAGTATATT
This sequence comes from Benincasa hispida, assembly GCF_009727055.1. Lineage (NCBI taxonomy): Eukaryota > Viridiplantae > Streptophyta > Magnoliopsida > Cucurbitales > Cucurbitaceae > Benincasa > Benincasa hispida. The sequence continues at coordinate 49,802,565 of NC_052359.1, forward strand.
TATAACCTATAGTTTTAATATTTCATCTCATGAAACATATAAACTATAGCTCTTTTTCTATTCAATGGCACTTAATATAAATCTCATTTACATTAATCCTCCACTTGATGTATCTCATACACCATACCGATCATATCATATATAATCGAACTACCTCTTGTCAATTTGAACATTTCAAATCAACACCAAGAACTGATCCTCAGCTTGAATCTATTGAGCTACCAAGGGGATCTTATGGACCTGTAGCTCGAAGCTCCAACGATACGTGAATAACTGACTAACTCTTTAGTCACGGGATACACCATCCGTTAACTGTCAGGCACTTCACTAAAGACCAAATGCTGAACTCTCCTTACTACAGATATATTATGTGTCCATCTTGACCAATCACACTTCTCTCCCTCTCTATCGTAAAAAATTAAGCACAGGAAGAAGACACTCCAGCAAATCTGGCCAAGGTTGCATGCTTTTTTGTCAGCAATCCAAGCACTATGTCTTTACATTTCTGAAGCTTTTGGAGCTGGGCATCAATGTCTTTGAGGTTAGATGACAAATGGTGCAAGATGCAAGTACTGAAAGAAGATTCAGTGAATCTCTTACATAGACCATCAACATAGGCGTCTATAGTGGGAGCAACAAAATCAAGCACATGAAAGTTCTGTAACAGTTTTGGATGAACATAAATGAGCATTGGAACTAAACCAACAACCTCATCGGAATAAATGATATCTGATTTTTGTGCTGACAACACCCCACAAATCAATTGGGATATCAAATGGGAAGCTTTAAGGCTTGAGATCCAATATGTCTTTTGATTTGATTAAGAACAAAAGAGCCAAAATCAAAAGAAGTACCAGTACCAATCTAGAACAATAAGGTAGCAAGAGAGACAGATAGACTAGATTTATGTGAAGAACACCAATTGAAATTGTGGAGAACGACGTACTTGAAGCATAGGATTGCAATAGACAACTAAACTTTATGTAGTGACATAAATGTGGATCAAGTTCAAATACATAGCCAAAATGGTCTATAGTATATGAATAAGGTTAGACGCCTTATTCTAGGGACACTATGGATGCAGCCCATTTTGTAGTTAGTACAAACGATGTGATCCTAAACCGTTCATGTGGAGACATGAAAATGGGGGCATCCTATGTAAAGAGTTTACATAAGACTGAACCATGAAATAGTCACTTTTTACATTCTAAATATCGTTTAATGTATAAAACTGACTATTTCGTTAGTTGATGAACTAGGTAACTTAATCTTAATCCAGAGCTAACTATGAACTCCTGTTCACTTGAAATTATCCTTAGATCTGCATAGGTGAGGGTAGCTCATTATCGCTAGCCCAATAAACCTCCCATTTTAGGGGTAAGATCAGATGGATAGCTGGGAACATAGGGTGCAAGACGGAATTTACTCCTACCAGTTATAGGGATAGTATATAGGTTGTTCCCTTTAGTATTGAATCCAAATCTTGAACAAGGGGCCCCACCCTCTCCTTGGCCCGAGAGGGGTTCGGTTTATAGGTTGGACCTTAAACCAATTGTTCATTAGAGGATCAGTGGAACTTAAGGAATAAGATGTAGTCTCAGTAGTAAAATAATTTTTATGATCCAGTCGAGATTACGAACAACCTGTGAACGATTAGCTTACTAATCATGGTTATATCATATGGACACAAATATATCTATAGTGAGGGGAATGCAACTACGAGACTATGATGGAATGACCCGTGAGTTAACGAATGTTGATTAGCTCCATCTAAAGAGTTTAACCAGTAGGTCCACTATGGGATCGTTGGAGCCCATGATCTATAGGTCCATTAGGTTCCCTTACTATCTCATATGGAATAAACTTAGAACGGTATGATAGAATAATTTGAATTGTTCGAATTAGGTGAAAAGAGAGAAACCGACAAGTATATGTGATATAGTGGTCGGTTTTTTCAGTTTAGAGATACAGCTTTAATATTTAAATACGATTTAAATATCAAGAATATGAATACGTTCATATTCGGAAGCTCAGAAATAATGGAAATGGTCAAAGATGTAAAAAGTCAAAGGGTTGACTTTTGACTTTGAAAAGTCAAACTTTGACCGACCTTATATTCAAATGTGATTTAAATTTCGAGAAAATGAATGTGGATTCATGCTCGGGAGGTCAAAATTAGTCAACACGAAAAAAAATCATAAAAAATCAAAATGTTGACTTTTCGGTCAAAGTTTGACTTTGACAAAATGATTATTTTATCCTTTGACTAAAGTTAGTAGGAAAATCCAAACTTTTGTTGGATAGTTCCACTAACAAAATAGTAGGCTAGGTGTTGGCTTATAGTAGAAACATTAAGCCCACTTCGATAGTGGATTCTAGGTGTTAGGTTTTTATGAATTTGTTTCATGCAATTTTGCATGACCCTTTTCTATAAATATGGGCTTTTCAATTTGGATTAAAAACTTTTGGAAATTTTGCAAAAATTAGTTTTTAAAAATTGGGCTGAAAAAACCTAAACCCAACCCAAAATTCATTCTTCTATTTCCATCTCTTTCTCTCTCTCGGGTTCTTCATCCATCGGGTCCTACAACCCGGTTCTGAGTCTAGAGGATAATAGGTCAGCTCTAGTGGTTTTCCTGTTCGTGTTCGAGCGGAGATAGAAGAAGTTTCGGGAGCTTCAAAGGTAAGATTTCAAAAAAAATCCTAATTAATTTATTTAGGGTTGTATGTTTAATTTATGCAATTAAAGTAAAATTGTTCCTCTTTTTCACTACGCTGCCTATTTTTCCATCAAATTCAACATTGTTTGGTTTAGTTGGCATTCTTGAGTTCACTCAGAGAGTTCTTTTTCATCAATGATCTTCCTTTGCACCACATATTTCCACATCTTGGCTCCTTGCTCAGTATGAAACTGATAAGAAGCTGACCATCATAGGATAACACGAAGTGTTACAAGAGAAAAATGAAGCTCAACAAGCTCAATCCAGCTCAATCGAAGCTCATGCTGAAAATCCATGGGAGAGCTTTCCAAGTCAATCCAATCATAAGGCAATCATTATGCCTCAAGGACCAATGACAAGAACTAGAGCTAAAAGACTTCTAAAAGGGTTAAATACTTGCTTTGAAAATAAGTTTCCAGCCAATGCTGAAGAGTTGCAATCATTGAAGCTCCAAGAGTCATTTGGTTATCCAAAAGCCATCAAATCTAAAAATTCATATTCATTTACATTATTAACTTCCCATGTATTTAATTAATGTTATGAATTTACATTTATTAGATTGGTTGAAAGGGTGTTAGATGAATGTAGTCAATGTAGGTGAAAGGTTGCATCCTTTCATGGTGTCTATTCAATTAGTTTAAATAGGGTTGTAATCTCTACATTTAAAGAACAACACTTTGAATTTGAATGAAATTTTATTAGAGTTTATTCTTTCAAGCTTTATGCTTTTTCTTTGTATTCTTGTGTTTAGAATGTATGTATTAGAACTTAATCTAGTTTGATCAATTAGATTGTGGAGAGCTCGAAATCTTGAAGTTAAGAACAAGTTCTCCTTTCTTCTTGATCATTGATAAATCTTCTAAGCCAAATCTATTTAGCTTTCTTGGGGTTGCTTACTAAATAGTTAATTGGGGTTATTCTTATTACTATTTTGGGGGTTCACCTTGTTTAGGAGGGGAGTTCTCAAACGTGATTGAGGTAGTTCTCTTTATAAGAAAAAATATTTCATCTAAAGGAACGAAAGATACGTTCAAAGGAGCTAATCTAGAAAAAGTTGTTTTCTTCCCATGGGGTCTGACAGATGCTCTAATAACCCAACTAGGAGAAGGCTTGTCAATATCAGAAGAGGTTTTTAATATACTGTCTTTAGAAGAGTCAGACACATCCTTAGGCTCATCTTGATCAATACACAAAGTCAGATGTCTCTGAAGACCCATTACCAACACTTTTGACATCTGTAGTTTTCTTTCTAGATAGTTTTGACAAAGGTACATAATCATTTGAGTCAGTCCCTTCACTAACATCTACATCCTTACTATCGTGAGCACCTACAGGATGACCTTCATCATCAACACCTTGATTCTTCACAACATCTTTCACAAGGGGACACACTGAAATCCTCTTCAATAACACTAGGGTTTTCAACTTCTCAAATTACATTATTAGTAAACACTCTAGAATTAGTATCAACAGGTAAGAAAGCAACAAAAAACAAGGTTTTAGACACAACTTTGTTTATAAAATCATTCAATGCAAGAACATTGGAGTCGGATAATAAACATTTTCCGTCTCCACCGAAGTAGAACCAACATTAGCAACAAATGTAAAAGTAGTCTCCAAAGCAGAGTCAAGGTTAGTATCTTCACGATTCATTCTTCTAAAACTTTGGTTTCAGTTTGTTCTTGACCAGATTCACTGGGGATTCCTTAGGATTTCTAAGCAAAACCATAAATTCATGCATGTTGCCAGGCGAACCCTCGAAAAGATAACTTATTCTTTTCTAGGTATATTTCAACACCTTTTCCTACTAAATCAGTTAGAGTAAGAGACGAAGGACTTATTTTTTCTTTTTCTTTCGTTTTCACTAGTTGCGTGCACCAAACTGCCTCTGTTTTGCCAACGGTGGAAGGACATCAACTTCTTTCTTTGTAAAAGGCATGCCCCATACATGGAAACCATACTTGTTTGTAGTAACCAGAGACGCATCCTCTTCAACTACTCGTTTTCGATTGCCTTTTTCCTTATACTTCACCATTTTGCTTCCAGATGTATGAGCACCAGTTCATGTACTCTCCATTAGGGAATAAAATACTCTGGACACAAGTAGGCCTTTACACCAGAACAGTTGAAGATAAAAATCACCCACGACTTTGAGAAGATAACAGACACACTCAGTCTGAGAAAAATTCAAATTTGGAAGACGATTTGAAATTAGGCACCATTTAGTCTCCCTTAATCGAGTATCAACTGTAACTAATACGGTTTTATTCTTATCCATCCGCTTGTCCTTCTGCACTTGTTGGTCCCATATAATTCGAGAACTGGCCCAAAATAGTAGTTGGTCATCTTTTAAGATGTAGAGATCTAAGGAAGATCTTAGGCCTTCAAAACGATCAATATCAAGAGTCTTGGTAAATATATCAGCTAATTGAAATTTAGTGTTGACATGCTCCAGCACAACCTGTTTACTCTCTTCAAGATCACGAATGAAATGATGTCTGATCATGTGTATAGTCTAACTGTGTTTAACAAGATTCTTTGATGTATTAATGGCACTTAAGTTGTAACAATAAAGAGTCATGACATTCTGTGAGACATCATACTCTTGTAACATGTGTTTTATCCAAATCAATTGTGTACAACTACTCCTTGCAGCAATATATTTAGCTTCAGCAACTGACAAGGAAACACAATTTTATTTCTTATTGAACTAAATTTCTTCACTAAGCTCTTGCATATTTACTCTGAGAAAAGTATTCCTTCATCAAGCTGCTTTATTTGAAAGCCTAGAAAGTAGGGCAGTTCCCCTACCATGCTCATTTCAAATTCTTGTTGCATTTGTTTTACAAAGTGCTCGATCATCTCCTGTGACATTCCTGCGAAAACAATGCCATTGACATAGATTTAGATTACAACAAAGCTTTCAGGGGTTCTCTTTACAAAGAGTGATTTATTAACATCACCTCGCCTATACCCATTTTTTTTTACCAAAAATTAAGTCAACCGCTCATCACAGGCTTTAGGGGCCTATTTAAGACCATAAAGCGCTTTGTTTAGTTTATAAACATAGTCAAGATAAGAAGAATCAACAAAACCCTTGGGTTGAGCAACATATACTTCTTCCTTCAAATACCCATTTAGGAAGGCACTCTTCACATCTATTCGGTATAGTTTAAATTTCAAAAGACATGAAATACCAAGCAACAATTTAACTCTTTCCAGCCTTGTAACAGGTACAAAGGTTTCATTGAAGTTTCCTTCTAATTGAGAGTAGCCTTAGGCTACTAACCTGGCTTTGTTTCCAGTCGCATTTCCATTCTCATCAATCTTATTCTTAACTATCCACTTTGTCCCAATTACATTTATAGACTCGCACCTGGGAACAAGTGTCCAGACATCATTTCTGAAAAACTGCCTAAGCTCCTCTTGCATTGCATTGATCTTTAAGGGCTTCTTTGACACTCTTTGACTCCACGGTGGAAGAGAAACAAATATTGGTGATCATTTCAAGATAATTAACTTTGCCTTTTCTTCTCGTTGTTACCCTTTTATTAAAATCACCAATAATGTTACTGAAAGATGGTTTGTAAGAACCCTGTTGGAAGGTTTCTTGTTGCATCCTTCTGTCTGCTCAAAACTATCAACGATGTCTTCCATTGGAGTACACGCACTCATATTAGAGGGCTTGTCAAAAGAAGTGTTAGGAACATTAGTATTGACTAGTGGAGTTGAGGAAGAGTCTTCTTCTGCTGCAGAGGAGAAATCGAAGGAAGTGACATCTAAAGGAACTCTAAGAGAAGAGAACCTTGAGCAGAAGCGGGTCGTCCCAATTTCCATTTTTCATTGAATGTAAGGTTTTACAGTAAAGAAAGAATAAGATATATATTTATATAAATTACAACATGTTTTAATAAAAGAAAACTTAAGATTTCAGAAACCCTTACCTTTGAAGACTTTCTTTAAGAATCCCTCGAACAAGATACGAACACTACCACGAAGGCTTCCTCGGTATTCTTAGATAGAGAACCTAGAAGTGGTGGGCTTTGGCTATTTTGGAATGAGGGAAATTAGACGAGTGGAGAGGAGGAAGTTTTTAGATCGTTCACCAAAAACCCAAAACTTGTAGAACTTTTTCTGTCTTTTTTGTCACTAAAAAAAGATCAAGATCCTTAAACGGTTGAAGGAGACTCTCTCCTATCTATAATTAAAAAATCCATACATCCACTTACGTGGGTGGAGAGAAAAGAGGGGAATGGAGTTGTAACTCCCTCCCTCATTTAAAAATAGTATTTAATATATATATATATGATAACTAACTTATCATATGAAATATATTAAATTATATGTTATATCTGTCTCTTATACACATCTAGATGTGTATAAGAGACAGACTATATGTTATATCAAATATAACATATAATATATAGTTTTAATATTGTATCATATATAATATCACCTATAGTTTTTTTTCTCTCTCGTATGACATTTGATATAAATCACATTTATATTAAAATTAATAATTATGAATCTAATTCATATTTAATAATATTTGAATGATATTCAAATTTTTATTTCCTCTCACTATAGATATAATGCATCAAATATATCATAATAATTATATCACATATAAATAAAATAACTCAATTATATCATATATAATTAAATCCCTCTATCAAATTGAACAATTCTAATTAATCTAAAAACTGATTCTCATTTAATCCTATTGAGCTACCAAGGGGACCTCATGGACATGTAGCTTGAAGTTCCAACGATATATGAATAATTAATCAAACTCTTTAATTAAATTATTCACCATTTGTTAATTGACGAGCACTCTACTAAAGACCGATAACTGAATTCTTTGCATTACAGATATATTTCTGTATCCATTAGATATAACCAATCAATAGTATGATGACCTTTCACAAATTACCGTTTGGCCAAAATTACCGTTTTGCTCATATAGTTACATCTAACTCCTTAAATACCATCGATCCCTTTAATGAACAATAGATCATAGTCCAACTATGACTAAACTCCTCCCGGGCCAGGAGAGGGTGTGGCGCCACATTGTTCAAATCCCAGAATCAGCCCTTAAGGAAGCCATTTATCTACTTACCCTGACCTCGGGGAAGAAATGAATTCCTTCTTGTGTAGTTGTATTCCCAACTTCCCAATCAGACGAACCCCCAAAATGGTAGGCTTGTTGAGTTAGCGATCTGGCCACTCTCACCCATACAAATCAAATGACCGCCCTCATAGGCGAAGTTTACAACTCACTCAGGATTCAGGTCATGTTACCTATGGTCATCCTGGTGAAACTTAAGTCTCTATTATGAACGGTGTTATATAATGAGACTAAACATTTCGTAGTCCAGACTTATACAAACTCCTTTGTATAAAATATCCCCGCTCACATGTATATACATGAATGATCAAAATCATATCATTTGTAGCATTTTACAACAATTGTAATACCTACAAAACGAGTCATACTCGTAGTGTCACCAGGATATGGTACTCAATCTTATCCATTTACTACAGACCATTTAGGTTATCACTTAAACATGATCCACCCATATATCTCTACATAGATGTTTAAGTTGCAAGATAACCTTGGATGTTAGTTTATTGGTTTGTGATTAATGCAACTCAAATATGAATAAAATATCATATATTTTATTAAATAGATAATGTGTTTGAATAAAAGATCATATATTTTATTAAATAAACAATGAATTTGTTCACTACATTTACAAACTATAGGATCCTACAAGATTTAAGGCATCAACCCCAACAACATCATCATCAATCACAACGTTGATGCATTCCATGACAGTGCGGGTACGTTTATTGAAAACCTAGTAGGCACAGCTATTTAAGGAATACCCAAGAAAATTCCTTCGTTTGACTTTGAGTCTCATTTCCTCCTAGCTTCTTTGTTAACCATAATGTAACATGTACTGCCCAAGATGTGAAAATACTTTACATTTGATTTTCTTCCTCTCCAAGTTCATAGATAGTGCTCGACGCTCCTGGTCGCAAAACAATCATATTATGGATGTGACAGACTGTGTTCAAAACCTCTACCCAAAACTAAATTGGTATTTGATTGGCATGCATCATTGCACGAGCCATTTCTTGAAGAGTCCTATTTTCCTTTCTATAACTCCACTGCTGGGCTGTAATGGGAGCCAAAAATTCATGGTGAATTCCAGCACTCTGGCAGAACTCAACAAGCTAAGAGTTATCAAACTCTCTACCATGATCACTCCTAATTCGGACAACATTCGACTCCTTTTCATGTTGTAATTGAAGACAAAAGGTTTGAAACATAGAAAATGTGTCAGTTTTATCTCGAAAAAAACGAACCCAAGTGTATCTTGCGAAGTCATCCACAACAAATAAGGCATATCATTTGCCTCCCAAACTTTCTAACTGCATAGGACCCATAAGATCCATATGCAGAAATTCCAGAACTCGAGGTGACCCAGAATAGCCTACCTGGTCCCTACATATAATCTAGCTTATACTAATAGGGGGGGAGACTAGTTATAGAATTCTTGTTGAGAGCCTTTTGAAGGATCTTCATTCTTATATGTCGCGTTTGTGCCATAGGCTGTCTTCATCTTTCCTCGAGAGATGACAGACCTATAGAGAATTTTTAGGACTCCACATATAACAATTATCAGACGAGTGCATACCTGTCATGACAAGAGCCTTGACATCGTCTGTAACAAGATATTTTTCTTTGATAAAACTCACATTTAGACCTTGGTCACAAAGCTGACTAATGCTTATGAGATTGATAGTAAGCCCCTCAACCAACACTACGTCATTCAATTTTAGAAGACCTAGATAATTTAGAGTTCCCTTTCCAACGATCTTACCACACGCACCATCACCAAAAGTGACTTTTTCTGAGCTAACAAATTTGAGATTAGATAAATAGCTCTTTTCATCAGTCATATAATGCGAGTTACCACTATCAAAGTACCAATCGCCTTTGGCTGATGATCTAAGAGAGGCCAAGACAACATTTCATCTGTTTTGAGTGTTCTTTTCCCTCCACACCTATTTCATCGTATTCTGTCTAGGTCTATAATTCTGGAGAACGCGAGCAATCTTCTTGTGAAAAGAGGACCTATGGAGATCTTTCAGTAACTAGTAACAAAAAGGATGTTTATGACCTACTTTGCAACAATAATGACAAATCCATCTTTGCCTAGAAACGTGGTCACCTTTCTCAATTGGATTGAGAGAAGGATGTCCTGTAACACCATAAGACTCTAAATCTTACGTTCTAATAAACTCAATCTTTTGCTTCCCTTTAGACTACTTACTAGGTTGGCTACTGCCTGCTGGAAAGCCGAGTCCTAAGTTATCATTTGTTATCTTCCCTCTTGTTAGGATTTTCTCAAGAGTCTTAGTACCAATATTCAACATTCTCAAATTCTTACTCATAGTTTCTTTTTCAAATTTAACTTGTGAGAGTTCTCGCTTCAATTCTACAATAGTGGACATTAGCTTGTGATTGTCAGCAATGAGAGTCTTGATTCTTTCTTTTTGTATATCAAGAACTATTTTATCTTCTTGCCATTTAAGAAATAGAGCATGATATGAAGGATTTAATGCTTCTGGATTCGTAGCATCAGAAGACTTTTCTGTATAAACATCAAATTCAAAGACCTCGCAAGATGAGGTGTCTGAAGAAATGTTACTAACCAGAGCTTTAACATCTTCCTTTGAGTCACTACTATCTTTTGTTTTAGTATTAAATAGAGTTAGAAATATCCTTTACTTTGTTTCTTGAGAAAATTGGGGCATTCAACCTGAATGTGACAGTAGCCACTACACTCTCTGCACTTAATGTGCTTTTCTCTTTGAGACCCAACTGGGTCAGACTTTTCAACTTCCTTCTTATTGTTCTAATGTCTGATCTAATTGAAAGGGAAAAAACCACTAGACTTGTAGGTATTGTATGTGGTAGACCTCTTGCCAAGTCGTTTGAGTACACGGTTAAACTGTTTTGAAAGTAACGATATAGGTTCAGTAAGAGAATCTTCTACCTCTCTATCATGATCAACAAGCTCTTCTTTAATTGAGAATTGAAGAGCAATGCCTTTATTTTTCTTCTCGATCTTCCCGTACAGGGACATCTCAAAAGTAAGCAAAGAACCAAACAGTTCATCGACTATCAACTTGGTTATGTCTTGAGCTTACTTGATAGCAGTAACTTTCATATCAAATCTCTTAGGTAGACACCTAATAACTTTTAGGACAAGTCTTTCTTCTGATATTTTCTTTCCAAAAGCAAAGGATTCGTTAACAATATCCAAAAGTTTGGCATTAAAATTAGCAATGGACTCATCATCATGCATTCTAATGTTCTCAAATTTTGACGTCAACACTTGCAGTTTTTACATCTTGACTTTAAGGTTCCTTCATGAGAAACAAACAAGATGTCCCATGCCTCCTTGATAGAAAAACACATGTTGATAAGTCTGGATATATTACGATACACACCATTAAATATGGCATTTAGGGCACACAAATTCCCTAGTGAAACTTCATCTTCTTCTCTAGACCATTGTGACTCTGGCTTCAAGATTTCTTTCCCATCATCATTTTGATGGTAGGATGAGTTTACCCAGCTACCACTATCTTCCATGTTTTGCTACCGATCGACTTGAGAAAGGCAGTCATTCATGCTTTCCAATAAGAGTAGTTAGTTCAGCCTAGGACCGGGGGATGAGTAGTAGAGCCACCTTCTTTATCCCATCCATGATCAAAGCACCTGAGATAAAGGTGACCCTGTCTGATACCAATTGAAAAAGTTTTAGGACAACTCAACACTCAAAATTCGGATGTTAAACGGAAAGTATTAACAAGTACTGTATAGACATTATTCTAACAACAACAAAAATAAATAAACACAGGAGTTGGTAAACCAGTTTGGTGATAAACCACTTACATCTGGGGTACTATGTGACCAAGAAAGAAAATCCACTAATAATGATGAGTTATGCAATTTACAACGTACTACTTATCTATAATACACCAACTACTATAGTGGCTCACATAGAGCTCAACTCTCAGGTCACCGAGGCTCCCTCTAGATGTAAGAGACTCAAACGTACTTAAGCTCCCCCTGAGCTTGCTATTAATGTTGAGACTCCTCTCATGGTGATATCTTCCCTTCAAGATAGGGAACTCCCTTCACTGATGAATCTTAGGATCCCCCTAAGATAGAGAACTGTTTTCTCCGAAGTTGTCTTAGGCTCCCCCGAACACTGAAAATCCCTTCTCTGGCAGCTGAGGCTTAGGCTCCCCCTAAGCCAGGATAATCTTCAGAGTGTTGCAATTGAAGAATGAAGATCTTGCACAGCGGAATAAAGTGAGCAATGAGCCAGAACACGATGTAGAACATTCAGTCGAAGTACTGAATACGTCTTGCTCTGAAAAATACAAATCAATGTAATGAAACCGCTCATTGGAAAGCATACCAAGACACTCCTTTTATAGACGAATCCAAAAAAATGAAACGTCTTCCAAATAGGAGAAAATAAGTCGCACTGCAATAAAGGAAAATATCGAACTACATCAATCTATCAGATATTTTTAGATTAGGAAAGTATTTCGCAGGAAAATATTATGTTGTCAAATCCTGGTGTTAAGACTACATATGATACAACTGCAAAACCACTGGATATCTTAGAAAAAATATAAAGCCAATTAACAAGCCTCCAACACTTCATCCTATGGAAATCTCCAAAAAGAAAAGGAATTGTTGAAATCAAATACAAAAACATGAAAAGAAAAAGAGTGAAGGAGAAGAACATACCAATGGAAGATAGAGGTTTTTTCATTCCTAAAGTACGTGCATAGAGAAAAGGAAAATCAGGAGACGGTCCTAAAATTTCTTGAACACGAAGAAGTTAACATGAATCAAATTCGTGGGGATATTTTCTACCTTTTCTTTCCCGTCTATTAATAAAATTGGGCTGGACTTAAAGGTTCTATCATTTCTACAAAATCCATAAATATGGGTCACATGCCTAATTTTAAATAACTTTTTTGACATTTCTACAATTGCCCCTTAGTTTTATGAATTCTTTCCTTGGTTATAGGTAGAGTTTATTAGTTTTAAACTTATTAATAAATTATTTCACTGATTATGGATTTTATAAATTCTTTCTTCGCCGTTTGGGTTCTTAGATTCTGTATTTAATCGATAACTTAAATAATTTTCCATGATTCTTGTTGATTGAAATAGAAAAGTTGTCTTAAATAAATTTTTTTTTTCTAAATTTTCTAACATGTTTAATCAAATAATTCCACGATAGCATTTTTTTTTCTTCTAAAAATTTTCACGTTTTATTCATTTCACGAATTTAGAATATTTTGTACTAAAAAGTAAAAATTTCCACATTTAGCATAATAATCTCACAATTTAAAATTTTTTTATCATATATTGCCTATTCAGTACACTATGACATAGACATCATACTGTTGTATATGTATGTTATGTAAATGCTTATACGTTGTAGATATACATGTACTGTTCTATATGTACCCTATTTTATATATTATTCAAAAAACCTGACAATCCACACTGCTCAACCCAACTATAAGAATTGGATCGGGTCAGTTTTGTTTTTGAATTGGATTGAGTTGAACTTTTTTCCTATTTTTGTTAGATTGGGTTGGGTTGGGTTAGGTCTTGGGTTGATTAAAAAAGAAATCAAGTTGACCCATGTTTAAAGTTTAACTACTTTGGATTGATAAATTTATGAATTTTTAATATTTTTCTTTTAAAATTGTTTATGATGTTTGTCTTTGTTTAAAATTTGTAATATATATCATAGATATTTGGTATTTAATATTTGAATTTAATGAAATTTTAGTTATTAGTCATGTGTTGTAAATAAATTTACGTATTTTAAATTAATAAGGAAAAAAATAAGTTATAACCCAATAAGATTAGATTAGAGACAGGTCCTTTTGGGTTGCCAACCAACCAGGCCAAATTTTCAAGTTAGTCCAAAAAACACTCCCAATCCAACTTAACTCAACTCGTGTCACCCATAATGTATGTTCAGTTTATATGCTTATACATATTCTCTCATGAAACATGTGCAATGCATGTGAAATCTTGTAGTTCTAAATATTTTTTTCAATAGTGATTTTTTAACATATAATGAATCAATGTTACACATTAAGTTACCATCAACTTTTAAAAATTAGGTAATATAACAATTATTATTTTAATGCTTCCATATTGTTGTCTTTTTCAAAAAAAAAATCTTATATCTAGTACAAAGAGAGAAAATTTGTTCTAGTAATTAAATTATCAAATTAATATGTTAATATTCCAGCATTCTAATAGATATAAAGCAATAATTTTTATCATAAGGTTATTATATATCCACTATAAAGTCACACGAAATGATGCATTGGTATTAATTGCTACTTTCCTTCAATGAAAAATTCTCTTTTTTTTTTCTCTCTCTAAACTTTGGATCTCATGGAATTATTTTCTTAAGAATGTAAATGCAAGTATTTATTTTATTTTCTTTTACATTTGCATCTCACATATATATGGGAAGAATCAATGCATTAATTTGATGTGTGTAACCATCTCCACCCCTAATAGATGCATCCAATTGGCATCTATTGCATCCTATCTCAAAGAGTTCATTATGTGAACATCCATTGCATTTATTCTAACCTAAAACTTTATTTTTTAAATATATAAATTTATTTTATAAATTAAAAATTAAAAAAGTCACTTCCACTGTCTTTCAAACAAACAACTATACTCAATTATAATCGCTCAACATAGGATAATATGAAAATTGATGAAAAGTGGAATGAGGAAATGGTTTGTGGGTGTATTTGGTTAAGAGTGGAATCCAAAATCGAAATGTTAACCAAAATTATTTCCTTAATCATGAATTTAAAACCCTTTCAGTTTTCATATATATATTCTTCAGGTGCTATTGCAAAAATAGCTTAACAGATTTTTGGAGTCGAGTGATTGTATCTTTTGAAGATTTTTCTTTTTTCTTTTTTCTTTTTCTTTTTCTTTTTTTTTTTTTATTTTTTTTTTATTTATTTTTTTATTTTTTTTGTGTGTGTGTTTAAAGGAAGAAGTCCGTCATTTTGTATAAGAAGTGGAAGATTGGGGCTGATAGCAAGTTTTGAGATTTTATTTGGGAGAATGGCAAAAATAAAGTTTCATCGGGAAAATAGCAAATACACTTCCATCTAGGTGATCTGAGATTCTGAAGTTTGATTAATCTCAAATTTACTTTATCAATTTTATAGATAGATTGTAATTATATTTGATAATGACAGATTTAAATCAGAAAAATGAAGATTTTTGCTAAAGTTTTGGGCCCTCTACAAGTTTAAATTGAGCAGCACTTACAAATCCTCAAGATACATTCAAATTTCAAAACCTAACATCTTTGCTAGATATTTGGGTCTCCTCAAGCTTGAATCCAAGTTATCCCTTTTTCTTTTTCTTAAATCTAGACTTTTTTTTTTCTTTTTCGAATTTTTGGATTCAAGAATTTAAATTAGGCCTCAATTTTATAATTCTGAGAATTTAATATTCTTATTTGTTGAAATAAGTTTGAAAGACCTCAAATTTTATCTCGGACGATTTTTAAATATAGAAAAATGAATCAAAATATTTACAAAATATAACAAAATTTTAAAACTATTAATGATAGATGCTGATAGACACGGATTGACTTCTGTTAGTGTCTATTAACGTCTATTATTTATTAGTGTTTATCAACATCTATCATTGACAGATAATAATAGAACCATCTGTGTCTGTCTATCAACATCATCAACATCTATCATTGATTAATGTCTATCAACGTCTATCACATCTATCATTGATAGTTCTAAAATTTTATAATGTCTTGTAAATATTTTCAACCGTTTTACCATTTGAAATAATTTTCCTTTTATCTTTTATGTTTCTAAAATTTAGTTTGTATTTTTAGAATTTTTTAATTTAAGATATACTAGGAGTTTAAAGTTGGGAAAATTAAAAGGATATTGTCCTTTTAGAAACTATTTACGAAAATATTGTTGTTTTCAAACTATTTGTAAAAATATTGTTTTTTTTTTTAAATAAGTCGAGGGTTGAAAATTCGATCTAGATAGGTCGAATTTTGAACCCTCGACCTTGCCCTTACTAACATTATTATTGAGTCTGTTTAATTATCATTCCGGAGACCTTCCTCTATCAAAAGATCATATTTCTAAATTTTCATAAGGTCCCCCTGAAATTCCTTCCAAAGCTTGTTGAATAATTTTTACAGATTCTGTCATCTCAACAAGTCTGACTAAATAACAAGCTAATGAATCTCTTCTTTTTGCCACTGAACTTCCCAATCAAATTCGAGAGCGAGATTATGAGAGAGAGCGAGAGTTTGAGAGAGCGAGAGCGAGAGTTTGAGTGAGAGCAAGAGCGAGATTTTGAGCGTGAGCGAGAGCGAGAATACGTACAAATTTTCTTTTTTTTTTTCTTTTTTAACTATTACACATTCCACATTTTTCTTTCTTTCTTCCTTTCTTTTTTTTTTTAATTTTCTATTTTATAAAAACAATTTCTAAAAATATTTTGTTATTTTATTTAAACTCTAAAAAGAATAAATTAAAAAAATAATAACTTATAAATATATATATATACTAAAATTGACTATAATTGAATAGTAGAGAAAAGTGTGAGAGTAAAGAATAATGTAAAACTTTATTGATTACAATAAAAAAAATTGAATATACAATAGATTATTATAAAAAAAAAAAATTGAATATACAATAAATTATAATAAAAAAAATTGAATATACAATAAATTATAATTAAAAAATTGAATATACACTAAAATTTAGGGTTGTCGAGCGTTGAAGTTTCGACAATACAAGTCGAAACTTCAACCCTCGACAAAGGAAAGAAAATCTCGCTAATTTTGTGATGAGAATCTCTGCTCAAGATGGGAATCCTCGCTAATTTTGTATATAAGTTGTGAAGGTTGAATTCTGGCATAAATAGTTGAAACTTCCACCCTCGACAAGGAAGATAAGTAGGTGAAGCAGATTGTAAGAAGAGCGAGATTGTAGGAGAGAGAGCGAGATGGAAAGCGAGATTGTAGGAGAGAGCGAGATTGAGAGAGAGATTGAAAAGCGAGATTGTAGGAGAGGAGCGAGAGAGAAGAAGAAGATGAAAGCGAGATTGGAGAGCGAGATTGTAGGAGAGAAGCGAGATGAGAGCGCGAGAATTGTAGAAGAGTGAGATTAAAAGCAAGATTGTAGGAGAGAGCGAGATGAAAGCGAGATTGTAGAGAGAGCGAGATTGAGAGAGCGAGATTAAAAGCGAGATTGTAGGAGAGAGCGAGATTGTGAGCGAGAGCGAGATTGAGTCTGCCACATGGATTAAAACGGTCAACCAGTCAGCTGACGTGGTCTGCCACATAGAACCGTCTTCACTTTATTTACTTTCCATAAGTCTGAAAAAGTTCATATATATCACCAAGCCCCCCTGC
>NC_052359.1:49821033-49838155 GCF_009727055.1 Benincasa hispida
GGATTTGGGAGCAAATCAAATAGAAATAATATATAGACATCCCAATCTAGAACCATCAGGATCAATAAGATATATGTCATTCCCTATTTCGAATGCACAAGCTATGAACTTGATGTTCTCAATGACAATGTCAGTGCCAAATGTAGTGCATTTGTATGTAAATGTAAATATGATAAGGGTGAATCCTGATAATCATTTAACCAGTTTAAAGATCCAACTCAATGTATCGATCCTGATCCGGAGTCAATGCATCGCCATGTGATAATGAAGATATGGCGGCTAACAACCTATACAAAGACTTCAGAACAGAAACGGATGACAAATTTGAAGAGTTGGATTTCGATGGTCGTGAACATGAGATGCTTTCAGATACATTCAATGATTTGGATATGAATGTATTGGATAACAATTGGGATATGACCCAATTGTAGCTCCTGTGACGTTGACAATATGCAATTGTATAAAGGAATGATTTGTCAAGACAAGAAATGCTACAACATGCGATCAAATGTTTTGCAATAAAGTGTCACAGTAAGAAGTTCGTGAGGTGTCGCGGGCTGCTTATTCCCTCTTGTATAAAGGAATGATTTGTCAAGACAAGGAAATGCTACAACATGCGGTCAAATGTTTTGTAATAAAGTGTCACAGTAAGAAGTTCGTGAGGTCCGGCTGTTGCTTTTTCCCTCTTGATTCCCCCCCCCCAAAAAAAAAGGAGAGAGATGTGAATCCACACCGATGATTTGGATTAATTTGGTGTAAGAAATGGGAGAAGGTGGTAAGTGGAGACTTCGTGCAATAAAGAAAAAATCGCATGGCTTGTTCGAGATCACTAAGTATGATGAGTAGCATATATGTTTTTATTCAAACTAAGTCAAACTCACGTGCAATTGGATTCATCAATGATTGCACTGGAGTTCTGTGACGCTGTAAGAGAAAAACCATTTATCAGTGTGCACAACTGCAGTCCGACATCAAATCAAAAGTTTGGATATCACGTTCCTTACCATAGGGTATGGGAGGAAAAAGAAAAACATTGGCTAAAAGTGTTCGATGATTGGGATGAGTCTTACAAAATTGTTGCCCAGATGGTTATATTTTGGTTAAGCAGACCAATCTCGGAATACGAGTAGAGTGGAGAGTTAAAGAAACGCTTACTGAAGGTCATGTTATCCTAACTTCTGTATTTTGGGCATTTGTCCTTGTATAGAAGCTTTTAATAAATGTTTGACCGATCATTCAGATAGATGGTACACATTTGTACGACAAATATAGAGGAAAACTGTTTAGATTGCTACATCAATTGACTCGAACGGCCATCTACTTCCACTTGCGTTTTCCGGTTGCTGATGAAGAGTCCACATACTTATAGGGATGGTTTCTGAAACACTTGAGAGAAATTGTAACACACGAAGAGGTGTGTTAATTTCAGATCGACATGCTGGTATAATTGCAGTAGTGACAACCTAGCAAAATGGTTGGACGGGACCGAAATGTCACCATCGTTTCTGCTTACGACATATCGTCAGCAACTTCAAAAAAAAATATAAATTTAATCATTGAAATTATGTTTATCATATCAGGTTCAATTTCAAATTTCGAAAGTTCAACAAAGCAATTGAAGATATCAAAGGAATAAATGAGCTGTCTGAGTTTTTTTGACAACATTAGTTTAGAGCAATGGACTCAAGCATATGATGGAGGATTCAGATATGGGTGGATGACGACAAATCTATCAGAGTGCATAAAATGGAGTTCTCAAAAGGAGCTCGAATGTTGCCTATATAAATGCTCTTGCTCAGATAACATTCTTCAAATGCCTGAACTATTTCGAGAAAAGAAGAGAAGAAATAAGGGATGCATTGGAGCGTCAAGATAAAATACACCCAGTAATATTATTTTTTTATATATATTTTATTTAATAATTTATTTCAAACATATTTATAATACTAAGTGGAGTTAAATTCAGGTATGCACACGACAAAATAAATAAATGGGCTGCACGATCTAGTAACATGAAGTACAAAATCAATGTGATCGGTATGAAAGTGTGTTTCATGTAAAGACCAGACGTCATAGTCTCAATGCCAAAGGAGGAAACGTTCAAATATTGAGGCTAAACAGGTTCGAGCGGTATGTTCATGTAACAAGTGGTAAGCATCGGTATTCCATGCTCGCATTTTATGGCCGTTTGCTCACATTTTTAACATGAACTACGAAGATTTTATTGAGGACTACTACAAATTGTCAACGTATGCTGAATGTTACCCTCCTCAATTTCAACCTGTACCGTATGAAGATTATTGGATCACGTACCTTAATATGCCTGTCTTGATCCATCGTTGTTGAGAAAACCTGGTAGACCGAAAAGTTCACGTTATCACAATGATATGGATTGGACAGAACCAGCCACTCGACAACGATGTGGATTTTGTAACCAGTTAGGACATAATCGAAAGAAGTGTCCTTCGTTACTAAGACGGGCTCAAGATAGTTAGGGATTGAAAAATAAATAATTTTGTTATTATATATTCATTTATTTACGTATTGTTTCCAAGTTTTTCTTTGTTTGTCGAGTTCTCAACGTTCGACCTCTACATTAGTCGAATCCTCAACTCTCGACTTCTAGCTTCGAAATCCCAAAACAACAATATTTCTCTAATAAATTTCAAAAGAATAATATTTCTCTAATAAATTTTGAAAACAACAATTTTAATATTAAAGCTCCGTTTAAAGTTGGGAAAATTTTGTGGAAGATAAATTTGCTCTATTTATGAGATCATAAAAGAAGGAAAAGGAAAAAAAATAAAAAGAAAGAAAAAAAAGGAAAAAGAAATACCTTAAGACATCTTTTTCTCCCTCTCCCTTCTATCAACCGTCAATCCTCAATGTGCAATTTTTTCTCCGGCAACAATCGGGTAGCCACCGATGGCAGCTTTGCACAGACGACATGGTCACCCTGTTCTTTGGCAAGCCTCGAGCTATGAACAAACCCCAAACTTTGGTGACTCATCTTTGTGCGACTTCACCCACATGTTAATGATTTTACCCACCGTCTAATCAGCTCTCTACCTTCTCTACGTTCTGGATGGTTTTATCGTTAACATACACTCCGTTTGGTCTAGAATAAATTTACCCACAGATCAAGGTATAATTGAAACTGGTTCTTGTATTCTCGACTTGTTATTGGGTATTTTCATCCTCGATAAGTATTAGTTAATAAATAATCCTAATATTCATTTTACATTGTATCTCGTAGACATTTGTGGAAAATGGACCATGGGCTCTGTTGCTAAAAGGCCCAGAGAACGAATCCAATAAACACAAGTGATCCGTACAATTTGGATTGGCCCAATCTTCTGCGGGTAGCTGGCTTGGTGCCTTTACATAACTTAGACAAGGCAATATAATTGATCATATTAATTGTTATGTTGGTGGTCTTCATTTTCGTTTAAAACTTGATCCTAATGTAATCCATACAAGAATGTAATCTGTTTCTATATTTACATGTATATAAAACATATTCGAAACTTCATATTATAACTTGTTAAGAAATATCCCTGCACAAGTGCACATCAACATTTATATTACAGGTTAAGTATTTAATTGTTCAATAAAATTTCTACCAAATTCCCATTATATTCATATTTTTCTACGACTAAAATTTACACCTTCTGCTCCTCCAAGTCTCTTTTTATTCAAAACTCTTCAATCCTCGTGATCCCAAACATCAGCCACGCTCCTCAAGGGTCCAGCCTCCTTGTTCACAAATAGTTCTTCTCCGCTTAGCACTCGTTTCTAAGTCACAAAATCATACTTTTCAATATCTCTATTATATAAAACATTCAGTTGAAAACAGAGATGAGAATTCAGATGAATGCATATAAATAAAGGGTTTCAATCTTCCTGTTCTTTTACCTGATTTGGGAACCTGCAAAGAGCTTGAAAGTCCTCCACAGGAATCTCCCATCCAAACACTGCAATGTTCTCTTTAATCCTTTCCGAGTGGGTTGATTTTGGAATAGCACTAGTTCCCCTCTGCAGAGCCCACCTCACAAGAATTTGACCTGGAGTTTTGTTCAACTTCTTTGCTATCCTTTCAACTTCTTCATCGTGTATTAAGTCCCTACCTCCTCCTGAAGACCCCAGAGGCGAATAAGCCTACAAAATACAGAAATTCTATTTTCTTTCATGCCCTAAACCCTATAATCTATTTTACTATCAAATCTCCAAATGATACAGGATTGGCAGTTTCCAGATGATCATCATGTCATTCAAGTAATAAAAAAATCTTACAGTGACATGGATGCCATTTTTCTTACAAGCCTCCAGCATTTTATCATTTCTCCATCCTGGGTGCATTTCCATCTCAAGACAGAAGACGATATTGAAGTTAGTTAAGGTAAACTATCCAATATAATGTATGGGGTCTGATTCACAATCTAACCTGGCAAACCGATGGCAATGTTTGAGCAAAACGGAGTAAGTTGTCCAGCTTCTTCAAGGTAAAATTGCTAATTCCGATGTCCCTAACAAGATTTTCCTTCACAAGCTTCTCCATTTCTCTCCAAACGCCTTCCATGTCTAGGTCCAAAACTTCCCCTTCTTTGGGAGGCCTGCTGGCTCCTTCTTTAAGATGAAAAGGCCAGTGAATCTGGATGTATAAATATTCAGTTTTACATATTAAAAATGAACTTTAGTCGATATCAACCAAATTGGGGTATGTAGTCTTTAAGAATACCAATAAAAGATCGAGGTAGTCAACTTGGAGTTCTTGAAGAGCATTGTTTAATCCGATTCTAACCCTGTCTGGGGATAAGTCAGAGCACCTAAAAAAAATGCAAGCATACAGGAACCGCCAATATGAACTAAGACCGAATTTTTTTAATTATTCATTCACATTCGACATTCATTATATCTGTTCGATTTACAAACTTTGTTTACCAAAGCTTAGTGGTGACGAAGATGTCTTCCCTACGGATTCCTGCTTTAATTGCCGCTTGTAGACCAAAACCTACCTGCAAGAATTTATACACAAATGCAACGGCAAAGTTTTGCTACCTAATTGTCATTATAGTGAAAATTAACATATAGAATCGAGGGAGAGATTTTGCCTCTTCATGAACTCCATATTCTGCAGCAGTATCGATGTGCCTATAACCAGCCTAACGGCAAAGTTAAGTCACGTGAAATCAGTAAAAACGTGAATGAACCAGTAAACGTGAAAGCTCTACTTTTGACATAAAAAATACCTCAACAATAGCAGTGAACACAGAATCATCGGCCCGAGAACCAGATCTCCAAGTGCCTAATCCAACGGCTGGTATTCTATGGCCACTCACTAGCGTAAAATAACGCTCAGCATCTTGAACCTCCGGTGTCATAACAGCCTGTGCCATTTTTCCCCTGTATTTATTTTCTCCGATGCAGATTTACATAAATATGCACCGAAAAGGACTAGCCATATGTAGCGAAATGAATGGGTTGTGTGCATGTCGGGCACGTTCGTGGTAAATAGGATGTGCGTGGCAAACTCTTAGAGATGCCTAGTTCCCAAGCTGGGTTGAGCTAAATGGCCTTAAAGAACTTTGTATTTTCTACACGTGTAAAGATAAGTTCTAAACAATTGTTTGATTAGTTTAGTTGTAATCTCCACTTACCCAGTTCTTATACCATTCTTAAATTGGGTTAACTTGTGCTCAATAGTCGACATGAGACATGAAGATCTAAAGCTACTAATAATATTGCAAAATGAGCGAAAGAATTTCAACTTACATTGTATGGTTATGAACTACTACAAATTTAGTGGTACAAAATAGCACTGCTTAAACTAAGGGCGGAATTGCCCAAGTGTGCATCATACAGTAACCAAACCGCCCCGATGATGGCAAGTCGAATTTTCCACCTATCACCCCCGTGTTGTTTTCTTGCCTTAGATTACATTTCCAAACTTAACCAGTTCACAGAGTGCGAGAAGGAGAGTGGCAGATGAAGATTTATTGATGCATGCGTGAAGAAGCAAACATGGTTGCAAAAGTAATTTTGATTCCCAGCCGTCCGAATCCTGTAAACCAATCACCCATGTAGAGACGGACTCACCACCACTGGTGAACAAGAACTCCACTTCGCCTCAAGGAAATAAACAAATCTAAGCATTGGCCATAAGTTTTGTCATATTTTGCACTTCTCTCGCCAGGGCAACATCTCTGCCACCGATTGTAATGACACTCGAGAAATATCTCATCTATCAAGCAAATAGCACCGGTCTTGAACAATCTCGGAATCAAATCGAATTCAGTTCCTTCCACGTCCATCTTCATCACTACAAAATCCTTCTCAGTAACGGTATTTTTCAACCAGTCAGCAAAATCAAAGCCCTGAATCTCATCCACTTCACCATCGAAAGCCCCCGTTGATGCTACCGCCGGTCGAATCCTACCCATTCCCCTCCCCTTATCTTGGACCTTCTGACCTGGGTCTCTGTTAATTTCGAACGTCAAAGTTTCATTCCTTACCCAAGCTGCGTATGGCAAAAGCTTGACCCCCTTCTTTGAACTATACTGTTCATGAAAAATTTTGTCAGCTTCAATGGCATAAACTTCGAAGGTTTTGTTCTGCTTCGGATACTGCTTCCTGAACCAACTTCCTATGCTAGAGCCATAACTCCTCGCTCCAACATCAACGTAAACGTACCTCTGCTTGAAGCTTATATCAGCCATGGATGGCAGATATCTTATCTTTTGAATATTCCGCTTCAATGTAATCCATGGCTTCAGTGGCTCCTCTAAGATCAATGGCTCGGCCTTTCGGATCAATTCTTCCTTAAATCCGGGAATAGAACACTTACCATCAGACTTTGTGTGATGCGTTAACACATCACCATGACCAAGACTATCATCACTCTCCTTCGTCAGAACAATCTGGCGAAGGAAAGGCATTGAGGAATCAAGGCCGTTTATATCCTGCGATGTAACTATTTTGCAGCAATTAAACAAATCAATGAATGAGTGAAAGCTGTACGTATCTTTAGCTCTAATCTGGACAACGGCAAACCCTTCGGGTTTCAGCGTCCGAGTAATTTCCCTGGCAAAATCTGCCGGCCGGGATGACTGATCAAGGCGACCAACGCCCAAAAAAATAAAGTCAAAGGTATTATCACCGAACGGGATCTCGTGTCCTTCGCCCTTTATCACCAGAGGCTTACTGGCTTTCTTGAATATTCCAATCGAATCCGAAACCCCAATCTGTTTCAAGGAAAATACATCCTGCCCGTTGGGGGTTTCCACGCACAGAGATTTCGATTTGTGAGAAAGAAACCCTACGGAGAGCAGATCTTGAAAGATTGAAGAATAAAACTGAACGGCCTTGATCCAACCTTTACTAGTATAAAGATCACGACGCAACAGTTCTTCAGCTGTGGGAGCTGCGCCATCGATTATCGCCGATGCTCTGGGATGTAAACCAGAGGCTCGATAATTGGAAATTTTGGGCGAGAAACAGAAATTTCCAGTGATACAAGACTCACCAGTGGTAATGACGACGTATGAAAAATGAGCAACTAATAAAAGTACAGGAATAAGGAGTGCCCTAACCAAATTCCTCAGAGAAAGAAACCTTCGCATGGCGGAACCCGTCGCCTTTACACTTGCCAGAGAATCAGCGCTTCAAATGCACGAGTACAGTAAAAAAAAAAAAACCCCTAAAAAATCAAGAAACAAACAAGAAAACAGATGAAGATTATCGAGAACAAAACCGAGCAGAAGTATGGTTGGCTCCGATCAAGACATTTCCAGATGAGTGGGGTCGAAAATACAGAGAGAAATTAGGGTTAAAGTGAAAACTCATGGCAGGATGTTCCCGTCGTAGCATTGGGAGGAAGATCTTTTGTAGGAGAGAATTTATGTAGGTCAAAGAAGGACAATGCATAAAGCCATTGATTGATTAACGTCTCGCTCTGAGTTGAACCAGACCGCGTTGAGTTTGTTACAGAAAAAAGAGGTTTTGAAGGTGGAAGGAAAAGAGGCGAATGGGCACCGGGAACCGGTATAGCCTGTTGCCACGCGGAGGGAGGAAGGAAGAAATCGACGCTAATGGGGCCCTTTTTAATCTCTCTTCAAAAACCCAAAACTTTAGACAAATTTATAAAGACAAAATTGATTATTTCACTAAGGAGGGATTAGATAAAGATTAGAGAATAGAGACAGGAATAACATAATTAAAAGCTAAGCAAGCAAAGCAACCACCCAATTAAAGCATCAAAATGCATAAAATAATAGTGATAATTACAGTAAAGCATCAAAAGAAAAGAATAATATTAATTTAATCTAAAATGAAATCATCACACAAACGACCACTTGATTTTACACGCGTACTTAAATAATGGATAGAAACGACCATTTGATGAGTTTTATTTTAGTTGAATGAGAATAGTAATTAAATATGTTTGTATTTGGTTAACCAAGACAAACATCTTACTAACTTGTAACTCCACTTAGAAATTAAGGTTTAAAATACAATAACTGGTCCAATCCACCCAAATTAAGTAGGGATAGGTCTATATCAAAATAATAATAATAAGCAAAAGCTATTTTTCTACTTTTTAATATTTTATCTATTTGTTTGTTTATTTATCCATTGTGAATGGTGAGAAGTTGGCACAAAAAGGGTGCTTCTATTTTACTTAAAAAAAAAATCTTACAAACTTAAGCTTAAGCTGACCCGTGTGCTATGGTTCACGGGTGAGGAAACCATGTGGCAAACCCTGGGAAGAAGACAAGGTGTAGACTGAAGTGATGGATATCCAAATTCCCAAACCCCAAAGCCGTAGGCAGTGGGCAGACCAACCCAACCGCCAGGATAGCCATTGGTAAGACTCCAAAACTGTCCCTCTCTTTATCCGTTTTCCGTTTTTTTATACTTTTGACACTTTTGAAATGGACAATTTTGTCAGAAACAGAATTCTGGATTGTCATTTTTCCTTTTATATTATATTCTTCCTGCTTTTGCCTCTTCATAGTTCATGTCATGTATGGTGAGTAAATTAAAAACTTTAGAATTCATATGTGAAATTGAGTAACGTTCCTAAGAATGATTGAGTTAAGGAATTATGACTTATAGAAAGTCAACAAAAGGGGGAGTTGCACCGAAAATTAGTGGTGTAATAAAAGCATAGGTGATAGATGTTTGGTTAGGGGTCCAGCTGCTTGGGTGGCATTGCGGACCCAGTTGAGTTGTTGATGAAAAAGCAAAAGTTTGTAAAAGGAAAGGAGCGCGTGAAAATTAATTAAATTCTCCACCCCCATTCAACGCTCTAATTCACTACAGCCCTTCCACTCCTCGCTCTTGGCTGTTGCCGATGGTAGGTGAGGTGCGCTATCATATCTTCTTTTGGTCGGGACCGCCCCCGGACAATCTTAGTTGCCCCAATTGCCAATGCAAAAATTAGAAGCCAAATTGTGGTATCTGTCAATTTTTACACTTTCCATTCGGAAAATAGCGAAAAAACAAATTTCGCGAGCAAATTGACAATTGCTCTTCTAGTACTATATTTCACATGCTCGTATTTAATTATTCAAAATGTTATTTTTGTTGTAAAATTGAAGAGTAAAATAGGACACGATGAGAATTTATAATAATTTTACAATATTTCAGGCTATTTTCAACTTTGAAAATCAAAGATCATTCCCGCTAAAAATCAGAAAAACTTTTAAAGTTTAAAAATTCAAATGGATTAATAATAATCAAACCTTTACATAAATAAGTCCCACAAAACAAGTTTTTTTTTTTAATTCGTTGAAGTATGTAAGAATGTACCTGGCATGGATCAACTTCAAACAATAGAAGTACAAACGATTTGTGCAAGAGCTCAAAATTCACTCCAAAACTTGTGGTGCTTAATGTGAAATAGGTAGGGTTGGCAACGGGACCAGGACAGGGTCAGGAGGGTTCCCCGTCCCCATCCCTGTTGGAGGATTTTACCCCATCTCTGTCCCCACCCCCACCATTTGAAGGTGAAGATTTTCCGTCAGGGAAACGGGTTTAATTTTACCCCGTGGTACTTTTTTAAAAAAAAAATTTCCTTAAAATTATATTTGGTTTTGGGCTTGGACACTCTAGTTGAGTTTAGATTGGGCTAAATTAAAAACTAGACTAAATGTAAAAAGTTACATACATTATATATATATACTGTCTCTTATACACATCTAGATGTGTATAAGAGACAGGTATGTATGTATGTATGTATGTATGTATGTATGTATGTATGTATGTATGTATTTAAAAATCTAATCGGGGTGGGAGCGAGGACGGGGAGGAGGCGGGGATACACTCTCCATCTCCACCCCATCCCCAATTTGAGCCCATTCTCGATTAAACCCGAGATTCCCCGTCCCGATCAAGGCAGGGCTCTACAGGGAATTTTGCCAACTCTAGAAATAGGTCCCTTAGTTGGTTTGAATGCACTTCTCGATTGTACAACTCAAGATGAAGTGGGAGGGGAGGGTTTTTGTTTCTTTTGATTGTCCATTGATTTGGGGGAGTTTGCCTAAGCTTTGGCCTTGAATTGAAAAGAAAAATCCAATAATTTCATAAACTAATTTAAATTTACCTAGATCCCAGGATGTTACACAAACACTTTCTTAATATTACTATTGACACCTTAAAGAGCAATATCAAAGTGGTTAGGTGTTGAGTTAGGGAAGAACCCACTAACAAGATCAATATCTTGAAAATTTCCACTATGATAATTTAAAACTATTTTAAATTCTCAATTTTCAAAACTTAATTTAATTTAATTGTAACTTAAATTTAATTAAACTAAAATTCAATTTCCAAATTGAATTTTCTTAATTTTGAAATAATTTAATTTAAATAATTAATTAAACAAATTAATAAAAAAAACACCTATTTCAAAACATGAATCCTTATTCATGTAATCAATATTTAAATATTTTAAACTCTCTAATTACGTTTAATTTTGTTGAAATTAAACGTTAATTATATCGAATATAATTGTACAAACCCTAAATTGAAATTGAACACTTCAATATTCAAACCATAAATTGAAATTTGAACACTTCAAATTGAAATCCTAAATTGAATTTGAACACTTCAAATTCACTCAATATTTTAATCCAAGGTATAATGTTTTACGAGCTAGTAGAGGGACCTTATAGACCTACATATCATGAGCTCCAACGATTTGAGATTAATCGGTTAGACTCTTTAATCCGAATTAATCAATATTTGTTAACCACCGAGACATACCACTATAGCTCGATTGTTGCACTCTCTTCACTGTAGATATATTTCTGTCCACTTAATTTAACCATAATTAGTAAGTCGACCCTTTGTAGGCTGTTCGTAATAACGACTTGGTCAAATACTGTTTTGCCCCCGAAATTACATATTGTTCCTTAAGTCCCACCAATCCTCTAATGAACAGTTGGTTTGTGATCCAATCACAACCTCTCTACTATTCTTAAATCGGGCAAGAGTGAATTCCATCTTGCACCCTATGTCCCTAGCTATCTACCTGGTCTTACCCCTGAAATAGGAGGCTTATTGAGTTGACATTGTTGAGCCAACCCTCACCTATGCAAATCTAAGGATAATCCCGAATAAACAAGAGTTCATAGTTAGTCAGAATTCAAGTCGAGTTACCTAGGTCATCGATTTGAAACAGACGATCTTAAATAGTAAACAACGTTATAAAGTAAGAGTGACTTATTTCTTGGTCCTGGTCTTATACAAACTTATTGCATAGGATGTTCCCACTCGCATGTCTTCACATGAACGATTCAGGATCATATCGTTTGTACTATCTACAAAATGGACCGCGTCCAATAGTGTTACCAGAATAAGGTTTCCAATCTTATTCATATACTATAGATCATTTTAGCTATTTATTCGAATTTGATCCATCTTTATTTCTCCACATAAAGTTTAAGTATTTGTATAATAACATGGATCTTAGTTTATTAGATTTAGTCTATACAAGTACAATTTACTTATTCAGCAATAGTTGTATTGAATAAATGTCAATAACATCTTTATTGATAATAGAAAAATGTTTAACATTACAAACTGCAAATTTTAGGACATACAACCCAACACAAATCCCTCTCGAGCTAAGAGAGGATGTGACCACATTTTTCAAGCCCATAATCAGCTCTTAAATGAGCAATTTATTTACTTATCCCAACATTAGGGAATGAGTGAATTACGTTCTATGTAGTTGTGTTCCCACCTCCCTAATCCGATCTTATACAAAATATTTGTATAGGATACCCCCGCTCACATGTCTCCACATGAATAATCAGGATCAGATCATTTGTAACATTTTACAACATTTGTAATATCTACAAAGTGGGTCGTATCCGTAGTGTCACATGGATAAGGTACCGAGCCTTAACCATCTACTACAGACCATTTAGGTTATCATTTAAACATGATCCACCCGTATGTCTCTACATATTTGTTTATTGGATTGAGTCTATGCTCATAAAATAACAATTATTTTAATAATAACAATTTGTTTATACAGAGTTTACAAACTACAAGAATACAAGAGAGATTTAGGACACCAATCCTGACACAACTGTCCATGCAGATTAAGCACAATGGACTGAAATTTATTTTTCAATATCTTATGAACGAGGGAAACTCAGTGCGAGAACATGTTCTCAATATGATGGTCCTCTTCTATTGGAATTGGTGTCCTAATTCTCCCGGAGTCTTGTTGTTTGTAATATATACACATTGTTATGAATAAAATAAAAGTTATTTTATCTGGTATTTACTCATATCCAATAAATCAAGCTCCATAGTTATCGTATGTAAGATTAAGCATGTATATGAGATATACAAGTGGATCATGCCTTAAGTGATAACCTAAATAGATCTATAGTATAAAGATTAAAGAGGGATACCTGATCCTGGTGACACTACAGATACGACCCGCTTTGTAGAGGTTTACTAGTGTTGTGAACTACTATAGATGGTAGATCCTGACTATTCATGTGGAGACATGCGGGTGGAGGTATCTTATATAAAGAGTTTATATAAGACCGAACCACGAGATGATTCGTCTCTGTATATAACGTCGTTAATACTGGAGACTACATCTTACCTAAACAACCATAGGTGACATGACCTCCATTCTGAATGTTTTGGGAACTCCTGCCTTTGAGGGCGGTCTTTTGATTAGTATAGGTGAAAGTGGCTAGATTGCTAACTCAACGTGCTTACCTTTTCGGAGACTTGTCTAATTTGGGAGCTGGGAACTCAGTTACACAAGATGGAATTCATTCCTTCCCCGAAGTAGGGGTAAGTAGATAGATTTCTCCCTTAAGGGCTGATTCCGGGGCTTGAACATAGTGGCCACAACTTCTCTTTGGAAGAGAGGACTTGGTCATAGTAGGACTATGACTTATGTTCATTAGAGGGATCAGTAGCACTTAAGAAGTTAGATGTAACTACAGGGGCATAACAGTTATTGGCCCAACTGTACTTACGAACGATCTATGAAGGGTTATCGCATTTTTTATTGGTTGATATGGACACATAATATATTTATAGTAAGAAGAGTTCAGTTGTCGGTCTTTAGTGGAGTGCCTGACAATTAATGGATGGTAGATCCCATGACTAAAGAGTTTAGTAAGTTATTCACGTACCGTTGGAGCTTCGAGCTACAGGTCCATAAGGTCCTCTTGGTAGCTCAATGGATTCAAGTTGAGGATCAGTTCTTGGTGTTGATTTGAAATGTTCAAATTGATAAGAGGTAATTTAATTATATATTGTATGATCGGTATGGTATATTAGATACATCAAATGGAGGATTAATGTAAATGAGATTTATATTAAGGACCATGGAATAGAAAAAGAGCTATTATATGTTTCATAAGATGAAATATTAAAACTATAGGTTTTAAATATAGTATGGTAAGTTGGTTATCATATATATTTATAATAATATTAATTATTAGATAATTATCTCTTTTTTTCTAATAACCAATTGAGTGGGAGGTTATTGGTGGTTTCATGGTAACTGTGAGATAAAAAAGAAAATGTTTTCCTAAATTTAGTAGTTGAATTGAGAGTTTCTATTCTCAGAAATTACTCACAGTGGTTGTCAAGTGAATTAGATTTACTAAACGACAACGGAAGAGAGACTAGATGATCGTGGAGTGTTTCTATACGATAGTCACTCAGCTGGCCGATTGGCTAAACAATCGCATAGCGTTTGTTAAACGATTAGGCATCGTTTATACGATAGACCTTGTCATCTCTCACTTGCTCAATCGTTTACATGATTGTCTTCCTTCGGTCTCGTCCTTTAACCAAGTTCACAAAGAGCCCACACTTCTGGATTCTCACACCGAGAATACCAAGGTAGCCATTGTGGTGGTGTCATACTCAACTTGACATTATCGAGGTTTATTGGAGGCCGTTCATTGAGTTCGCGGTGTTCGTGTGATGGTTGCCGATTATTCGTGATCTTTGAGATCGCTGAGTTTGAGTGTTCATGTGTTGCAGTATTGGAGTATGTTCGAGCGTTTGTGATCAAGGGAGATTGAAGATGAGTCTTCAAAGGTATGTATAATTCTATCCCTTGATTGTTTAGTAAAGCATGCAGTAATTTCGTTTTGTGCATAGCTTGTATGTTTCCATTTCTTGACTGTAATTGTTGTTGTTCAAATACAATTGAAATTTGGAACGATCATTCCGCTGCTCATGGAAATCCTCATGTCCAATTTCCTTCAATTTCAACGTTGCAGATATGAATGAGGCCGTCATTGATAAGGCCAGTCAAGTTAGTTTTATTCTGGAATCTCTTTCAAACTGCTGTTATGAACAAGCTTGACTACAACCTTACTACCCTCATAAACAAGCTACAGACTTACGAGTCCTTGATGAAAGTTGAAGTAACAGGTGTTCGCCTGTGTACTGTATTTCTCTATTCTGTTTTGTGTTTTTTCAAAACAAAACCGAAGTAACAGGCGATCACTTGTTTTCGCTGGGGATTCGATCCCTTCGGTCTATAAATTAATTAATAATAGTTGATATTAAACCTAATCTTTAGTGAGTAACTACAACTAATTTTATGGTTTATTAATATATTATCAAATACATTTTTAACAATTGTTTAAATTAGAATTTAATTTCTGAATCTGCTATCACACGCATATCTGAAAAACATGCAATAAACTCTATTTTCATTAATCCCTTTGGTTTCAAAATTATGCTTTCAATTGCATACCAAATCAACTTTTATTTTTGCAAATTTAATATATAATAATTTAGACTATATACAATGCATAACAATTTAATCTCTAATTGTGAAACATTCGGTCAAAATTAAGTGTTGATATATCTAATAGCTTAGTCTTTGTTTCTTATAAATGCGTTTTATCCCATACTAATTTGTCGATTTACTTGAGTAAGAAGTCTCACTTAATTTTAACAATATATTATTTTCAAAAAAAAGAAAAGAAAAAGAAAACAATATATTTTCACGCAGTAATGAAAGTGAAACATATTTCTATAGCTAATTTTTTAACTCGTGCTTGGTACCATTTTTAGAATGTGGTTCTAAATTTTAAAACAAATCAGTGTATTTAGTAGTATATCCGTAACCAAGAAAAGAATTGCAGTAGTTACTCAAATATTATTAATTTATTTATTAACATGTTTTATGTCATAATTTTGTATAATAATTTATAACTTAGTAGGTTAAAAATATTCTAATTTTAACATAAATAAAGTGAGATTAGAGCAGAAAATAGTTATTTATCAAGATTTTATGTCTATAGTATAATTATGTCTTTTCTAATTTCAAATTTTCAATCTAAAAAAGACTAAAACATAAAGGTGGTGTTTCCCGAATTTATATGATTTAAACCGCTACAAATTTTTAATAACATATAATATAACTAAATTTACTAGATTTAGTCCATATTTTTCTTACTCAATTAGTTAAAATATTGTATGATTAATCGAAAGTCAAAAGGTCTGAATTCTAAAATCTTGTTAAACTAAAATATAATTACAAATAATAATTATTAAGAAAAAGTACAAACATAACGATGGAGTAGAAAGCAGGAACGTGAGGAGAAGGGCTTGGATGTCGATGGGGGTGGCTGGGTGACCGTAGCACGTGCGTTCAATTATTTCGCACTACCAAATTATTCAAATTGGTGACAAATATTTGCATTATTTGATGAATGGCATTTATAAAGGCACAAACTAATGTCATTGGATGGTCAACAAAAGTAATGATGGTGAGGGGTCGCTAAAAATATTTAAAATGAATCCAACTCTATAATCTATTGATTGGGAAATTGTTCGTTTGATTGTAGTTCATTGAATGAGCCTGAGGATGCTATTTTAGAGATATTTTGATGATTGAGAGTTGTACGCAAATGAATAGTGGATATCATAGGTAGGAATTGTCAATGTCATATGGACTATGGAGCAATTTCTGTGGCCTATTGGCCCTATTCCACATCTAGATATAATGAAAGATAATTCTTATAGCATGATTAGTATTAAATAGTATAAATAACAAACAAGAAACCAGAAGATGGCTCGATTATAAAATATATATGTTGTAGTTTGAATGTATGTTTAATTGAGGGCCTGAGGAAGTGTTGGCCTGGGCCACTTTATGCAAAAGAGACCCTAAGCTTAGTCTACACAGAAAATCGAGTATCTTTATGGGCTTCGACTTTCTCTAAAAACATTGTGCGCTTCAACTCTGAAATGGGCCTCTTTTTCTCTGGACTAGCCCAATAATATTCATCATATTTCTATTTTTGTGCAAATAGCTACAATTGAAGAAATAAAATTGGAAAGATATTATAATTTTTAAAAATATTTATTAAAATTAGTTTCGAAAATAATTATGAACGTATAGTAGTTTTGGTGATGTGATTGAGGAGTTTTTTTGTTCGAGTGTTGAACACTCAATCGACATATTTTAATTTTTGGTCGAGTGTTCAACATATTTTAATTTTTTTTAAATATTTTATGGAATGTTCGAGTATTGAAAACTCGATACACCTCTCTCCTTTTAAATTTACTCTTCCTTTCCTTTTTCTTAATTGAAAATATATATATATATATA
>NC_052359.1:49838170-49961719 GCF_009727055.1 Benincasa hispida
ACACACGACTAACCCTCCCCCTCCCCCCCTTTTATAATAATTTACTCTTCCTTTCCTTTTTTTAATTGAATTTTATTTATTTTATACTCTTACTTTTTCTTTCATTTTTTAATAGAAAAAATATACTTTATAAAATTTACCGTCCTATTGTTGGGGTCGATGCCCTAAAATCTCGTATCCTGTAGTTTATAAACAGTTTGTATGAACGCTTAGTGTTGTTAATATAGATATTTACTTCACATCTTGAATTTTTGCTCAGTTACTTGTTTTATTTGCTTTACCACAAACCAATAAACATAAAATCCTTGGTTAGTTGTATGTGACTCAAATATGTATGTGGTGACATACAAGTGGATCATGTCTTAAGTGA
Organism: Benincasa hispida; assembly: GCF_009727055.1. Taxonomy (NCBI): domain Eukaryota; kingdom Viridiplantae; phylum Streptophyta; class Magnoliopsida; order Cucurbitales; family Cucurbitaceae; genus Benincasa; species Benincasa hispida. Next base: position 49,838,541 of record NC_052359.1, read on the forward strand.
AAATCAGAATGATCATGACTCACGCAACTACACAAGATGGAATTCACTCCTTCCTCAATGCAAGGGTAAGTAGATAGATAACTTCCTTAAGGACTGATTCCAAGGCTTGAACAATGTGGCGCCACACACCTTCTCTTGGCCCGAGAGATGTTCAGACATAGTTAGACTATGTTGTATTGTTTATTAGAGGAATCAATGGTACTTAAGGAGTAAGATGTAACTATAGGGGTAAAACGGTAATTTGACCCAGTTGTACTTACGAGCATCTGTGAAGGGTCATCGTACTCATGATTGGTTATATCCGATGGACACAGAAATATATCTGTGGTAAGAAGAGTTCAGCTGTTGGTCTTTAGAGGAATTCCTGACAGTTAACGAATGGTGGATCTTGTGGCTAAAGAGTTTAGTCAGCTATTCACGGACCGTTGGAGCTTCGAGCCACAAGTCCATTAGATCCCCTGGGTAGCTTGGATAAAGTTGAGAACCAGTGTTTGGGTTAATTTGAAATGTTCAAATTGACAAGAGGAAGTTCGATTATATATGATATAATTGGCTAAATGTATGAGATACATTATTTTGGAGGAAATTAGATATAAATATGATTTATATCAAGTAGAGGAGAAAATACTATAGTAGATATGTGATATCAAAACTATAGGTTAAAAATATAATACGATTATATTTATTAATATTTTAGTTGGTTAATTATATGATAATTAACCCAAAAAATCACGTTTGGACGTGGGTTAGTGGGGCAACGTCGGTTATTGTAACCGATGGATTAAAATGAAAATAGTTTTCATTTTGAATCACTCGTCCGAAAAAGATAGAAGATCGCATTGGTGAATCGTTAACGATCGCTTAAAAGAACCGAGAGCCTATACGATAGTCGCTATTCGTCTAGACGATTGTCCACCTCGCGCCTAAACGATCGCACACTAGTTCCTACACGATTGTGTAGTGTTTCCTAAACGATAAGCATTGTGCTATGCGATGGCGCCTTTTTCCCTCCCACTTGCTTATCGCCTACACGATCCGTGCTTCCTCTTTCATCTACCAAATTTACCAAAGATCACGCTTTGGGTTCTTACTCCGAGAATACCCAGGGCTCTTTTCTGGTGGTGTTGTCCCCGCGGCGTTCGTGTTCGTGCTGCTGTAGTTGACGATTTTGCTGGGCATTGGTAGATCGCGTGGAGGTTTCCGCTGCATTGAGTTCCGAAGATTGAAGATTGTCTTCAACTGGTATGACACTCTCTCCCTTATTATATCTTGTTTATAGCTTGTCGTTAATTAAGATTTGTTTGCATAATTGTAAGTTTGAATGTATATTGTTGTATTTCGGTCACTGTGAGATCGGAGCGATCCGAACACGCTCATGGAACTCTTCGATAAGAGATCCTTCAATTGGTATCAGAGTCAGGTTCTGATACTCCGATTTCATTTATTGCAATGAAATGACAATTACGTTCGTGGTGGATGCATTTCTACACTGTTTAATGGTTAAATTTGCTGTGGATGTGCGGGATTCATGGATGTTTTGGGGATGATTAGCCTCGGTTTGATTTAGATCCTTTTATATTTGCGATTATTTGTAAAGGCCCCTGCGTTTTTGGGCATTAATAATCGTTATCGAGTCTGTATTCAAAGTTTGTTTGAAGTTTTGAGTTGTTCGTTGAAGAAGTTCTGGGCAAGCGTTTCGGTTCTTCGAGGAAGGAGGCGATCTAGGGTTGATCGCATCATGCAGAAGATGTGGTACGCGATTGTTGTTGATCGCATCGTGCAGAAGATGTGGTACGCAATCGCTGTTGATCACATCGTAAAGACGATGGAGTACGCGATCGTTGTTGAATGCATCGGTTAAACAATGGTGTATGCGATCAAGAGTTGATCGTATCATTTTGACGATCGGGTAGACGATCGTTGAGTATTGCGTCGTGTAGACGATGAAATGCTTACGTATCGTTTAACGCGCACGCATACTGGACGATTGTTTAGGTCAGCAAGCTTCATCGCTTTGTAACGCAATGTAAATCGTTTACTTGTCGTCGAGCTACGCGATCGTATAGGTGATCAGGCTTCGCAGCCTCGTCGTCGTCTACGCGATCGTTTAATTATGCTTCTATCGTCTAGTGCGCGCTGAACGATCGTCTACCTACGGCGTTTGCTATACGATGAAGACCTCCTGGCGGTTCAAAGACCCGGTTCACCTGTGAACCGGTTTGCTCGATGAAAAATATAGTAGATAGGCTTTTTTCATTCCGGTTTTTGTAAAGGCCCATCCCGGTCCATTAATCCTTTATTTATTACATGCGATGTATGTTTTTTATATGTCATATGGTATGCACATATAATAAATTCCACCTTAGGTTATGCAGTGATCATGCATCATCTCTTTCATGTAATTGTTATAATTTAGAGAAGTGTGATCTTAATTATGTAAGAGCATGCTTATGCATCATATAATATAAGAGTTATATTTATGCATGCATAAAATGCATTGATATGCATCATCTTTATATTATAATTGTTATAGTATAAGGGTAAATGATAGCATGTTTGCTAGGTTGTTATGCGCTATATAAAAGTTATATATAGTAATGACCGGAAATTGCATGAAGCATGACACATAGGTTACTTTATAATTGTTATAAACACCTCGTTGTGCATAATGTTTTTAGTTGTTTCTTTTTAAAAGTTAAAGAGAAATTAGAACTAAAAGAAATAAAAAAGACATGCATGCTCACTTAGGTTTAATTCATGGTTTTAAAGTGTTTAAAACTTGGATCACATAGACCTAAGATCACGGTTCTAATATGATTAGCAACCTTAAGGCTTTAATCTTTTAATCAGTTTAATAGGATTAAATTGACTAATAAAAGGTTAAAGTGTAGCAAATCTATCTATAAGGGACCTTTTGTATAAAGTGGGTTCTGTCTAGGCTGGGGTATTTAAGTTGACAGAAACGTAAAACCCCTACCTGAGAATTTACCTCAAAAGGTGAATTAGATAGATTTGATGCATGCATGTAAATTAATGACAGTCCATTAAAGTATTTAAATGAGACTACTTGAACTTGTTCATATTTCATAGACAAACGTTGTTTATGAGTAGAGTTTAAAAAGATGACTTAGACTAAAATCAGTAGCCAGATTGTTTAGGTTAATGAACCTTAGGTAGAACATTTAGTGGGAGGTATTTGCGGTATAAGATGCTTCACTTAAACCTTTCATGTTTCTCCTAAATAGTCCACACCGTGAGATCTACCCTCGGCCCTGCGACACCTTTGGCATGGCCCCCTAACGGATGGTGTTTGGGCAGGTCAATATTAAGGTGGATGAAGAGAGTGTTCATAGTAAGTGGGAGCGGAAAGTGTAACAGCATATCCCTCGATCTCCCTCGTTAGGTTGAATAAAGTTATTGCGCATCGCCTCGAGGAACCTGGTAGTGTCCCCCTAAAGGATGGCAGTTTTGCGCGTTTCTTTATTTGATCTTCTGTAAGAGGATAAGGTAACTTAGTCACTTGTTCTAATCTGCTTCTTCCCTACGGTGGGCTCATTAGGGCGGGACTCTAGCACCGAAAGCGAGGGGTTACACTTACACGGAATAGTTAAAGGTTAACGATTCTAGACCAAAAAATGGTGGCTATTAGGTTCAGTTCCAAGAGTTGGTTCCGCCTAATGGTTGAGAATGTCTCATCCCAGCGAAGGGGCAACTGATCACCCCATCGGTGACGTTTGTCCTGCCTCACTGGGGCATCATTGCAAACTAGAAGTCTATATCTTAGGGTACTTGAAACTGTTTTACAAAACTAATTGGTTTACTAAGTGCCGAAAAACTACTTACTAAGTGCCGAAAAACTACTTACTTGAAGCTATTAGGTTCAGTTCCAACTGTTTTACAAAACTACTTCAACAGTTTTTTTAAAATGGCAACAACCACGTTGGCATTACTAAGTGCCGAAAAACTTACTGGCGATAATTTCGCAACTTGGAAACATATGATCACGATGATCCTGATCATCGAGGATCTCATGTTCGCTCTCACGGAGGCTTGTCCTCCTATTCCAGCTCCGTATGTCTCTCGAAATGTTCGGGAGGCATACGAGCGATGGACAAGGGCGAATGAAAAGGCCCGAGCCTACATCTTAGCAAGTCTTTCTAAAGTCTTGGCCAAGAAACATGAGCCTATGGTCTCAGCGCGTGAGATCATGGAGTCCCTGCGGGGGATGTTTGGACAACCGTCTGAACAACTTATGCATAAGGCTCTTAAATTCATATTCAACTCTAAAATGGAAAAAAGGCACCTCTGTTGGTGAACATGTGCTAAACATGATGGTCAACTTTAATGTGGCAGAGTTGAATGAGTCTACCATTGATGAGGGCAGCCAGGTTAGCATAATCCTGCATTCTTTTCCAGAGAGCTTTCTGCACTTTGTTAGTAATGTGATTCTTAACAAAGTGAAATATAACCTTACAACTCTCCTCAATGAGTTATAGACCTACCAATCTTGACTGAAAAGTAAGGAGAGGCAAAAGGGTGAGGCAAATGTTGCTTCATCCTCTAGGACGTTCCATAGAGGTTTGACCTCAGGAACGAAGTCTGCACCTTCTGGTTCTAACTCTGCAAAGAGGAGGAAGAAGAAGGGTGATAAGGGAAAAGGGAAGACACTTGCTAACCCACCACCTGTTGCCCCAAGAAGGCATCCACAGGTTGTTAAGGGAAAGTGTTTCCACTGCAACCAAGATGAACACTGGAGGAGGAACTGTCCTCGGTATCTGAAAGAGAAGAAAGCAACCAAGGCTAAATCCAAGGCCGATAAAGGTAAATGTGATTTACTTGTTCTTCAAACTTGTTTAGTGAAGAATGATGATTCTGCCTGGATAATTGATTCGGGCGCCCCTAACCATGTTTGTTCTTCTTTTCAGGGGATTAAATCTTGACGACAGTTGGAGGCTGGTGAGATGACGATGCGAGTAGGCACTGGGCACGTCGTCTCAGTTGTGGCAGTGGGAGGACTCCAGTTAGCTTTACAAAATAGGTTTCTTATTTTAAATGATGTATATATTGTTCCCGAACTTAAGAGGAACTTCATTTCTATAAAGTGTTTATTGCAGTGTAAATATACTCTCTCGTTTAATGTGGATAAAGCATTTATTCATAAAGACGGTGTATCTATTTGCACAGCAAATCTGGAATCAAATTTATATGTGCTAAGGCCGTTAGCCATTAATTCCCTCTATAATACTGAATTGTTCAGAACTGTCATAACTCAAACAAAATGTTGACGAATTTCTCCAAAAGAAAATGCCCAACTTTGGCATCTTCGTTTAGGGCACATCAATCTCACTAGAATTGAGAGATTGGTAAAGAATGGACTTCTAAGTGAGTTAGAAGAACATTCTTTACCAGTGTGCGAGTCTTGCCTTGAGGGTAAGATGACTAAACGACCTTTTACTGGAAAAGGTTATAGAACCAAGGAGCCTCTTAAGTTAGTACATTCTGACCTTTGTGGTCCTATGAATGTGCGAGTCCGAGGTGGCTATGAGTATTTTATCAGTTTCACCGATGATTACTCAAGGTACAGGTATGTTTATCTTATGCAGCGAAAGTCTGAATCTTTTGAAAAGTTTAAAGAGTTCAAGGTCGAAGTTGAAAACGCATTAGATAGACAGATTAAAAAACTTCGATCGAATCGAGGTGGAGAGTTTTTGGACTCGACATTCCAGGACTATTTGATAGAACATGGAATCGTTTCCCAACTCTCAGCCTCGGGTACATCTCAGCAGAATGGTGTAGCAGAGAGGAGAAATAGAACCTTGTTAGACATGGTTCGCTCGATGATGAATTACGCTTCCTTATCGAACTCGTTTTGGGGTTTCGAAGTGGAGACTGCGGTATACATACTCAACTATGTTCCCTCCAAGAATGTTACAAGAATACCTCTGAAGTTGTGGAACGGGCGTAAAGCTAGTTTACGTCACTTCCTCATTTGGGTTGCCTTGCACATGTGCTTGAGGCTAATCCCAAGAAGTTGGAACCAAGGTCGAGGTTATGCCTCTTTGTAGACTACTCCAAAGGTACATGAGAAGGTTATTTTTATGATCCGACGGAAAATAAGGTGTTTGTTTCAGCAAATGCTACTTTTCTGGACGAGGATCATATAAGGGAGCATAGTCCACAAAGCAAAGTCGTGTTGCGTGAGCTTTCCAATGAAATTACCCCAAAGTCATGAAGAGCCTACTACATCAACAAGAGTTGTTGATGGAAGTTCATCCAGTAGGTCAGTTCCACCTCAAGAGTTGAGAGAATGTCGACGTAGTGAGAGGGTTGCGAACCCACCCATTTGCTATTTGGGTTTCACGGAAATCCTAACTATGGTAGCAAATGGCCATGTTGAGGATTCGTTGTCTTATAAGAAGGCAATAGAGGATATTGATCGGGACGAATGGGTTAAGGCCATGGATCTCGAGATGGAGTCGATGTACTTCAACTCAGTATGAGATCTTGTAGATCAATCTGATGGGGTAAGACCTATAGGTTGTAAATAGATTTATAAGCATAAACAGGGTGCTGATGGGAAGGTACAGACCTTCAAGGCTCGACTTGTGGTAAAGGGTTATACCCAGGTAGAAGGAGCCGACCATGAGGAGACTTTCTCGGCTGTTGCCATGTTAAAGTCGATCCGCATCCTCCTGTCCATTGCAGCTTATTATATTTATGAGATCTGAAAAATGGACGTCAAGATGGCCTTTCTGAATGCCAATCTTGAGGAGACCATTTATATGGTGCAACCCGAGGGATTCATAGCCCAAGGTCAAAAGCAAAAGGTTTGCAAACTAAATCGGTCCATTTATGGACTGAAACAGGCGTCTCGATCTTGGAACATACGTTTGATACTACGATCAAGTCGTATGGCTTTGACCAAAACGTTGATGAACCTTGTGTTTACAAGAAGATCATCAAAGCTTCAGTAGTATTTTTAATGTTATACATAGACGATATCCTACTCATTGGGAATGATGTAGGTCTACTGGCTACAGTTAAAAACTAGCTAGCGACCCAATTCCAAATGAAAGATTTGGGAGAGGCTCAATTTGTTATAGGTATATAGATCTTTTGAGATCGTAAGAAAAAAAATGCTACCATTGCCTCAGGCATCGTACATTGACAAGATGTTACTCAAGTACTCGATGCAGGACTCTAAGAGGGGCCTACTGTCATTCATGCATGGAGTCACTTTGTCTAAGGACATGTGTCCTAAGACGCCTCAAGAGGTTGAGGAGTTGAGACAGATCAGTCTAACCAGACCATTTTAATGTTGTTGACCCATTTACGAAGGCTCTCACGACTACAATGTTTGAGGGTCACCTACGGAGCATGGGTCTACAGGATCGCCCCCGGTTGGACTAGGGCAAGTGGGAGATTTTCTTGTACTGGGCTTTTATGCCCTAGTTTATTGTTTTGTACTAGTTTTTTGTACACCCCACTTCGCTTTAGAATAAGTGGGAGATTGTTGGGGTTGATGCCTTAAAGTCTTGTGTCCTGTATTTTGTAAACAGTTTGTACTAACGCTTGTGTTGTTAATATATGATATTTACTTCACATCTTAAATTTTTGCTCAGTTGCTTGTTTTATTTGCTTTACCATAAACCAATAAACATAAAATCCCTGGTTATCTGTATGTGACTCAAGCATGTATATGGTGACATACAAGTGGATCATGTCTTGAGTGATAACCAAAATGGTCTGTAGTATATGGATATAGAAGGGAAACCTTATCCTGGTAACGCTATGCGGACGCGACAGCTTTGTGGAATGGTCAACAAGTTGTGTTCTTATCACAGATGTCTGATCCTGATCATTCGCATTGGGGACATGCGAGTGGGGGCGTCCTATATAAAGAGTTTGTATAAGACCTGACCACGATGTGTTAACATCTCGTTATATAACACCGTTCATGACAGAGACTTCACTTCACTAGGATGACCATAAGTAACATGACCTTAATCCTGAGTGAGTTGGGAACTCCTGCCATTGAGGTGGGTCTTTTGATTTGTATGGGATTCGTCTGATTTAAGAAAATTTCAACTGTTGGTCTTTAGTGGAATACCTGACAGTTAACGAATGGTGGATCTCGTGGCTAAAGAGTTTAATCAGCTATTCAACGGACCGTTGGAGCTTCGAGCCACAGGTCATTAGGTCCCCTGGGTAGCTTGGAAAAGTTGAGAACCAGTGTTTGGGTTAATTTGCAATGTTCAAATTGACAAGAAGAAGTTCAATTATATATGATATAATTGGGTTGGTTAATTACATAGATATAATTGGCTAAATGTATGAGATACATTATTTTGTAGGAAATTAGATATAAATATGATTTAATATCAAGTAGAGGAGAAAATACTATAGTAGTATGTGATATCAAACTATAGGTTAAAAATATAAATGATTATATTTATTAATATTTAGTTGATTAATTATATGATAATTAACCCAAAAAATCACGTTTCGACGTGGGTTAGTGGGCAATGTCGGTTATTGTAATCGATGAATTAAAATGAAAATAGTTTTCATTTTGAATGCTCATCCGAAAAAAGATAGAAGATCGCGTTGGTGAATCGTCAACGATCACTTAAAAGAATCGAGAGCCTCTACAATAGTCGCTCTTCTCTAAACAATCGTCCACCTCGCGCCTAAACGATCGCACACTAGTTCTAACACGATCACATAGCTTCTCTAAATGATCGTAGTGTGTGCCGAGTTGCTAAACGATCGTATACCATTTTCTAAACGATCGTTCAGTAAAATCTACACGATCGTGTAGCGTCTCCTAAACGATAAGCATCATGTTATACGATAGCGCATTTTTCCCTCCCCCTTGCTTATTGCCTACACAATCCGTGCTTCCTCCTTCTTCTACCAAATTTACCAAAGACCACACTTTGGGTTCTCACTTCGAGAATACCCGGGCTCTTTTCTGGTGGTGTCGTTCCTACGGCGTTCGTGTTCGTGCTGCTGTAGTTGACGATTCTGCTGGGCGTTGGTAGATCGCGTGGAGGTTTTCGCTGCGTTGAGTTTCGAAGATTGAAGATTGTCTTCAACTGGTATGGCACTCTCTCCCTTGTTATATCTTGTTCATAGCATGTCCTTAATTAAGATTTGTTTGCATAACTGTATGTTTGAATGTATATTGTTGTATTTCGATCACTGTGAGATCGGAGCGATTCGAACGCGCCCATGGAACTCTTCGGTAAGAGATCTTTCACCTATTTCTTAGTAATAAGAAAAATTTACCATTGTCTTATCTTTAACTGTTATAACTTTAAGAGACATTATAGTAAATAACAAATTCTCATTTTTTTTTTGTTACATATTACAACTATTGTTCATAATTGGAAAATAAGACAATGTAAATGAAAATGTGCATATCAATACAACAATTTAATGTTTTTCATTCATTTAAAAATAATAATTAAAAAAAACCAATGTGTCCCACAAGTTCAATCCGATAAACTAAGATCCAAGATTATTTCATGTAACTTAAACATGTATGTGGTTGATAAATAGGTGGATCATGTTTAAGTAATAACCTAAATGGTCTGTAATAGATGGATAAGATTGGGTACCTTATCTTGGTGACACTACGAATACAACTCGCTTTGTAGTTGTTACAATTGTTGTAAAGTACTACAAATGATCTGATTCTGATCATTTATGTGGAGACATGTGAGCGGGGGTATTCTATACAAATAGTTTATATATGATCGGACCACGAAATGAATAGTCTCCTTACGTAACACCATTACTAGAAGAGACTTACATTTCACTTGGATGATCATAGGTGACTTGACCTTAATCCTGAGTGAGTTGTGAACTTTTGTTTATGAGAGCAATCCTTTGATCTGTATGAATGAACGTGGCTATATTAGCCGACTCAACAACCCTACCATTTTAGGGTTTTGTCCGAGTAAGGAGCAAGGAACACAACTACACAAGATGAAATTCACTCCTTCCCGATCTTAGGGAAAGTAGTTAAATTGCTCCCCTAATAGCTGATTCTGGGTCTTGAACAATGAGACTTCAACCTCTCACTGGCCTAAAAGGTGTTAGTTTATAGTTGGACTATAGATTGTTTGTTCAGAATTAGTAGTACTTAAGAAGTTAGATGTATCTATAAGGGTAGAACGGTAATTTGACCCAACTGTAGTTATGAGCGATTTGTGAGGGTTGGCTCACTTTTGATTGGTTATAGCTATGGACATAGAAATATATTTGCAGGGCGAAAAATGTAGCTATCAGTCTTTAGTGGAGTCACCGATAGTTAATGAATATCGATTAATTTAACCAAAGAGTTTAATTAATTAATCTCATATCATTAGAGCTTCTAATTTGTAGGTCCACAAGGCCCCCTTGTTAGCTCACTAAAGGATAGTAATGAGAAATGATTTGAATTGTTCAAATCAATTGGGGAAATTTTATACTAAAGAGATTAATATATAATGACTAATTATAGATGTAATCTATAATCCAAATTATGCGAGAGAGAAATATTTGAATGAGATTCAAACATTAAATTCAAGTGAATTAGATTCATGAAGAATTAATTAATTATAATGCTAGAGAGGTGGATACATATAAATGTGTTGTTTATATATTAATTAATTAACTATATATTAAATAGGATTTAATATATGATTATTTAATTAGTGTGCCAATTAATTAAATAAGGGGTATTTAATTAATTAGCACTAAAGGTTTAAAAGGAAATACTTGGAGAAGTGGTCAACTCTTCTCCATATAAATATATCCTTATAGCCCATTTAGGGCAAGGATTTCATTTGTGCAAAAATACCCAGCTGCTACACTAAAATCCTCTATACTTTCTCACCAATTTCTCTTTAACTCTTCCTCTTCCAAGTATTGGAGACCACTCATCCAATCCTTGGAATCCTAGAGAATAATAGGTTATTCTTACAATGGTGTCCTTGATCATGAAGAAGATTTCTGGATCAAAGAAAGAGGATTTTTTAGAAGTTTGAGATTTAACAAAGGTGAGCTACATTTGCCCTTTTCTTCATCTTCAATAGCATGCTGAATATAATGTTTATTTCCCATTGTTCTTTGTACGAATTGTTGTGATTTTGTTTCTTTTAAATGGAAATTCGAATGCAATGCGATCTTACGCTTCCGTGGGAATTCGATTCCCTTCATCTTAGTGGGAGGAGTCTTTTGGCCATGGATACTCAGGATGGCAGCAGAGCTTGAACAACCGAGATTTCATAGCACCCCATCAGTCAACTCATGCTCAGTCTTCAAGGTTAGGTACGTCCTTAGAGGTTTTGGTTTTGGAGCTTGCTAGCAATACTTTTGAGCTTCAGCAGGACAATCCTCATAGGCAGTCAGAGTTTGAGCGCTTTTAGCAGGAGAGGTTTTGCCCCGAGGCAGAGATTGGAACTGATTTGCAAAGCCTAAGTGACCTTATTGCTTAACTTGCAACATCAGTTGAGAGGCTGAACGAGCCATTGCTAGACCATTCCCTTGACTTCCCAAGGGCTTAGAGGCATGAGGTAGTCAATGTCGACGTAGTAGAGGAGAAGAAACCACTTCTTGGAGATTCGCCCCTAGGTATAACATAAGAGTTCTTAATTTCTGAATATGCTAATAACTCCATTCAATTCAGTAGAACACCCAAGCTCAACTGCAAAGCATGTTCGACCATGTTGCGCTGATGACGGTGGTCGTGCAGAGATTGGAGAGCCAACCAGAGAAGCTTATTGTCTCTACCTTGGAGGCAGAGTTTCTGGCGGAATGCTACCCCTCAAGTGATAATGAGGATGTCACACCATGCTCTCCAGTTTATGAGGTTAAGGAGAAACCTGAGCCTAAACCCGATGACATCTAGGTGATAGAGTTAGAGGTCGAAAGACCTCCCCCTGTTCTAACTCCTGGTATTTCGTATATATATTTTTTTAATTTTCCTCCTCTGGTCCTCGTGAATCTGTTGAGTCTTTTCTTTATTTAGAATATTTTGGGTCGCTTGAGTCTCTTGATTCATTCTTTTTCCCTTTTTTTGTCATATACTAAAAATACCAAATTCGACTTGTCTAGTTCTCTTCAAAAGATGAAGAATCTTATAGCCTTACTAGGCTATATTGACTCATCTAAAAAGGGATTAGAGCAATATGAGAATTTCTTTATGCCTTTACAAGAGACAGGTCATGTCGAGCAAATGACGTTAAAAATTTTTCCTTCTTGGAGGGAGCCAGGTGAAAAAAATGTATTGCTTTCCTTTACTGCTTTCGTAGTTTAGCTTCTTATTTTTTTTTTGTAGGTTCCCTTCCTCTGCTCTAAAAGCACAAGAAGAAGATCAATTCATGTGTGAACCCTTATACCACCATCCTATGCACGTAAACTCATTAGGGGAAGTTTTCTATTCTTTTGAGTATCATTTTAAGTTGGGGATGGGGTATGTCGTGATAGCTTGGGGTCCTTGAGTGTTGTGCTTGGACAATGTTTGTGTGCTTAAATTGCTTGTTTGCTCTCTTGCTTGGTTTTTTATGATGAGTAGTTGATGACACACCCTCTTTGTGATTAGGTTTGCATGAAATTATGTTTGAAGAGCATGATCATGATTTTTATCCCGTTTTAAAAAAAATTTCTTATCTCTCATGCATGCCTAAGTCCTTTGTTTAACAAAATTAGGTCTTGCATGCTTAGATTTGTATTATTGGGTTTATATTTTTATTGTCACCCCGAAAGGCCTAGGTGATAGGTGTTAAGTGACTGAAAGCTCAACCTAGTAATGCATGCCTAAGTTTTTGCCTAACTCTTGTTTTATATTGTAAAAGCCAAGCATGTTGTAAAGTAAAAGCAAGTTTGTATGTTATTTTGTAAGGGGATTCTCCTCTTTCTTAGGGTTATGATTAACCTGGGGCGGCTATGACACCCGTAGTTTCCCTCTGAGCTAAAGTACCCCAAGGGATGAGTAAGCTTCGATACCTTGTTAGGAGACATTGCTCGTAGTTGGATATCTTTCACGTAACCCATATGGGCAAGCTAAAACGAAGGTGACGTGTCTAGATAAGGTCTCCTCTTTTGAATAAAGTAAGAACAAGAGAATAAAAAGACAAAAATACAATAAAATTTTGGTTCCCCCTTAAGTGTGTCATTGCATTGTTGAGTCTAGGAAGCTTAACTCTTGAACCTTCGAGCCAGAGTAGGGGAAAAATGAATTGAGAGCCTTGTAAAACCATTCCGAGTTTTGCAAGCTTAACTAGTAGGCCTTTGGACTCATCCATGCATCAATAGGTTTATAATAATTTTTAAACATGCTCCATTGATTGATTGTAGGCCTTTGGACTTATCCATGCACGAGTAGGTTTAGAATCATTTTTAAACATGCTTCATTGGTTGATTGTAATTGGATTTCATATTTGATTGCAAATCTTATCTTAAGAGATTGTTGAGAGTATAATAACGACCATTGTGATTGAGCAAGCATATTTTTGTATGAATGTATGATTCTACCTTGCTCGAGGACGATCAAGAATGAAGTTAGGGTGTTTGATAGCACCGAAAATGTGTTATCTTTCTCTTCTTAATTCAAGGTTGTTATTATGTTTTAATTTGTTTATTTAGTGTTTTTGTAGGTTTCGGGTGCCTAAGAGGTATAATCGACCGTTATGGACTATTTGGGGTTAATTTGGAGCAATTAGGAGCTAAATTAAGCAACCAGGCTTCAAAGAGCTTAAAAAGGACAAAAATGCCCCTGGATGGAATGTTGCAATGCTTAGTCGAGCATTGTACAACGCTACAAGGTAGAAGCCTCATATGATGCTGGAAAATAAGGCAATGTCACAATGCTAGTAGCGTTGTGATGCTACAAATTTTAACAGAGGCAGAGAGGAGCGTGTGCATGCGAGCATTGCAATGATCTTGCGTAGCGTTGCAACGTTGCGATGCTGGTTTAAATGCCTTCCTCTTCATTTTTACGTTATTCTAGCATCTTCAATTGGCCACTAGCCGATTTCTCCACCTTTTCATCTTTTCCACTTGTATTTTTCTCTAATTTTTTCCTTCTTCTCATGTAATTAGTTGAGATGGAGCCCAAATTTGTCTTCTTCATCTCATGGGAAGGTATGTTTAAAACTGCTAAGACTCATAAGAAAAGGAAAGTCTCTCCAAATGCCTATCTTTGGCACTTGAGACTGGGTCACATAAATCTCAACAGGATTGAGAGACTGGTTAAGAACTGTCATCTAAATAAGTTAGAAGACAGTTCATTACCACCTTCTGAATCCTGTTTTAAGGGTAAAATGATTAAAAGATATTTTTCTGGAAAAGGTCTTCGAGCCAAAGGACCCTTAGAACTCATACATTCAGACCTTTGTAGTCCTATGAATGTTAGAGCTAGAGGAAGGTATGAATATTTCTTCAGCTTTGTTGATGACTATTCTAGGTATGGGCATATTTACCTGATGCACCAAAAGTCTGAAACATTTGAAAAGTTCAAAGAATATAAGGCTGAGGTTGAAAATCAATTAGGTAAAAAGATTAAAATACTTCAATCAGATCGAGGTGGTGAGTATATGGACTTAGAATTCCAAAACTATTTGATAGAACATAGAATCCAGTCTTAACTCACAGCCCCTGGCACACCTCTGCAAAATGGTGTGGCAGAAAGGAGAAACAGAACCTTGTTGGATATAGTTTGTTCCATGATGAGTTATGCTCAGTTACCAAATTCTTTCTGAGGACACGCAGTTGGAACTGCAATGTATATTTTGAACAAGGTTCCCTCAAAAAGTGTTTCTGAAACACCTTACGAGCTCTGGAGAGGACGTAAAGGAAATTTACGTCCCTTCAGAATTTGGGGTTGCCCAACACATGTGTTGGTGCAAAATCCTAAAAAGTTGGAATACCGTTCAAAAGTATGCTTATTTGTAGGCTACTCAAAAGAAACGAAACGTGGTTTCTTTTATGATCCTCAGAAAGACAAGGTATTTGTATCGACAAATGTAATCTTCCTAGAGGAAGACCACATGAAGAATCACTAACCTCGCAGTAAGCTAGTAATAGAGAAATGTCCAGAGAAACGACAAATGCAACAACAAGAGTTGTTGATAGAGCAGGTCCATCAATAAGACTTGTTGATGAAACTGGTACTTCACATCCTTCTCAAGAGTTGAGAATGCCTTGTCGTAATGGGAGGGTTGTGCAATAGCCTGACCGGTACATGGGTTTAATTGAAACTCAAGTCATCATACTCGATGATGGCTTAGAGGATCCATTGGCTTTCAAACAAGCAATGAATAATGTGGATAAAGACCAATGGATTAAAGCCATGGACCTTGAAATGGAATCTATGTATTTCAATTATGTTTAGGATCTTGTAGATCAACTTGAAGGGGTAAAACCCATCGGTTGCAAATGGATCTACAAGAGAAAATGAGACCAAGTTGGGACTTGTGGCAAAAGGGTTTACCCAAAGAGAGGGGGTAGACTATGAAGAAACTTTCTTTCCAGTTGCCATGATAAAGTCAATTAGAATACTCTTGTTCATAGCTACATTTTATGATTATGAAATATGGCAAATGGATATCAAGACAACCTTTTTGAATGGCTATCTTGAAGAGATTATCTATATCTCTCAACCAGAAGGGTTTATTGAACAGGGTTAAGAGCAAAAGATTTGCAAACTTAATTGATTCATTTATGGGTTGAAACAAGCATCTAGATCCCAGAATATGAGATTTGACACTGCAATAAAATCTTATGGCTTTGAACAAAATGTTGACGAACCTTGTGTTTACAAAAAAATCGTTAACAAAACTGTCGCCTTTCTGGTGTTGTATGTTGATGATATTCTACTCATAGAGAAAGAAGTAGAATTTCTAGTTGACATTAAGAGATGGATGGCTATGCAATTCCAAATGAAAGATTTGGGAGAATTACAGTATGTGCCTGGGATATAAATAGTTCGGAATCGCAAGAATAGAACAGAACATTAGTATTATCTCAAACATCTTATATAGACAAGTTGTTGTCTAGGTATAAAATGCAAAATTCCAAGAAAGGAACGTTTCCTTTCAGACATGGAATTCACCTATCTAAGGAACAAAGTCTTAAGACACCTCAAGAAGTTAAGGATATGAAACGCATTCCATATGCATCAGAAGTAAGGAGTTTAATGTATGCAATGTTGTGTACTCGTCCTGATATATGCTATGCTGTTGGAATGGTTAGCAGATTTCAGTCCAATCTTGGATATGATCATTGGATTGCCATTAAGAACATTCTCAAGTATCTTCGGAGAACGAGAGATTATATGCTCGTGTATAGTGCTGAAGATCTGATTCTTACTGATACATTGATTCTGACTTCCAAACTGATATTGATTCTAGGAAATCAACTTTGGGGTCAGTATTCACTTTGAATGGAGGAGCAGTTGTGTGGAGAAGCATCAAGCAGAGTTGTATTGCTGACTCCACAATGGAAGCTGAGTATGTAGCTGCAAGTAAAGCAGCAAAAGAAGCAGTAAGGCTCAGAAAGTTTCTAACTAACTTGGAAGTAGTTCCTAATATGCACTTGCCTATCACCCTCTATTGTGACAACTGTGGAGTAGTTGCAAACTCAAAGGAACCTCGAAACCATAAAAGAGGAAAGCATATCGAGTGGAAATACCATCTCATCAGGGAGATTGTACACAGAGGAGACGTGATTGTCACGCAGATAGCCTCACAAAACAACTTAGCTGATCCATTTACAAATTCCCTCTCGGCTAAAGTGTTCGAGGGTCACCTAGTAGGACTAGGTCTACGAGATAATAATCAATAGGGCAAGTGGGAGAAGTTATGGGTATTTAATACCCTAGTTTATTTTATTTATACTTTTTGTCCTCTCAGTGTAACTCAACATTCTATATATTTGTATAATTGGAGTTTTAGTCCAAATGGGAGTATTGTTGGGTTTTATGTCCTAAAACTTGTAGTTTATAAAAGATAAACATATTATATTGTCAATAAACTTAATATTGATTCTATAAATTGCATACGTAAACTTCTAAATCCGATAAACTAAGATCCATGGCTATTATATGAATACTTGAACTTTATGTAGAGACATAGAGATGGATCAAGTTCGAGTAAAAAGCCAAAGAGGTCTATAGTACATGCTTAAAGTTAGGGTACCTTATTCTGGTAACACTATTGGATGCGGCCTACTCTGTAACTGTTATAAGTTGTTGTAAAGATACTACAAACAAAGTGATCCAGATTCGTTCATGTATTAACATGAGGAGTGGGGGCGTCCTATGCAATGAGTTTGCATAAGATCGGACCAAGAAATAAATCAATTTTACTTTATATTTTTGTTTACTGTATAAGACTGACTATTTCATTTAGATGACCTAGGTAACTCGATCTTAATCCTGAGCTAACTATGAACTCCTGTTTATTTGGAATTATCCTTAGATTTGCATAGGTGAGGGTTGGCTCAACAACGCCAGCTCAATAAGCCTCACATTTCAGGGGTAAGATCGGGTAGATAACTGGGGACATAGGGTGCAAGACAAAATTCACGTCTACTCGATTTAGGGATAGGAGAAAGGTTGTTCTATAAGTACTGAATCCAAGTCTTGAACAAGGGGCCCCACCCTCTAACTTGGCTGAGAGGGATCTGATTTAGTGACTGGATCATAAACTAATTGTTCATTAGAGGATCAGTATGAACTTAAGGAATAAGATATAATCTCGGGGGTAATACATAAATTTGACCCAACCGTTATTACGAATAACTTGTGAAGGGTCAACTTACTAATTATGGTTAAATCATGTGGACATAATATATCTATAGTGAGAGGAGTGCAACTATGGGCTTTAGTGGGGTGACCCATTAGTTAACGAATGGGGATTAATTCGATGTAAAGAGTTTAGTCAATTAATCTTGGATCGTTGGAGCCCATGATTTGTAGGTCCACGAGGTCCCCCTACTAGCTCATAAATAGATTAGCCTTAGAGTAGCATGATAAGTTAATTTGAAAACGTTCAAATTAGGAATTAAACAGAATTAGAGAATTAATTAATATTTAAATATGATTTAATATTAAATTTATAAATAGGGATTCATGAAGATGGAATTTTTGTAAAATTAATTTAATATCTGATATCGAATTAATTAGAAATTAATTAAATTTATTTATTATTAATTTTATTAGAAAATTAATTTTGTAAAATTAATAAAGTTTTAAATTTTCAAATTAAATTTGATTTTTCAATTTGATATTGAAAAAGTTTGGAAAACACAAATTTGAGAAAAGATGGTTTTCTCCACTACACCTAACTAACTAGCTTACTTAATTTCCCACTTGCTCTTGTTTCAATTCACCAAGCATGAGTTGCATCTCATGCAACCTTCTTCTTTGCATGAATGTCCTGCAATAAATAGAAAAGATGGAAGTGGAAATCGGGCATGCAAACTATTCGAACTGGTTGAAGTTTTGTTTAAAACTTGTAAGGTTGAAGAAGTGTTCTTCAAGTTGCATCAGTGGTGTTCTTCTCCAAATTTACTTCATTCAAACTTATTTTGAGTCCCACAACTCAATTTAAAGCTCTAAGAGAATAGTAGGGAAGATCTTGAGGTGGTTCACAAGAAGAATTGGAGAAGATTTGTAGTTGAATTTGAGTTCCAAGAGGTTCTACAAAGGTATGACTTGAAACCCTCTTATTATTGTATGACCATGCTTTATTTACAGCCAAAATTAATGGATTCGAATGCTTATTGATCCTTGTTGCTTCCACTGCATACTGATATACTCCTTCATTTCTATCTTTTATTTTCTCGCATTTTACTTTTCATGCACTTCGACTTACCTAATCCTTTAGTCTTTACTCTAATCAATTTTTCTTTTCGGGCTGGCTCATTAGGGCGGAACTCTAGGGTTTAAAATGGAGGGTCACACTTACAGAAAATTGTTAATAAGTAAATGATTTCCTGACCAAATCAACGGTGACTAGTATTATAGGAATAAGAGCTATTCCGGTGTAATGATTGATTGAGTGTCTTAGTTCAGTGAAGGGGTGACAGACCACCATTCAATGGCTTTTATCCTAAATCATTGAAGAATAATTGTAAACTTAGATGTAAAATGGGGTTCGTTAAAATTTTGCTAAACTTGATTGGATTTATAAGAGTTGTGCTAAAATCTTATGTAGATCAATTTATTTTATTTAGCAATATGTCAAGTACAATTCTTTCAATGTTAGCCTCCATAAATTTGACCAAAGCTAATTATACAATATGGAAAAAATTTTCTGGAACTATTTTCATGGTCGACGACCTAAATTTCTTCTTGACTGAGGAATGTCCTCTAGTCCCAACCCCTAATGCATCACGAAATGTTCGTGATGTATATGAAAGGCAGACAAAGGCCAATACTAAGGCCCAAGTTTACATTTTGGCGAGCATACCTAATATCTTAGCCAATAGATACGAGATCATGGCCACTGCACTTCAGATCATACAATCAGTGCAAGAATTATTTGAGTGAGAATTCTCATAATTCAAGTAGGGTGGGGTTAATTTTGACAAAACCAGTAATGTCAGCTCCCTAAATGAACTCCAATTCATTGTTAAGGGACTAATATGAGAGGCAAATGTTGTCAACTTTAGTGAAATTTATCAAAGTGGTTCAACCCGCCTACGCAAGAGAGCGTTGCAACACTTTTTATCACCATTGCAACGCTATAACCTTGATATAAGAGCATTTTTCACCCATTTTCATGAGTAGAGACCTATTTTTTACGAGAGGAGACCCAATTTCACGATTTTGAGAGCAATTTCTATAATTCTTTTAATTCATGTATCAATTTCTTGTTTGATTCAATGGATTTCTTCAAAAATCTACCAGTTTATAGCTAGGTAATCTTCTTTCTTGGGAAAATTGTTAGGTTAGTAAGTTTTTGAGGCTTTTTCTTGTAATTTCATCTTGTGTAATTGAATGTTCTTGATTTTAATTTCAATAAAATCTTATAGAAATGAGCCAACGCCTCAAATTTGTTAGATTTTTGTATGAAAAATTACATGGTTCTATAGCATAATTGTAATGAAGTTGCGAGAACTAAAAATCTTGAATGAAATTTTGGACTTTTTCCTATTTTCTTGAAAGTATGACGAGTTTAGAACATTCAAATAAATCATTCTTGAATTAACTCTATAGTATTTCAAGCATGTCATAGCCTAAAACACACTATAATTAATACAATTTAGGGTTTTGATATGGAATGTCTTTAGGAAGCATCTTAGAACTAAAGTAGGGTTAATTGACAATTTTAGGTTAATTAACTAATTGGGACATTAAAACATCTCTCTAATGGGTTATGGAACAATTTGAATAAGTGCAATTAAGCCAATGATTGAATTAGACTAACCAACATAATTCCCCAAGATCTTTTACATTGAAATCTTAGTAAGAATTCTTTTATGCTCTCTACTATTAGTCTCTTACAAAATTCATATCAATCCTAGTTTTAATTTTACTTTGTTCCTAGAAATTCAACAAGTCTCGCCCTCCCCCCCACCCCAAATTGAAATTCAAGAGTCAATTTTGCTAGTTAAAAGAGGTTCCCTGAGGATCGACCTCGTGCTTCCACTTTTACTACATGTTAGTATTAGAAGTTGTACGTGTTTTACAAATTTTATTTATCTTGGGTTGAGTTCGAATTAACGATATCGATCTTGACACCGAACAACCTCTGAGATAAAACTTGGAGTTTATAGTAAGAGGTTTGAAGTTGATCCCACTACTTTCTATAATAAGAAGAAATCTAACTACAGTAAATCTGATTTGCTTGTCTTGGAAACATGTTTGGTGGAGAGTGATAATTTTTCTTGGATAATTGATTCAAGGACGACTAACCACATATATTCTTCCTCTCAGGAAATTAATTCCTGGAGACAATTGGAAGCTGGAGAGATGACTCTTCGAGTTGGTACTGGAGTGGTCGTTTCGGCTGTTGTCGTAGGCAGACTCAAGTTAATTTTGAACAAGAAACGAATATGTTATTAGATAATGTATATGTTGTTCCTAATATTAAGAGGAATTTAATTTTAATTTCTTGTCTGATTGAACAAAAGTATTATCTTTCCTTTTATGAAAGTAAAGTGTTTACTTTTAAGAATGGAATGGAGATAGGCTTTTCTTCAATGGAAAATAATTTGTATGTACTAAGGTCGTTAGTAACAAAGGTTGTCCTAAATACTAAAATATTCAAAACGGCAACAACTATTAAGAGGCAAAGAATTTCTCCTAAAAAAAATTTCCACCTTTGGCATCTAAGGTTAGATCACATTAATCTCAATAGGATTGAAAGATTGGTTAAAAGTGGACTTCTAAATGGTTTAGAAGAAAACGCTTTATCCATACGTGAGTCATGCCTTGAAGGTGAAAAGCCAAAGAGACCTTGGAGTTTGTACATTCATATATTTGCAGTCCAATGAGTGTAAAAGCAAGAGGAGAGTATGAATATTTCATCTCTTTCATTGAAGATTATTCAAGATATGAGTATCTTTACCCAATGCAACATAAGTCTAAAGCTCTTGAAAAGTTCAAGGATTATAAGATTGAGGTTGAAAACTTGTTAGGTAAAAAGATAAAATTACCTCAATCTAATCGTGGTAGAGAGTATATGGACCTAAGGTTCCAGGACTATATAATAGAAAACATAATAACATCCCAGCTCTCAGCCCCTGGTACACCTCAGCAGAATCGTGTATGAGAAAGGATAAATGGAACCCCATTGGACATGGTTCAGTCTATGATGAGCTATGCTCAACTTCCTAACTCATTTTGGGGATATGTAGTAGAGACTGCAATTTATATTTTGAACAACGTTCCATCAAAAAGTATTTTTGAAATACCTTTTGAGCTATGGAGAGGTCGTAAAGGTAATTTACGCCACTTTAGAATTTGGGGATGTCTGGCACATGTGCTAATGACAAATCCCAAAAAGTTGGAACCTCATCCGAGAGTATGCCTATTTGTAGGCTATCCCAAGGAAATGAGAGGTGGGTATTTCTTTGATCCTAAAGATAATAGAGTGCTTGTATCGACAAATGCTACCTTTTTGGAAAAAGACCACATGAGGGACCTGATGTGTTAATAACATGCGATGAAATGATAAGACTTATAAAGCTTAACGCTTAGCTTTATTTGGTTGAACCCAAGTGTAAATTCAACCAGAGTCCTATAAGTCCAGGGTCAAACACAGGGATTGCTTATAAATGTGCGGTGAAACTAAAAATATGATCATAGTGCAAATTGGAATGTTCCAAGTGGTTGAGTGAATGAGCTGTTTTAAATCTAAGTACTATGCGAAGAAAATTATGTCTAAGTGAAACAGTGTGAATTTAGTGACAAATATGTGATGATAAGGTTGAGAAGAATTGTCATAACATTTTCTAAACAACTAAGTGGATTATGCGATCAAGCTATGTACTCAATGTTACGTCCAACACTTCTCAGTGTATCTAGCCACATTATCTTATTTCTAAGATACATGCGATGAGTGCAATGTGCAGAGGATATACATATTTATTAGAAACATCTTCTCTTCTTTTATGGGTTCCAAATCTAAGGTCTTTCGAACTTAGATTAAATTTACTTAGAACAATCTTTCAATTGATTTAAGCAATGCATATAAGCACACATAAGACAAGTTGATCGCATGATTCTCTTGTTGCTTAGTAGTGTCAGCTACACACTTCTCAACCCATTTGGCAATTTAGTTATGTATGATATTGATGGAAAATATGGACAAAAGATAAGATGAACATGTATTCATATTGCAATGTCTGAATTTATCAATACAGAAATTACAATGTAAATACACAAAGAAAAAGAAAGAAGTATAGAATCAAGCTGTGGTCTACATTGTCTTACTCCCTCCGGCTTTTTTGATGACTACTTCACTTAGAACATTAAACAGAGGTATCCTTCTTCCTTTCTCACAAGAATCCTAGGCTCTCACTAGGGAATTTCTATGGAAAAATAGGAAGTTTTTTAGCAGAGTTTCCTCTCAAAATTTACTCTCGTCTCCCACTATATCTGCATGAAAATTGCATAGGTATCTATGAAAGATCTCATTGAAGAGAACCTTGAGCGGAAGCAGGATCATCCCAATTTTCATTTCTCATAGAATATAATTTTTACAGAAAAAAAGAACGAATTATGCATTTCTATAAAATACAACATGCTTTATTAAAAGGAAACTTAGGGTTTCAGAAACCCTTACCTTTGAAGATCTTCTTCAAGAATCCCTCTATCAAGAAACGGACACTACCATGAAGGTGACATTGGTATTCTCAGGTAAAGAATCCAGGAGTGATGGGCTCTGACTATTTTGGAATGAGGGAAAGATTGAGAGTTGAAAGGAGAATAAGAAAATGAAATTGATTTCTAAGAAATACCACTCTTACATAACGTTTCTATCTTACTTTTTCTCTTTGGGGCAAAAAAAAAAAAAAAAAAGCCTTTCAAAAATGCCAAATATATTAAGAACCACCCACTTACGTGGGTGGAAAGAAAAAAGAGGAGAGGGAGTTGTAACTCCCTCCCTAATTCAAATAAATTAGTTTATATAAAATAAATATTTAATATATATAAATATGATAACTAATTATCATAATATATATATTAAACTACAAGTTATATCAAATATAACTTATAACCTATAGCTTAAATATTGTATCATATACAATATAACATATAGTTTCTTTTCTCTCTTCCTTGACATTTAATATAAATCACATTTATATTAAATTTAACAATTATGAATTCAATTCATATAATTAATATTTGAATCTTATTCAAACATTTATTTTCTCTCACAAATGCTATAATGTATCAAATACATTATAATAATTATATGACATATAATTAAAATAACTTAATTATATCATATATAATTAAATCCCTCAATTAATTTGAACAATTCAAATTAATCCAAAAATTTATTCTCATTTAATCCTATTGAGCTACTAAGGGGACCTTATGGACCTGTAGCTTGAAGCTCCAATGGTACATGAAAAATTAATCAAACTCTTTAATTAAATTATTCATTATCCGTTAACTGTAGGGCACTCTACTAAAGACCAACAGCTGCACTCTTTGCACTACAGATATATTTATGTGTCCATTGGATATAATCAATCAACAGTACAATGACCCTTCACAAATTACTCGTAAGTACAGCTGGGCCAAAGTTATTGTTTTGCCCCTATAGTTACATCTAACTTCTTAAGTACCACTGATCCCTCTAATGAACAAGAGATCATAGTCCAACTATGACTAAACCCCTCTCGGGCCAGGAGAGGGTGTGGTGCCACATTGTTCAAGCCCCAGAGTCAGCCCTTAAGGGAGCAATTTATCTACTTACCCCAACCTCGGGGAAGGAGTGAATTCCTTTTTGTGTAGTTGTGTTCTCAGCTCCTCAATCAGACGAATCCCTAAAATGGTAGGCTTATTGAGTCGGCGATCTGGCCACTCTCACCCATACAAATCAAAGGACTGCCTTCATAGGCAGGAGTTCACAACTCACTCAGGATTCAGGTCATGTCACCTATGGTCATCCTAGTGAAATGTAAGTCTCTATTATAAATGACGTTATATAATGAGACTAAACATTTCGTGGTTCAGTTTTATATAAACTTCTTTGTATAGAACATTCTCGCTCACACGTCTATATATGAACGATCAGGATCAGATCATTTGTAGCATTTTACAATAATTGTAACACCTACAAAGCGAGCCATACTTGTAGTGTCACCAGGATAAGGTACCCAGTCTTATCCATCTACTACAGACCATTTAGGTTATCACTTAAATATGATCTACCCGTATGTCTCTACATACATGTTTAAGCTACAAGATAACCTTGGATGTTAGATTATTGGTTTGTGGTTAATGTAACTAAAATATGAAATAAAATATCATATATTTTACTAAATAAAAAATGACTTTATTCAAAGCATTTACAAATTATAGAACTCTACAAGATTTAGGGCATCAACCAAAAAATTGATAGGCATTCGAGGATGCTTTTCTTCTTCTTCTTCTTCTTCTTCTTCTTTTTTTTTTTTTTTTTTTTTTTAATCTTTCTCATGATAGCATTGATGGGGTACATTAAATTCCATATCCTGACGCGCTGTCTACAACGTGTCAAGGGTTCATTGAATCTTTGATAAAGTTCTCTTACCGGCTACCAACGTAGTCTGTGATTTGACTCCCACTGCCCATGCATGTCATGCCTCATCGCTTATAACTATGTGATCATCTGTTTTTTTGGCCGTTCTTGTTTGATCACGTCAGTGGGTGCTTGGCTTATGCATGCATTCATCTGGTTGTGTTGTAGGGTATTCTGCATAAAGATAGAAGTATCAGTCCATAATTTAGATATGTTAGATATTGAGAGTGTGTGATCGCATACTCCATTTTTTTTGTATAAATTATTTGATAAAGAATGTCGAAGCTTCATGCCTTTTTCTTATTTCTTACATGGAAGAGATACAATAACTTGTATTTCTACAAGTTATTAGGACCACAAACCCCAAAGCAATATAGTATTAAGTGAAATTTCCAATGAAACTGTTGAGACTTTAATAAGGGTTGTTGAAGAGGCTAGTACATCAGCAAGAGTTATTGATGTCGGTTCATCTAGTCAAGCACATCCATCTCAAGAGTTGAGATTACCTCAACATAGTGCGAGAATTATAAACCCACCTGTTCACTACATAGGTTTAACAGAAACCCAAGACAACATATCTGATGATGGAATTGAGGATCCATTGTCTTATAAGCAAGCAATGGAAGATGTTCACAAGGATGAATGGATTAAAGCCAATAATAAGAAAATGGAGTCTATGTATTTCAATTCTGTCTGGGAGCTTGTAGATCAACCTAATGGGGTAAAATCTATAGGTTGTAAATGGATCTACAAGATAAAAACGGGTGTAGATGGAAAGGTACATACCTTTAAAGCTAGACTAGTGGCAAAGGGTTATACCCAGATTGAGGGAATGAAATATGAAGAAACTTTCTCACCTATTGTAATGTCAAAGTCTATTCGAATTCTCTTATCCATATCCACATAGACTGCGAGATATGGAAAATGGACGTTAAGACTGTCTTTTTGAATGTTAATCTTCAAGAGACCATCTACATGAATCAATTAAAGGAATTCATTGAGCACAGTCAAGAAGAAAAGGTTTGCACGCTTAATCGATCTATATATGGGCTGAAACAAGTATCTCGATCTTAGAATATAAGATTTGATATGGCTTTGATCAGAATGTTGATGAACCTTGTGTTTACAAGAAAATCATCAACAATTCAGTAGCTTTCCTTATGTTGTATGTGGATGATATCCTTCTCACTGAGAATGATGTATGTTTATTGATGAATGTAAAGAAATGGCTAGCCGGCCAGTTCCAAATGAAAGATTTGGGTGAGGCGCACTTTGCTCTAAAGATCTAGATCATCAGGGATCGTAAGAACAAAAGGCTAACCTTGTCTCAGGCATCATATGTTGACAAGATACTCGTCAGATATTCAATACACAATTTCAAGAAGGGTTTATTGCCTTTCAGGCATAAAATTTTCTTGTCTAAGGAACAATGTCCTAAGACTCCTTAAGTTATTGAGGAAATGAGACAAATTCCTTATGTATCGGTTGTTGGCAACCTTATGTATGCAATGTTATGTACTAAACCTGACGTTTTTTATGTAGTAGAGATTGTCAGTAGATATCAATTGAATCTAGGATTAGATCACTAGACAATGATCAAAACAATCCTCAAGTATCTACAGAGAACGAGGAACTATATGCCTATGTATGGAACTAAGGATTTGATCCTTATAGGAACACAGACTCTGATTTTCATGCTGATAGGGATTCTAGAAAATTCACATCAGGATCAATGTTCACTCTTAACAGAGGAGTTATAGTCTGCGAAGCATTAAGCAAGGATGCATCGCAGACTCCACAATGGAAGCTGAATATCTAGCTACTTATGAAGCAGCTAAGGAAGCTATTTAGTTGAGGAAGTTCTTTACTAATTTGGAAGTCGTTCTAAATATGTCTTTGTCCATCACACTTTATTGTGATAATAGTGGTGGTTTGGCAAATTCAAAGGAATCTAAAAGTCATAAAAGAGGCAAACACATTGAGAGAAAATATCCCTTGATCTGGGAGATTGTGCAACGAGGTGATATGATAGTCATGAAGATAGCTTTAGAGTACAACGTTGCTGATCTATTTATGAAGGCTCTTACGGCTAAATTGTTCAAGAATCATCTAAAAAATCTAGGTTTACAAGATATTCGACACATTGTCTAGGCAATAAGAGATGTTACTTGGTATAATGTATGTCCTAGTTTATTGTATTGTGTATTCTATTTGTATTGTATACTCCACTCCACTAGGTTTATAACAAGTGGAAGATTGTTGAGATTGGTATCCTAAATCTCTTATTCTTATGGTTTGTAAACTTGTATAAATAAATTGTTATTAATAAAATAAATGTTATTTATATGTGCATTAACACAATCCAATAAACTAAGATCCTAGGTTATTTTATGTAGCTTGAACATGTATGTGGTGACATATAGGTGGATCATGTTTAAGTAATAGCCTGAATGGTCTGTAGTCAATGGATAAGGTTAGGTGCCTTATCCTAGTGACAGTACAGATATGACCCACTTTGTAATTGTTATAATTGTTATAAAGTGTTAAAAATGATTTGATCTTGATCATTCATGTGGAGACATGTGAGTGGGGGTATCCTATACAAAGAGTTTGTATAAGACCGGACCACGAAATGATTAGTATCTATTTATAATGTCGTTACTTGAAGATACTTATATTTCACTAGGATGACCAAAAGTCACTTGATCTTAATCTTGAGTGAGTTTTGACCACCTGCCTATAAGGGTGGTCCTTTAATCTGCATGGGTGAGAATGGCTGGATTCATCGACTCAATTGCCTACCATTTTGGGGATTTGTCTGAGTGGGGAGCTGGGAACTCAACTACACAATATGGAATTCACTCATTCCGTTGTTAGGGTAAGTAAATGAATTACTCTCCTAATGGTTGATTTCGGGTCTTAAACAATAAGAGCCCTCTCCCTCTCATTGGCCAGAGAGGGGACTAGTCATAATGGGGTTATGACTAATTGCTCATTAGAGGGATTACTTAAGGAGTTAGATGTAACTACAGGGGTAAAATGGTAATTTTGACCCAGTTGTACTTACGAGCAATTTGTGAATGGTCAATGCATCATTGAATGGTTATATCCAATGAACACAAAAATATATTTATAATATGAATAGTGTAGTTGTCGGTCTTTAATAGAGTGACCAATAGTTAATTAATGTTGATTAATTTAATTGAAGAGATTAATTAATTAATCTCATACCATTGGGAGCTTCTAATCTGTAGGTCTATAAGGTCCCTTTATTAACTCAATAAGAATTAATGAGAATCAAGTTAATTTTGGTTTAATTTGAATTGTTCAGATTAATTTAAAGACAATTAATTATATGTGATACAATTAATATAATGTATGTTGTTACATTATAATATAAAGTTTAATGAGAGAAATAAATATTTGAATATGATTCATATAAAAACTATAGGTTAAAATTAATATGAATATGATTCATATTAAAACTATATGTTATATGAGAGAATGTAAACTATAGGTTATATTATATGTGATATAATATAAATATAGATTATATATTATATGGGATATAATATATGATTCAATTTTGATAATATTAATGTAGTTAATATTATTATTTAAAATTTGAAAATTAACTCCAAGGGAGTTATTTTCAAGTTATGGAGGCATAACTCCCTCATTTTCTCTAAAAAAACGTAACTGGTAGAAGGTTGTTTTTTTTTTTTTTTTTACTTCAACATTGGAACAAATTTTTGGGTAGAAAAGTTCTCCAAAAAATCTTCATCTCCTTCCTATATCACACACAAGAACTCTCATCTTCCCTTTCACCAAAATTAATCAAGGAAGCCCACATACTTTCCTTGATTCTCATTTTGAGAATAACAAAGTAATCATTGTGGTGGCGTCCTGTTGCTACTGGTGTTCGAGGTTATTGCATTCAAGAGAAGACCTGTGTTCAAGGGAATATATCTCACTGTTCGTGACCATTCACCGGAAGAGAAATAGAGAAGAATGATTCTTCAAAGGTTAGTGTACCATTTTCCTTTTCTCTCTGTAATTTACAGTAGAAATGAATGCTTAAGGGTGTATATTGTTTATCCTCTTAGTTCTTTATTTTTCTTTGTCTTATTAAGTTTCAAAAACGAATTCTTAGACACAAGGCAATCGTTCGCTACTGCTGCAGGAATTCGATTCCCTTCAAAGTCACATATGGTCATCCTCGTGAAATGAAGTCTCTTCAAGTAATAGCGTTAAAAAAAAGAGAGCTAATCATTTAGTGGTCTGATCTTATACAAATTCTTTGTATAGAATCCACTCACATGTCTCCACATGAATGATTAAGATCAAATCATTTGAAACACTTTACAACAATTGTAACAATTACAAAGTGGGTCGTATCCATAGTGTCACCAAAATAAGGCACCCAACCTTATCCATTTACTATAAACCATTTAGGTTATTACTTAAACATGATCCACTTGTATGCCACCACATACATGTTTAAGCTACATAAAGTAACCTTAGATCTTTATTTAATGGATTATTGCATATATAAGAGAATCAACCATTGATTCAAATAACATATAATTACGAGGCTTTAGGACAACATCCTAACAATTCCTCCGTTAGAGCAAATTTGAGGTCGTCGATGACCAAGATAGTATTAGTTGTATTTTTTCAAGTCGTGTAGTTTTTGCCGATTAACTTATCAGAACTAAGCAAAGTTATTACAACGATAATCATGATTGTAAATCGCTGAAACAAAACAAAACATTTATATTAGATATACTTACAAAACTCATTTAATTCAATCAGATTTAGCAAAAAAAAAAAAAAAAAAACTTAATAAACCCTAATATCATTTAATTTTGCAATGATACTTCCTTGATTTAGAATAAATGTCACCTCAGGGTGTATAGTTATTCGTTCATTGAATTGAGACATTCTCAATTAAACATTACACTAGAAGAACTCTTTCTTGACTAGATTTCACTAGCTATCTACTTTTGTAGAGGTTCGCCTAATCGAGTCAAACGAGTAATTGTATGCATAATTCATTTGCATGACCAATTTGTAGAAATCAATGATAGAGATTGCATTGAATGTCTAACTTGAACTAGAAATAAGATTGAACAACACTTGTTTGTAATTTTCTTTTATCCTTTGATTTTCAAGTATGTTTCTTGCTTTATCAAAACCCCATTTTTATCGATTTCATAGTTGAACTTAGCTTAGGAAAAGATTAACAAGCCTTCCCCGTGGATTGACCCCGTGCTTGTCGCTTATGCTACTTATTAGTATAAGATGTAGGTTTCAGTCATTTATAAATACTTTTGTTTCGGTTAGAGTCGAACTAACAACATCGATTCGAGCACAAAAAAAATGACATCGTTGTTGGGGAAATGGCTAAACCATTTAATCTCTTTCTTAGTTAAATTCAACTTGTAAACTTTAAAAACACTAAAAAGATTTTTCTTTCTTTGAGTCACTTAGTTTAATATGGCAGATATTAATATCTTCTATGCTATTCTTTCGAGACAAGCAGCTCAACGTAAGAAAGAACAAAAGGTAAGAGAAATAAATAAACTTAAAAGTCAAGTTCTTCAACTAACCTTTCTTGTTCAAGATTTGACTATTAGGCAAACACAAGTTTCACGTGGTCCTATATGTGAGCATTACCCTTCTTGGGAGATATCTAGCCAAACACCGATGTCGATACATGCCTCTTCCTCCAATTCAGGTACTTCTCTAAAAGAATTAATTAAGGAGTTTTCTAACAATTCTTGCGAGATTGTGCAGGGAATCCTCCCTCAGTCAGCAAGAATCCCCTAGTTTCCAACAAGATAGCTTCAGTTTTGCAACTGAAGTTAAAATTGAATTTAGTAATTTGAGTAATCTCGTTGCTCAGATTACTAAATCAGTAGGTTGACTAGAAGAGTCTTGGAATCAACAATTTTCTAGTAATACCAAACTTTGAGTGAAGTTGCTTACATCGATCATAATGTTGAGCAACTTGTTCCTCGAAGTATAGGTCAAGGTAAGACTTTGGACTTTATTATGTGTGAACTCGCTAATTCTTCTTTTCAGTGTGTACAGGAACCTATTGAGTCTCACCTAAGTACTCAAACCCCCATGCTCGTTGAGGAAGAGTCTCTTCCTCAACTTGCACATCTAGGACTTACACTGGAAAGTTGTTCAGAGCCCTCCATTGTCTATTGCACCGAGATCAACATGCGTGAGGAATTCTCTCGATCGACTAACGGAGAAGATATTTATTCCTCGTAGTACCAAAAATAAGTCGATAAAGTAGAATATGAGTTCGAGCCTCATATTGAGGAGTCTTAGGTAATTGAGTTTGAGGTTGTCAAACCCCATTCTTTTCTTCCCTCTGGCATCTAATATTTTTTTATTATTTCTCATATTATCCTTACAAGTCAGAGTCTGTTGTCGAGTCTTTTCTTTCTTTCGACTCTTTTGGGTCACTTGAGTCTTTCGATTCCTTATTTTTCTCGTTTTTTTGCCAAAGTTTACTGTCTGATTCTCGTCAAAAGATGAGTACTTTTATAGCCCTTCCAAGCTATATAGATTCATCTAAGAAAGGACCGGAGAAGTATGAAAGTTTTTACGTACCTTGAAAAGCAAAAAAGACGGGTCGCATCAAGCAATCGACGTTAAAAATTTACCCTTCCTGGAGGTAGCCAGGTGTAAAAAATAAAACAACTTTTATTCGCTTTCCTTTATTTGTTTTCTAGAAGTAAATTTTTAGACTAACTTTCTTTTTCTTGTAGCTTTTGCTTTCTTTTGTTTTTCTTTTCTTTTTTTTTTTTTGTGAGAACAAACAAAATGAAAGAAAAACAATATTTTGAAGCAGGAAGAAAAATTCTACCACCTCCCACTATATGAAACCGGGGGAGTTTTCTGTTCCCTTCCTTTTGTCTTCTCGCTTATATCTACATTTTAAAATATTGAGGACAATGTTTACTTTTTAAGTTGGGGGTGGGGAACATTGCATATTTATGACATTTTATTAGGGTTATTTAGATTTTGTGATCTTGATTAGATACATCTTGATGAGACTCTAATGCATTTTGATGACATATTTTTTATTCTTTGAAAAACAATATCATGATCTCTTGATATTTTTGAAATGACTCATTTTTGCTTTAATGCATGTTCATTCATTCAAGAATCTCATCCACTTTGTTTTTTTTATGCATCATTTGATTTCCATAATCTCTCGATTCTTATCAATGAAACTCTGATGACGCATTCTTTCAAGTAATGATACAAATAAAATTTTAGACCTCTTAAAATTTTTTAACAACATTTTGAAACTCAATTTTTCAAAAGAAACTTTCTTTTCCTTTTTATTTCATAAAAAAATCAAATACTTAGCTTTTTAGATTTATTTAGAATCTTTAAACTCTTAGAAACGTCATATCTACTTAATTTTCTTTGTTACCTCAATAGGACAACCTTTGGTCTAAGAACAACCATCTTGTTTTAGAAGCAAGTTTAGACAAAGAGGAATAAAAAGAGTAGTGTTTTAAAAAAAAGTAGTTGTTGCTAGCATAAAAAAAAAATAAAGCAAGCTTGCCAAATTAACATAACCTTCACTAACATGTGTGTGCATGGATAGAGGTTAAAAGAGCTACCCTGATTTTGTTTAGATAGGACCCACGAGAATAAAGTGATAGGTTCCCTGCGGTGTGAATGTGAAAGCTATCCCTCTAGTTAAAAGACATGCCAATTACATTTTGTGTGCATGAGTTTAAAAAAGGAACCCTTGTATTAGAATTGCCTCTCTCCAATGCAAGTTAGGTATATCTTAGATTGATAATCGACCCAGTGTAGGGAGAAGAGGAATTGAGAGTTGGATATGGCCTTTTTACTAGTTTTAGCCTTTAAATAAACTAAAACTAAGTAGTCCTTTCTTTTATGACTTTACAAAAAAAAGACGTTTTCTTTTCAAAAATAGGTTTCAACTCTTTGTTAGCAAAATTTTAAAATTCTAAATGCCCATTTGTATCATTTATTTCCTTATTTGTTGAAAAGATAGATGTGAATCGAATTTGTGTAGATAAAAAAGGACATATAAACATTTTGAATGACCTCTTTGAATGAATGCACAAATGAATGTTCATTTTTTTTATTGACTGCATGCATATTTCTAGTTTTAACTTTCTCGGTACGACCAAGAGTTAAGTTGGGGGTGTTTTGATAGGTCTTCAAGAGAGATATTTTCTACGTTAATTCCCTTAGAATTGTGTTATTTGTTTGTTTTTAATGTTTATTTTATAGGTAAAATAGTCTCGGGAGCGATTAGAAGTCAATTCGAGAAATTTGGGCTAAAAAGGATAAAAGATAATCAAGAAGTCAACAAAATTGAAGAGAATCAGAGTAATTATCAAAATGCCATCAGACCCAGCGTCACGATCCTCCTAGAAGCGTTGAGAAATGCTTGAAGACAGCAAGCATCCATCTGCTGCAAAATAAGGCAGCGTTGCAACGCTGCAATGGGTGTCGCAACGCTCCAAAATTTGATGGAAATGTCTTGCGCGCCTTGCGCAACCAAGCATTAATGCAGTGTCAAAACCCTAGCCCAACGCTTCTTGGCTTTTTTATGATTTAGTATTGCAATGCTAGCCTCAGTGTCGCGACGCTACCCTACACCTGCAACTATAAAACATTTCTTTCATTTTTAGCGAAAAGGGAGGTAAAATTCTTCATGGAGTCCGAAGTTTCTCTATTCACCAGTTCAACTCTTTGGTAACTTTGTCTCTAATTAGTTAGATTTTCATTTCTTTCTTTGATTGTAAACATTGTAATGGATTTCTTCATAGATTTGTCTATGGATTTGTGAAGTAATTTCTTCAATTTTGTTTCTAGATTTCAAGAATTCTTGCAATTTCTTAAGTTTTTTTTGCTTATCTTTGTAAATTGCATTATGAAATTATGGATTCTTGAATTGGTTTTAAGTTTTAAAAGCATGTTTAGGGATTTTTGTCTTTGAAGCATGTTAAGCCAAGATCCTTAGTTTTGCCACAATCTTGATTGGATATGTTGCTAGGATGTATTCATGTATAAGAATGTCTAGTAAGGTCGACCAAGTGGAAAAGGTTAATTTTGTATTTGATGGCTATTCCTAGAATACATAAATTGCTAGATTCAAGGACAAATTCGGTTAATTGAATATGACTATCTTGACAATTAATTGACACAATTGAATTCTAGAACTTAATGCATATGTTTTCTATTCTATATGAACGTTATCTAACTCAATAGAACTAGAGGCATATAGGTTGATTAGAGTTAGGCCTTTCCAACTTTAATCAATAGTTAAAACGCTTTCTTGATTAGATTTCGCTAGCTACCCACCTTTGTAAAGGTTAGCCTAATCGAGTCAAGCGAGTAGTTGTGTGCATAATTCATTTGCATGACTAATTTGTAAAAATCGATGATAGAGATTGCATTGAATGTCTAACTTAAACTTGAAATAAAATTGAATAACACTTGTTTGCAATTATCTTTATCTTTTGATTTTCAAATATGTTTCTTGCTTTATCAAAACTCCATTTTTTATTGCTTTCATAGTTGAACTTAGCTTAGGAAAAGATTAAACAAGCCTTCCCTGTGTGGATCGACCCTGTGCTTACCGCTTGTGCTACTTGTTAGTATAAGATGTAGGTTTCAGTGATTTATAAATATTTTTGTTTAAGTTAGAGTTGAACTAACAACATCAATTCGAGCGCAAATAGGGTTCCAAAAACCTTTTTGACAAAGGGAATTTGCAAGAGATAAGAGAAGAAGAGAACGAGCTTTTTTTTCTTTGTCTTTTTTTGTGTCTGAGTCTCACCTTATTACTCTGTTTTCAAAAACACATAAAATGGAAGAGTGAGGGAGAGGGAGTTACGATAACACCTTCTCACGACCAGCAAGAATAATTCCCCTGTCCCGGGGAGTTATTGAGTATTACATTATTATAATATTAATAATATAATATTTATATTATAGGGTTAATTAACATATTAAAAAAACCATATAATATGCAATAAAATGCAATTCTCTCTTATAACCTATAGTTTTAATATGAATCACATTTACATCAAATTCTAACCTAAAGTATTTATATAAATATATTTGAATCTCGTTCAAATATTTAGCTCTGGTATATTATATAGTTTTAATTATAAATCGTATTTATAATTAAATATATATGTTATAATGTATCAATATACATGAATATAATTAATAGCTTAAATTCCTTTGAATAATTTAAACAATTTAAATTATTCCAAAAATAGTTGTTCCTTGTTTTTATCCTTAGTGAGCTAACAAGGAGACCTTATAGATCTACATATTAGAAACTCCAATAATACGAGATTAATTAACTAAACTCTTTAATTAAATTAATCTATATTCATTAACTACCGGTCACTCCACTAAAGACCGATAGCTGCATTATTCGGACTGTAGATATATTTCTGTGTCTATGGATATAACCAATCAACAGTAAGTTGACTTTTCACAAATTACTCATACTACAATTGGATCAAATTACCGTTTTACTCTTGTAGTTACATCTAACTTCTTAAGTACCACTGATTCCTCTGATGAACAAACAGTTTATAGTCCAACTATAAACTAACCTCTCTCAGGCCAATGAGAGGGTGAGACCTCATTGTTTAAGACCCGAAATCAGCTATTAAGGTAGCAATACATCTATTTTTTCTAAAGACGGAAATGAGTGAATTCCATCTTGTGTAGTTATGTTCTCAGCTCCCTACTTGGACAAATCCAAAATGGTAGGCTTATTGAATTGGTTAAACTGGTTGCTCTCACCCATACAGATTAAAGGATTGTCCTCATAGACAGGAGTTTACAAGTCACTCAGGATTAAGGTTAAGTCACCTATGGTCATCTAGTCTCTTCAAGTAACGGTGTTATAAAGAGAAACCAATCATTTCGCGGTCTGATCTTATATAAACTCTTTATGCAGGATACTCCCACTCACATGTCTCAACATGAACAATATGGATCAATTGTCTATAACACTTACAACTTATGCAATAGTTACAAAGTGAACCGTATCCACAGTGTCACCAAGAAATAGCATCGGGATGGGATTAAACTGACGCTTCTGCATATGTTTCATCATATTTTCCATGTTTGGTTTAGTAGAAAAACATTGAAATTCTTGGATTATTTTTATTTAGTTATTTATTTATTTATTTTTTTAAATTTGTGTTAGCGGTATCCCAAGTAAAGGTTTTTGGGTTTATGAATATTTATCTTGATGATGTTTCTATATTTTATAAAAAGGATTTGATTCTATTGCTCAATTTGAAAAAGATTTACTTTCAAGCTTATGCATGCATGTAGTAAAATCCTATTAGCGTTAGAAAGTTGGGTCATTATAGTTTAGATCAACTTTTGACTTGTTGATCGGTTTGGATAGACCCCTGACTTGTTGAATGACTTGGATCGACCTTTGGTTTGTTGATCGACTTGGATTGGCCCCTAGCATGTTGATCGTCTTGGATCAGCCTTTGGAGCTTCAATCTTCTAGTCTTTTAGCGTGAATGCTTCAATAATCTTCAGTATTTAAGAGCTTCATGGCTTCAGTCTTTAGAACTTGAGAAGAGTTATACTCTTTAGAGCTTCGTTGTTTGGAACTTTAGATCTTCAGAGAGCCTTGGTCTTCACTTCTTCTAATTTTCAGGAAGTTGCAAACTTAAGATTGATCAAAGCTTCAGTTTTCTGGAATTCAAGAAAGTTTTAATCTTCCAAGTATTCAATCGTCAAAAGGTTATAATCTTTAGAACGATTAGAACTTTAGAGTCTTAAAATCTTTATTTATAGAACTTAAAACCCCCCGTATGAATAGGTAATGTCTCTGTTTATAGAAATTTCTCATGGACATTATATGGGCTTGGGCCCAGTTGTTGTTGGACCCAAATATTGGGTTTGGGTTCAGTCTTTAATTAGGGTAAAAATTTTTATTATAAGCTTTAATTGTGTTGGGCCTAGCGACTTTAATGACTCGACCCGATCCAATTTATAATTTCAACAGTGGGTTCTGGGCTCTCATTTTAT
This sequence comes from Benincasa hispida, assembly GCF_009727055.1. Taxonomy (NCBI): domain Eukaryota; kingdom Viridiplantae; phylum Streptophyta; class Magnoliopsida; order Cucurbitales; family Cucurbitaceae; genus Benincasa; species Benincasa hispida. The sequence goes on from NC_052359.1 coordinate 49,875,872, forward strand.
GATGTGGCAACTTGTGATTAGCCAAAATTTCTCATTCAACACACTCAATAAAAAAATTAAAAAAGAAAAACCAAGAGTCCCAACCACCTTTTTTTTTTTTTTTTTTTTCTTCTAAGTACAACCAACCTAGTACTCTATCCTAACATCTTTTATTTAGAGTTGGAATAAGAGATTTTTTTTATATGGCTAATGTACAAAAGAGGATTTTAGAATTTCAACACGTATTTCTTTTAAAATTCTTTTAGGATCACACGGAACGTTTTGGTTGGACATAAATAGAAAATTTCTACTACTATCGTTGGATTTTTTTTTTTTTTTTCCATATATCATTATTGAAATTTACGAACCCACAATACTTTAAAGTACCAAAAAAAAAAAAAACACTAAGAAAATTAAAATGATCGACTTTAATAATTTTTTTTTACCATTAAACTTTTGTCATACCTTAAAAAAATACTCTTGAAACTTTATTGGTAAAAAATATGATAAATGTCATGAAAATTAATTGTGAAATTAAAGATATATATGTGATATTATTTTTAACTATATAAAAGATTAAATAGTTGTCATAATTTATTTCACCTAAAAAATATAATTAAAATAATTATATAATCAATTGTTGCACCTCATGTATCACATTATGTGTTTTAGTTTTTACATATTAGCTATGGCATTAATTTTTTATTTAATTTTAACAAAGAAGAAATACTCTCAATTCATTGAGAATGTTTTTTCAAAAAAACAAATTTCAATGTTTAATGGCAATTTTTTTTTTTTTAAAAAAATCAAAGTTTAAAACATAATTGAAAATATACATAGTTACATAGCCCAAAATTGATGGGCATTTAATTTAACCACGAAGGAAAAATAAAAAAAAGTTATGTATGGAGAAGTCAATTTTCATATGGAAAATGTCCAATCTGGACATGTGGCACCACCCAAATTATGCCACGTGACAAAATCAAAACACGTTGATTGGTCCATAGTCCACTTCGCGTGGCTTCTGTCTCAACTCCCACACCCGCTTCCTTATACAGAGAAGCTGAGTTGTCGCTTCATAATGCCACCCAAATAATTTGTAAAGGGGAAAGAAAAAGTTTTAACAAATAACAAATTTTGTTCACTCACAAAAAAACTAGAAGTTCTTTATACCCCGATCTTCCAGTTGGTCTGTTCCATCCAAAAAAATCCCAATCACTTATTCGATTGTGATGACAAATCCCGAAGACTCTGCACCGACGCAACAAAAAGGGGCGCCGGCGGCGTCGCCACCGTCTGCCCCTCCGGCGTCGGACGTGGAAAACCCAACGCCACAGGCGAGCAGTTTTGGAGTGTCGGAGATCGTGAGCCGGTGGCGGAGGGAGGATCTGTTAAAACGCCGCGTTTTGGCTCTCAGAGGATTTAGCCTTATCTTTTCATTGCTTGCTTTCATTATTATGGCTAGCAATAAACATGGCGATTGGAAAGATTTCGACAAGTACGAAGAATTCAGGTAACCCAATTTGATATATATATATATTTTAAATTATAAATTATCATTATATTTGAGACAGTTATTAGAATTGAATTTGGTATTGAAATAGGTACTTGTTGGCAGTAGCATTTCTCTCCACTTTGTATACGGGCGCCCAAGTTTTGCGACAAGTTCATGAACTTTCGACTGGGAAATCTGTGTTTCTACCCCAAAAAGCTGCCTTTATCGACTTTATTGGAGACCAGGTCGGTCTGTTTTCTTCTAATCAAGTCTGGTGCTGCAAATATATATATATATTTTGGTATATTAGAAATTTAATCCTATGATTTACGCAATTCCCGATTTTAAAACTTTAAAGTTAGGGTTGTTTAATTTGGTTTCAAATGATTGAAGTGTTTACCTCTACTCAAAATAGTTTTTATTTCTTTTCTCCACTTAATTTCGATAATTTCATCTTTATTTTAATTTGGTACATAGAATTTCATTTAACTTAGTTTATGTGATTTTTAAAATTTCAATTTGGTTTTTCACGACTCACTCACGTTTCACAAATTGTTTGTAATGTTATTATATTAGGAATAGCATTTTTCTTCTTTACACAAAGCAGTTTTTCATTCGGGTAGTTATTTTAGTTGATAGTATTGGGTAGAGAAAATAAATGGTAGATTTTTCAAGTGAATGCAGTTCGATTTAGGTGCAATTTGTGAGATTGAAGCCAATCATATAGGAATCAAGTTAAGACTTCTATAATATTTCATAGGACCAAGATGAATTGTAAGCTCAAATTATAGAGAATAAATTACAAACCAAAAATATTCTTTAATCAGTTAAATAGTAGGATCAAATTAAAACTTTTAGAAATCATAAGGACTAAATTTAAATTTTACCAACTAAAAGTGACCAAATTTTGGATAAATACAAACACAAATTCTTCTTCAACTTTCACGTTTATGTCTAATAGGTCATTGAAGTTTAAAGAGTTTATATTAGGATTTAAGAGATATATTAGATACAAACCTAGAAGTTTAGAGACAAAAATCGTAAATTAACTTCAAAATTCAAATATATAATTTAATTGAAGTATTGAGATCTTTTAAAATTTGGTAATAATTTTAGACCTGTTTTGACAATCATTTGGTTCTTGACATTATTTCCACTCTCAATTTATTTGTCTGTTATCTACTTTTTACCAATAGTTTAAAAAAAAAAATCAAAATTTGAATATTAAAAAAAGTAGCTTTTAAAGTCTTATTTTTGTTTTTGGAGTTTGGTTAAGATTTGAACCTTTGAATTTAAGAAAAAATGTATATCATTTTAAGAAATGAGGATGAAATAGGTTTAATATTTAAAAACAAAAAATAAAAAAATCAAATGATTATCTGAGTCTTTGTTTTTTAATTTTTGTTTTCGAAATTTAAGCTAGTTTGTCCCATTCTTACTGGAAATCAAATAAAAATAAATAAATAAAATGAGATCCTCAAATTAGAAGTAGTAAATATAGAAGCAGAGGGTAAAAGTGTATGTAAGGTTGTGTAATGAGGTTGGAAAAATATTTAAAAATGGATGATGATGATGATGATGATGATGATGATGATGATGATGATGATGATGATGATGATATGCAGAGTATGGCGTATCTGGAAATGTCGGCGGCATCTTCAGCAGTTCCGATGACAAACAGAATGAGAGAAGGCTCAGATTCTTCTTTTACAGACTCATTGGCAGCTTCTGTTGTTATGTCCTTCTTCGCCTTCTTCTCCTTGGCTTTATCCGCCGCCATTACAGGATACAAACTCTCTACTTACCCTTATATTTAATTTCTCTAATTAATTCCACTTTTAATTTTACCTCTTAACTCTCCCTCTTAACCACCCTTTTTTGTTTTTCATTATAATGTAAACACTCTCATCATTTCTTCAATTTTTCATTCAATTTTCATTATTATAATGTGTAAACTTCTCAGTCATTTAAACCACTATATTATTTAATTGATACAACAAACCCACATATCTCCTAAACTCATCTCTAACCTAATAACCAATCAACAAATTCACTCTCTTCCAAGTCAATTATCTATTCTATTCTACTCATCATCCCCTACTAATTTTACAATGCTACAAACAAAAACAAAGAAACTCTAAGATAGAAATGAATTGAAGTATATGTCATCATCTCTGGCTTCTTCCTTAGCTGCTGATCCAAATCCTGAAACTTGGAAACTTGGAGGCAGTCCTTGTGATGTTTGAAATCGGAACAATGATGCTTCTGCTCCTATTTCTGACATCCCTAAATTTGCTGGCTGGAACGCGGCAGGAAAATTTGCCGTGAAAGAATTACTGGTGATGGCGGATGGTCTCACCGGCATTGGAATGTTGGTCGATATAGGTCGGTTGATGGCGTTATAGCCACCGCCACCACTGCCACGTGCTGCTGGAACTTCATGGTTGTGTTTGCCTTCGTAGGTGGTGATCACAGCCCTCATGTCGTTGGCCGCTCGCTCGATATGCTTCCTCACCGGGCAGCCTAAAGATGTGCATTTGTAGTAGCTCCTATATAGGTATACATGAAGAAAATAAATTACCAAGTTCAGTGTTGAGTCCTACAAACAATAATGAGAATATGAATCTCGAACTTTAAGAGTAAAAGTCGATGTCTTAACTATTGAGTTAAACTTTATTAAACTAACAATGAACTGATAAAGCTTAACTACTTAAAAAATTGAAGTTATTTTTTCAAGTTCAATAATTAGAATGGGGTTCGAGCCTCTTCCTCTAAGTCAATAACATATCCCTTAACAAATTCAGCTGTCTAACGACTTACAAGCTTAAGATAAGTTAGATGGATTATGACAAATTAAAATTTCTTTTCTTAACAGTTATTCAACATGCTCATGCTAGCAGCTCTATCTTATTATTATTATTTGCAGGTCATGTCATCAAATTGGTACAATAATTAAATAGATTTTGTTTTATTTAATCCTCGACTTTGGTTATGTCTCTTACAATCTGTAGTTAGTTGACTTCTCAAATATCTCTAGTTAGTTAGTCATTGACTTTAGGTAAATCTCTCAAAGATCTTTAGTAAATCGATTGTATTAGAGAATAGAACCTAAAAAGAATTCTATTGAATCTGTAAGGCTTAAGCAAATTAATCGAAAACTTTTAAACTGCATGAATGAAGTTGAAATTAAGACAAAATTACAAAACTAATTAAGTTTTTTTTATAAGTGCAAGAAATTAAACTGGGATCTACGTCAAAATTGGAATCTGACCTAAGAGAGAAAGAAAAAGAAAAGGTAAAAAGTGGCATTTTGCAGAAACTTTGAAAAGAGAAAAGATTCAATGTTGAACAAAGAACAAAAGCATACCTCGGATTTGGATTTCCTTTGACAACTTTTTGTCCATATTTCCTCCATCTATAACCATCCGGCAATATGTCAATTTCGCTGGTTGTTTGAACCACAATTCTTGGCTCTTTCACTGTTCTGCTTCCACCCCCACAATATCCTTCATTTTCATTCTCCCCTTTCCTGCAACATTTCATTTTTGTTCACACTGCTCCCATAAATTTTCAACCAAAAATAATATTTTGTAACCATTCGAATTCACTCACCATCTCTTAGCTTCCGGTTCATTTTCATTGTCGTCCATCGAGTTGCTAAACGGCGAATTGGGTTCGAATTCCTCGTCCCCCACCGAGACGGAGGAATCCTCCTGCAGCAGGGCAGAATCCGCCGCCGATGGATCGTAAACAGCGGAGTTACCGGAACGTCTTGTCGGCTGGGGCTTGGCGTGATTATGGCTTCCCTTGTAAACAATCTCAGTAATTTGCCCATCTAAAGATCTTTCAACTTTCTTCTTTGTTGGGCAACTTGGAAAAGTGCACTTGTAATAGCTTCGTGGATTTTCGCTTCCTTTCACTTGTTTTTGACCATATTTTCTCCAGTTATATCCATCGTTCTCTGATTTGTGCTGTTCTCTGTTGTAAATTGATAGCTGGGAAATTGGCTTTGATTCAGCTACCACCATTTCTGTAGTAACAAATTCTGATTTCGCTCTATTTTCATCACACGAAAAACCGCCTGGATTCTACCAAACAAAAAACAGAAATTGTTTGTTACAGATCCTAATTTTATTTAATTCCACCCCCTCCCCCTTTTTCTAATCTACTGACACCTGTGGGATTCTGTTTTTTATGGTATTAAATATCTTTCAAGTAATAAGATCATCATCACGCGAGGAGAGAACAAGGGATTTTAAAATACTAAGAAAGCGACAAACATTTACCAGTTGGATCACGTTGGAAGAAGAGGACTGAAAATAAGACGAAACAGAGGATCCTGTTTGTGGGTTGAACGAAGAAACAGAGTAATTATTTTTCACATCTCCCTTCATTTCTTGCTGGTCAATCTCCTCATAATCATTTCTCAAGTTTAAGGCACCAGTGGTAGGAGAAGGAAAAACCTGTTAAAAAATACCAAAATTAGAGAACAAATCAGCAAAACCCAAAACAAATATATCACATTAAGAGAAGTTATAAAATGGGAAGAATTTGAAAACTTACACCGAAGGAGAAAAGGAGAGGGGAATTAAGAAACTCAGTGGGGCTTAAACCAGAAGAGAAAGAGGAAAGGTAAGAAGAAGGAGACATTGGAAATGGAGGAGGTTGAAGAGACTTGAATTTCGGAACTTCCATAGCGAAATTATTGGTTTTGTTGTCAGAAGATCCGCCAGAGAGTGTATTTATCGTTTGGTTTATGTTATTCATGTTAGTATTTTCTTTTCCTTTTCCTTTTTTGGGAAAAAGGAAGTCACTGGAAGAAGAAGGAAGGTGTGTGTTGGAAAGAAGTTACAGAATGAAGGCTTATTTATATTAACAGAAAAAAAAAAAAGGAGGAGCAGAAAAGAAGGAGGAGGGAAGAGGAACAGAGGAGTGATTTTTGTTTTGTTGGCAATTAAGGTTTCGTGGAGCTGAGCTACTTTCTTCGAAGCTGAGATGGAAGTTTGACTGTGGAATTTTCTCCTTTTCGGTCAAAGCTTGTGGGTTTGACTGGACTGGTCAGGCCTTTTCTCAGAAGGCGGCTTATCTTTGTGCTCCTCAGATGGCGCCACGTGTCTCATCTCTGTATACGTGGACTGCACTGGAACAACGCATCTCTCTTTCTCTCTATCTCTCTCTTATATATTTATATTTTTTTCCCTTTATTAATGAATAATAGTACTTAAAATATTTATTTTAAGCTCGAGTTTTGAATATCCTTAGTAATAATTAAACAAGAAGAGAGTGACAGCGATGGAACTTTTCATTTCAATTTCAAGAGCTGCTTCAGCATTTCATCTTCATTTACGAAGCCAGAACAATCGGACATTTCATTTTTTTTAAAAGAAAAGGAAAAGTACCAAAATATAAGTTTGGTAATAAATGGACTCTGTTGATCCAATTTTCTTTTTGGGCCTTACAATAGCCCACTGCTTTTTCAGAGTTGTGTTTTTTCTGTGGGCCCATCCAGTTTTGGAATTTGTTTAGACCCATGTTTCCTCATTTTTCAAACTTTACAAGATGAAATAACAGTAACACACAGCTTCACTCTTAGACTAAATTTCAAACTAGGAGAGAAAAGCATTCCAATTCCCATATGGAGGAGAGCCAATGAAAATTTTTAATTCACCAAAAATAGAGGCTTCCACAAATTCTTTCAAAATCTCCATATATGGCAGTTAGCTGCATCCTATAAGACAATTTGCATCTCATCTTCCAACTGCATTTTCCAGCACTTAGGGTCCAACTCAGCCTGCCAATCATGAAAAAAGCTACTTAGGATTCCATAGGAGGACATATAGTATCTGCACAAAGATTGTCAAATCCCCTAAACATTAATCCAGGCTCCACTCTTTTTAATAGCCTAACATTGGTGTTTTTTCCAGGGTCAAAAACATCATGGTCCTACAGTCGACTACGAAAATGAAAACTAAGGCATCATCAGAATGCATTAACAAGTACCTGAAATATTTTCTCTCTCCATTCGAATGTGCATCCCCGTACTTCCAAGTGTTTAAGAAGACGTTCGGGTAGCAGAGCTTGAAACAGTGCATGGAGCTTCACTTTTGTTAGGGAACTATTTGCCAACAAGGCAGCTGCAACTCCACTTGGAGTTAATCTGTTTGTGTGCAATACAGTCAGATGCTGAAGCCCACTAAGGCTGGCGAGAGACAAGAGTCCCAGATCGGTAACCGAGCTATACGACAAATTTATCTGTCGAGAAATCAAAGAAGTTATATGCTTTTCTAACTGTTTTACTCTAAGAAACAGTGAAAAGAGAGCAATGATCACCTGTCTGAGGTTTTGAGAGAAATGAGCAAGGGGAATCATGCCAGCATCATCAACATTGCAACACTTTTTTAAGTCTAATGTCCTCAGTAACTTGCATCCTGCCACAGCTGCTGCTAAGCCAGAAGATGTGATAAGTGGGCATCCTCGAGCTTCGATTGTCTTCAGCCTTGAGCATTTACGAAGGGATGAAAATGATGTGTCGGTGATGTCTCGACAATATGCTATATTTATCATTTCAAGATCAGGGCAACCATGGATGATTGCCAAAAGGCCAGAATCAGTAACTCCTGCACACCTGAGGAGAAAAAAAGAAGACGAGGACATAAAGTCAGTCCAGGTCCAAGTCCCTTAAAATTAGAGAGAAAGAAAAGCATGAGAAGTCATAAACCTGTATAAATCTAGCTCCAAAAGCTTGGAACAGCACGTGCCGATATGGCCAAGTCCCTCGTCATTAAGATTCAGACAAATTCCTAGCTTTAAGATGGAGAGTTTCGAACACTTAGATAATGATCTCAAACCTGCATAAAATAGAAATAGATGATAAGTATGTCACCGAATACACTAAACAATACAAGGAGACTCATAGCCTATAAGAGGAAAATTAAGCACCTTCATTATCAATTTCGTTGTCTGTTAAATCGAGCTCCTCAAGAAAATGGCATCCTCGTCCAATCAGGATAAATCCTTCTCTGCTAACTAGGGAACAAGACTCCATTTTTAGAGAAGTAAGGCCAGTACACGAGTTGGTAAGATTTGAAATAGAAACATCGGTTATCTTGCGACAACAAGTTATGTCAAGCTTCTTCAAATCTTTGTGTTTTTTCACGATGGAGGAAAGACCTTCATCAGTCACACCAACACATTTACTTAAGCTCAGTTCACTCAGTGATACACAGCAATTTCCTATGGCTTTGAGTCCATCGTATGTAATAACACAGGCATCCAATTTGACCGATTGTAACATGGACAAGTTCTTCAAACTATCAGCCAGAGCAAGAGTCACCTAAACCACCAACAGAAAACGATTTATAAACAACAAGGAAATACAAAAAGGATCAAAAGTTAAAAATAGAGATTAAGTTGGACTTACAGGAGAGCCATACGCTAAAGTAAGCTGCTGTATAGATGCAGTGGCGCGAGTCAGGGTAGATAGCCCAGTAGGACTAATATTCGGACAACTGGATACATCAAGTTTCTGTAGTAATTGAAATGTTTGCCAATGTCATAATATGCTTTCATGTGATGAAATCAACAAAAACTGGCAAAAAAACGAGATAGAATTTCTTTTCCAATCAAAATTCTGTATGTGCGTGTGTGGGTGAGTGAGTGAGTGACCTTAAAAACAATGTCATAATATAATTAATGGTTCAGAATAACTAAAAATCAAATGTGGAACATTAATCAGGTTCTAGCAACAACTTTTGACTTGATAAATGATCTGCTAAACCAGAGTCCTTCTCTGACTCAAACAAGGCCAAGGATTATTTGCCAAAAGAAAACATAAGTAAGAGAACTGTCTCTAAGTTAATCAAAATTTACCTTCAAGGACTTGCATCCATATCTAATAACGGCAAGGCAGTCATCATCAATGCCAAAGCATCCCTCTAACACCAAATCTTCAAGATACTTGAGCTTTAGTATGGATGGTAAACATTTTTCCGTGATCTGAAAGGGAGAAAAAGAAAGGTGCACCAATGTTTATACATCTAACGAGAAGTTAAACACTCGACCGAGCATAAAACTCATCCACAAGTAACAATTGAAGCCCAAAAAACCAGGAATTCATCAACAATCAACACTTTGCGAATTCATGAAGTGGAAATCAGATTGAAAAATGTATATAGTCTCTCACTCCATAATCAAAATCATGAAAGAAAAACCCATTCAATGCCAAGACAAAACAAATTACCTGCATATAGGAGAGATCCAAACTACGAATTTGTTCACATTTAACAGCAATCAAACCGACCCCTAAATCTCCAATACTCATACACCACTTTAAGCTAATGAATCTCAATTTCGTGCATCCAACTGCAATACACCCAATCCCCATATCCGTTATCAATTTACACCTCCCCAACCACAGCTTCTCGAGATTTTTTGCCTTCGCTAAAGCCACCGCCGCCGCATCTCTGAGCTCCGTTGCGTTCGACAAGTCAATCTCCACCAAATTTGTACAATTCGTAGCCAAACTCAACAACCCTGTAGCCGAAAAGAATTTAGACCTCGAAAGGTCGAGAGAACGAAGCTTGGAATTGCAGGCCTTAGAAATGATAGCCAAAGAGCCATCGGTGACTCGAGGGGAGAGGGAAAAATCAAGATGAGTTAATTGTGTATATCGTTTAAGCACAGAAGGAAGGTGTTCAGAACGAAGAGGTTTGAGGATTTTGCGGTGCTTTGCTTCAACACAGTAGAATGACTTACAGGTTAAGGAGAAGGACTTGAGATCAACTGGATTAAAGCTCAGTAAGTCGAGGATGGAAAAAATGATTTCATCAGAAATCAGATCGAAAGGGTTCGTGGGTTCAACGAATTTCTGCTTCTTCATGCTTGAGAAGAAGGAAATTCTTTCCAGAAACTTTGTGTCTGAACTCTAAAAGAACCCCATATAAAACAAAAATGGAGAAGGAAAAAAAGAAGGCCAGAAGTTCACGAGCTCTGATGAAGAACTGGTTGAATCTGAGTGGTTGGTTTTCCAAATCAGAATGTTCGAAACCGGGAAGAAGAAACCCAACTACTTCCTCAGATGGAGCGATTAACTGTAAACGGAAAATACTGGTTTCAAGATTATGAGATGGGATTAAGGGAGAGAAAAATGCCTAATTACGTTACTGCCCTCAGAACGTCGATGATACGCTAATTTTAATTTATATAATATCACATATTCTTGAAAGTTTAGATTATTACCTCCATTTCTTGGGTGTAAGAGTAAGAGAGAAATAGATATGTGTTTGACTAAGTATCAATTTGTGCAATTTATAAAAATAAAAACGGCAGATTAAATAGGAGGGTATGTTAGTAATTTAAGAAGGCGAAGGAGCTCCGTACCAGAGAAAAAGGACAGGGAAGGACAAAGTGGAAATGGTGAAAAGAAGTGGGGTTAATATTGTAATTTGGAGTACAAGACGTCGTTTTCATGAGTCATCCGGTGGAGGAGTATGCGAGGAAGGACGGATTCAAAGTGCATACAACCCGTACGATCAAAAAAACGGCAAACCTAACAAAAAGGAATCAATTAAAAATAATTAAGAAATCGAAAGAGGAGAAGAATAAAAAAGAAAAAAAAAAAAAAGGTTAGATTATATATAAGAGAATATATAGAAGAAAGAAAAAGAAAAAAAAGGAGTTTTGGTGGAGGTGGAGGGCAGAAGGGGAAATGGGTGAGTCAATGAAAGGGAAAGGAAAAGGAAATTGGCCGTACTTATTATAGTTGGGGGCAGCCATAGTACCGACCTTACTCAGATAAGAACGGTGAGAGATAGCGTCAAAAGTGGGTTAGGATTTTGGGCCCACTCCCCACTTGCCCTTCCCATTCCATTTCTTCTCTCCTCTCATCATTCACTCTCTAGTTCCTGTCTTTGGATTTACTTTGACACCGTTAACACACTTTACATCTTCATATCCATAGAGATTTTTTTATTTTTTATTTTTTTAAAAATAATTTTCGGTGATGAAGCTAGATATTATGATGATTTTCTAGTATCTTTTAAGTTAAGTGATTGGATAATTAGATTAGTAGATTTTATTTTTAAATACATAGTGATAAAATCAAGAGCATATTTGTCATTTTTTAAATTATGAAATTGATCGTTAGAAACTTTTTTGGTTATTGAAAAAAAAAACTTTTAAGGATTTGGTCATTTCTCCAAAAAAAATTCAATATCAACTATTATAATTGAAACCCAAAACGGAGTTGGTTATATCCCACTTCGTTCACTTAAAGTTAGGCCCATACCCTTCTAATGCATTCTAGTTGGGTTTTATTTCCATGAAAAGTCATCTTTGGGATATATATTGGGTTTCAAAATCTATAAGAATACTTTTGTCCATTACTGCATATTATGACTATTAAATATGACAAAGGGATGTCAAGATAGTCTTTTTGAATGACCATCTTGATGAGAGTATTTTCATGTCTCAACCAAAAGAATTCATTAAACAAGGTCAAGAGCAAAAAGTTTGTAAACTTAAAAGATCCATTTATGGTTTAAAACAAGCATCTAGATCCTAAAATATAAGGTTTGATACTGGATTCAAACCCGAAAATGATCTATTGAGGGTTTTATTCTACTCCAAGCCTCCTCTAGTGTGATATCTTTGACCACCAAGGTAGGACATCTATATAAGACATAGATGGTCCAATTTACTGCTTCCGGCCAAAAGATTTTGGGTATATTTTTCTCCGATAGCATTGAACGAACCATGTTCATTATTGTTCTATTTTTCCTTTCCGCTACACCATTCTATTGTGGAGTATAGATGGTCATTAATTGCCTTTTGATCCCATTTTGTTTGCAAAAATCATTGAACTCAAGTGAATTAAATTCTCCTCCTCTACCAGTGCGTAAATACTTAATAGGCAACTCAGCTTCTTTCTCAACTAAGGATTTATAGTATTTGAAAGAGTTAAAAAATTCTGACTTTTCTACCAAAAAAATATACCTACGCTTTCTTGCTATAATCATCAATAAATAACAAAATATACCTTTTGTTGCTATTGGATGTAGGAATGATTCGGTTACAAATATCTGCATGAATAAGTTCCAGCTTTTGTGCTGCTCTCCAAGTGCTTCTCTTTGGAAAGCGATATCGATGTTGTTTCCCTTTGATACAATCAATGCATGTAGCATTTGAGACACTAAATTGAGGAAGTCCATATACCATGTTTTTACAATGTAGAGTTCTCAAACCTTTGTAACTCAAATGTCCATATCGTCGATGCCAAAGATGAGATAAACTTTCAGCTGCAACTTTTGTTTGAAGGCACTGATCAACTTGTGCTTGAGAAGAGGTTTGGGTTAGCAAAATAAACATCCTATTGTTGCTCACTTTTGTTTGAATAATTAAGCCTTTCTTTAGATGAAATATTTTACATTCCTCTCCCTTGATCAAAATAGTCAAACCTTTTTCTTGCAATTGTCCTATGCTCAAGAGATTGTTACTCAAATCTGGAATGTAGTATACTTCAGTAACAACATGATTAACTCCATTCAACAACAACTTCACATTTCCTTTGCCCATCATATTCATTTTAGTATTGTTTCCCAATTTCACTGAATGTCGGAGATCTTCATTGAGCTCACTAAACATGGATTGATCACCACACATATGATTAGAATACCTAGAATCAAGAAACCATGTACTTTCTCTTTTGACTCCATGCAATTCCTTATAGGACATTATAAGCACTTCTTCTTCATCATCGATTTCGGCATAATTTGCTTCTTTATTTTATGGACACTCATATGGTAATGACCAAGTTTTTGGCATCGGTAACACTGCACATTTGCTTTGTTGAAATTTGCTCGGCCCCTTCCTCTGCCTCTTCCTCTGTAGCTACCTCGACCCCAACCACTTCCTTCATCATTTGTCACCTTCAAGGCTTGCTCCTCTTCGCTTCGTCGCTGAAACTTTTGTTCATGTACTATCAAAGAACTTTGCAACTCATCACTAGTGAGAGTATCAATATCCTTTGATTCTTCAATAGAACAAACTATATAGTTAAACTTTTTCGACCACTTTTACATCTTGCATATCTTCTCCATAAATTCGCATCTTATTTGCCACCGTCATGACTCTGGAGAAGTATGCTGTCACTCCTTCACCAGACTTCATCTCAAGAATTTCAAAATATATACGAAGAGCTTGTAGATGAGACCTTTTGACCCTTGCATTGCCTTCAAACTTTTTCTTCATTGCATCCTATATTTCTTTAGAAGTGTTCTTCTTGAGAATGGTTTCTAAAATTGTACGGTCAATGGCTTGAAAGAGATAATTCTTTACTTTCAAGTCTTTCAGCTTCATCTCATCATTTTTCTTTCGTTGGGCTTCTGTTTGCAACAATTCGCTAGCTGGTTCAACATATCCAGGTTCGACCAACTCCCAGTATTCCTTGGATCGAAGGAAGTTTTCCATCAACATGCTCCAATGATCATAATGACCATCGAAGCGTGGAATTGCGGTTGTACAAAACTTCCTTCATTTTTATTTCCTTCTGTAGTTATTTTTGCTACAAAGTTCCAAAGGCTGCTGCTTTGAAATCAAACCCACCTTAACTCTGATACCAGAATGTTGAGAACACAAATAGAATTGCACAACAAAAACTACTTTTATTGATAATGTTGTTAAGCTTAAATAAAAGCTACTGCATCTACGAAGATTACAAAAGCTAAAAATAGGAAACTGTTGTAACTAATGAAAAAAAAAAAAACCTTTCATTCGTGTCTCTGTTTATATTGGTAAATTGAAGAGTATTTTTATCATCTCTCAACTTTTGATCAAATTTAACTTCTATCCGTACTACCTTTTTCAATCCCATTTTTTTTTTATTTACATTTTTCTTATCCAGAAAACAATATAATGTAGCAGTTCTTTTTGTTATTATTTTAAACTATTTGCAGTTTATCATTTCATGTTGCACCCATTTATAAGTCACCATTATATTTTATTGCAAAATTTTGATTCTTGCGTCTATTAGCAACCATGTATTATGACTTATAATACAAGGTTGTTCATCAAATGATAGTTTCAGACTCAATAAATTTTCTATGAATAATACCACTTTTCTAGCATCTAATGAACTCTAGGAATCAGGATAGAGCATGAGAAATTTTGTTTCTGGTAGATTGTTGATTTTCCAACAGAACTGACTTGAGCAAATCAGTTGGTTTCGTAAGAACGATTGAAGAATGGCAGAGGAAGTTGATTTTATCCTAGGTTGTATTGAATTTTTGGCAAAATATTAGAAATGCAGTTGTCCTACATAAAAAAAGATTTAGAAAAGTCATAGGTTTGTCCTACATTGAAAAAGTTTAGGAAAGTCATCTATGCCTTTGGTTTTCAGTCCAGTTAGAAACACTTTAAGTTTAGTGTGCTAACTTTAATTAAATTCCTTTTGTATTCTCTAATTAAATTTCTTTTGAAGCACTAGAATGGGACCAATTTAAAAAATGTGAAACAAAACATATACACCATAAATACACAGTGTTAAACCTCTACTTACCTCTAAATGCCTAATCAATTTCAAAGAAGAAGAAAAACCTCCCAAGCTACTAATTGCACAATAGAAAAAGGAGAAAGAAAAAACAGTGAAAATTTGCCTCAAATCAAGTTTTGATCACACAATCAACTCAAAACAACAATTTAATTAAGTAAAAAAAAACCTCAAAAGCATACTTTAATCACACCACATAAATTCCAAATTAAGCTACATTCATAGTTCATACCATAAATTCCAAATAAAATGTTAATCATAATCCGAATCATACTTTAAACAATCAAAACCATTAAACTTAAATAACGTGTATCAACACTTAAAAGTGTCAACTAAGTCGTCAAATTTAAACAAACAACAAAACAAAACATGAACATATAACATTAAAATTCAACTTAACAAAACGTGAACAAAGTGTGTTAATAATAAATTAGTATTTTTTTTAAAGGAAAGAGTTGAGGACGACCCAAGCCAGATTCATATCCTTCCCATAGGGAGAAGTGAACTACAATATCGGCTGCTTAAAAGCTCGAGGCTCCGATGAGGATTTGATTTCAAAGGTCTTGGAATGTTGCCACATCACTTCTCTATAGGCTGCTTATACAAATTGATCATATTCATTACCATGAAGGGGAAAAGGGGCTTACTTTGATGTGTTTTCAATTTTCTACTTTCTGGTCATCTCCAATATGCATAACGTTGTTAGACGTGACTCCAAGTTGATCTAACGCAACTTCAAATATTTTTTCATCTGGTTTTTCATATCTAACATCTGCCGATATTATAACAGTACCAAACCTGTAAATTAGTATTCATCACAATTGAATTAAAATTTACAATTTAGCACTACATTGTAGAAAGATATGATGGGTAAAAAGAAACTTGCTTTTCAATACTAAACACACTTTCTCGTGGATAGATAGATGAATTTTTGGCAATAGCCAAATTGTTTCACCAATTCACTGCAACAATTCATACATTAAAGGAAATTAAAACCAAAATCAAAGAGCGTAAAAGAAAACACTTATTGAGGTAAGTGGTTGGTGCAAAGAAGTGGCATTAATTGCAAATTGAAGAAAAATGGTTCAAGTACAAGGATTGGAACTTTACTGCCAATGGAAGACTTGGGTTCAAACATCAACACTGTATTCCCTTCATTCATCAACTCTTATGACCACAACTCCCACATTCTTTATGTTGATATCATCTGTTACATAACAATTTTTTTAAAATCCCTCATTAATCATTAAATGTGAAAAAATTGTCTTGAGAATCAATATCCAAATCATAGCCAATATATATCTATCATCACTTTATTGTTCTTAGAAAGGGAATTCAATTCATTAATCATCCAAAAACTCAAATGTATAGGTTAGATAAATTTCATTATATCAATGCTTTAACACCCTAGAAGGAGGAAATTTTAGATACCATGGTAAATTTTGGGATTAGCAGCTACTATTGCATCATTAAAAAGAGTGATAAAACAGTCCGGATTTGAACACCTATAATGAATAGTATGCATCAATAATACCCTATATATAATCACATCAAAGCAAAAAGGAGTGCTAAAAACAAAAATTGTAGAATACGAGAAATAAAAAAAGAAGATTGAAATAGGAACGTACCGTGTGATGTGAAGAAAAGGAAGAAGAGAATGAAAATGGAAGAGCCATTTGAGGAAATCAGCTAGTTACTCTCATTTTCAGGCTGAAATAACTAAGAAGGGTCAAACTCATTCCACCATATGAGACCAAAAAACTAAGAAATGAGAAAAGTAGGGGTCGGAGGAATCAAAATTAGAGTCAACAACAATAAATACTTACATAAGAACTTAAACAACCCAACCCTTCTCTTGGAACACGCCAAGACCAACAGATCGAAGCCCTCACACAACCCCATCATCTGAAGCAACCACATCATTTGTACAGAGGGAGAAAAGCGAAGCAACACCCATAATCTCAGCAACACCAGAAGCAAATTCTTGGCACCTGCAATTGAAAAAAAAAACAAATTAAGAAACAACAGGATAGTTCAATCCAAAGGGAGGTAAAAAAAAAAAAAAGAGATGGGTTACTAAAAAATAATGAGAAGAGAAAAAAGAGAGAGAATTGGAGGTGGAATAGTTTGGAGAAGGTGTGGGGATTGAGGAAGAAGAGCAAAATTATAGGTCTATAACTGTTGGAACTTCGAGCCATCGTTTCTCGTGGCTCAACACTGGGGATTGGTAAATCCATGAAGAGAGAAGACGGAAGACTGAGAAGGGCAAAGTGTGAGACCATAGAAAAGTAAGGGGTGACATTTGAACGATAGGATTGTTTCGCCTCTTTTTTCCCCAAAATTTTAACATTATTCCAATTTCCCCCCACCTCCGAAATTTTGGCCTTTTCCCACTTTTTTTCCCCTTAATCTTTAATAGCTTACTTTAGGAAAAGCTATATTCAAGAGCTATAAAAAGTAGTATTTCTAATTTTCTTATAGTGAACGTTGCATTGCAATCCAAGACTTTTCTTTTGTCAGCATGAACTTGCTACACATGCACACTCTTGGATTTTATGTCCTAAAACTTGTGATTTGTAAACAATAGAATTTATTCTAAAAATTCAATAAGGTGGTTATTGAATAGATGTTTTGCTTGATAGAAATCCAATAAACCTAAAATCCCTTGACTATTGGATGAGTACTTGAACTTTATGTGAAGACATAAAGGTGGATCAGGTTCGAGTAAATAGTCAAAATGATCTATAGTATATGAATAAGGTTGGGTATCTTATTCTGGTAACACTATTGAATGCGACCTACTCTATAGTTGTTACAAAGAGTTGTAAAGTGCTACAAACGAAGTGATCCTAATTCGTTCATGTTGGGACATGAGGAGTGGGGGTGTCCTTGTGTAAAAGGGTTTGTACAAGATCGGACCATGAAATTAGTTACTCTTACTTTATAATGCTATTTACTATTTAAGACTGACTATTTCAAAGCAATGACTTAGGTAATTTGACCTTAATCCTGAACTAACTATGAACTCCTGTTTATTTGGAATTATTCTTAGATTTGCATAGGTGAGGGTTAGCTCAACAGTGCCGACTCGATAAACCTCCCATTTCAGGGGTAAGACTGAATAGATAGTTGGGGACATAGGGTGCAAGATGAAATTCACTCCTACCCGCTTTAGGGATAGTAGAGAGGTTGTTCCCTTAAGTGTTGATTTTGGATCTTGAACAAGGGCTCCACCCTCTCATTGGCCTGAAAGGGACTCAGTTTTGTTGATTAGATCACAAAACAATTGTTCATTAGAGGATCAGTGAGAACTTAAGGAACAAAAGATAATTTCGGAGGTAAAATAGAGATTTGACCCAGTCGTTATTACAAACAACCTGTAAAGGGTTGACTTACTAATCATGGTTATATCGAGTATACATAATATAGGGAGCTCAACTATGGGCTTTAGTGGAGTGACCCATTAGTTAACGAATGAGGATTAGATCGGTCTAATGAGTTTAGTCGATTAATCTCGGATCGTTGGAGCCCATGATCTGTAAGTCCACGAGATCCCCCCACTAGCTCGGAAATGGATTAGATGAGTTAATTTGAAATGTTCAAATTAGAATCAAACGGAATTGGAGAATATATATTTAAATATGATTTAAATATATGAGGATGGATTTGTGTAAAATTAAAATTAATTTGTAAAATTAATAAATTTTGATTTTAGAAATCAAACATGATTTTAGAAATCAAAATTGGATTTTGGATATAGAACTTACACAAAAAGAAAAATATGATTTTTCAACCTCATCTTCAACTAGCTTTCAAAGAACCCATCATCTTCAAGCTTCATTAACTCCAAGCATGAGCTGCATCCCATGCAGCAAATCTCTTTGCATGATAGTCTACAATATATTGAAGAGATTGAAGTGAAGTTGAAGTGATTGCAACCGATAGAATTTTAGCTGAAAATTTGGAAAGAAGAAAGTGTTCTTCATTGGGTTGTTACAGTGAGCTTCTCCAAGTTCCCTTTGATTCTAGCTTATTTTGAGTCCACAACTCAATCTAGAGCACCAAGAGATTAATAGGGAAGATTTTGTGGTGGTTTGCACAAAGATTTGGAGGAATTAACAGCTGAAAATCAAGATTTCAAAGGTTCTTCAAAGGTATATCTTGAAACTCTTTAAATTCTGCTTGAGCATACTTTCATTTTTACAAAAATTAATCAATTAGAGTACTTATCGATGCTCGTCGATTCCGCTGTGTGTGGGTACCATCCCAACACATACATACGTGAGAGGACATCAATATGACTTTAATCCAACTCATCTGGGTGAATTCTCTTTTGAATGTTGATTTTTTTTTTTTTTTGGTCTTACTAAAAAAAAGTGTGGATTAATTAAAATATGAAAAAAAAAATGAAAAGTCAGAAGCTAAGGAAGTCTACACGGAAGATGTGGCAGAATATAACAAAAGTCAAGGAATTTATCAGGCCTTATTGACCGTAGGAGATCAAGATAATCAACAAGTTTAATTTAATTATAATTAATCATTATAAATATATCTCATAATATGATAATATAACATGTTAAATTACAAATGTAATCACCATACTTTGATTTAAACTCAACTTATTGTTGGAGCTCTCAATTTTTTTTTTTTTTTTTTTAACGATTTACTGGTCATAAAAATGAAAGAGGAGAGTTTTGAATAATTTTAGAGGGAAGAGAGAATTAGAGAGATGGAGAATCATTTGAGAATTACATTAGGATTTCTCAACATTACAATAATAGGAAAGAAAACCTAAATACAAAGTAACATGGGGCCAATAAACTTTTACATATAAAAAAATCTAACTAAATAACATCTAAATAACATAATATAAGATCAATGAAGCATAAACATCAATACAGATACAAGATATAGATACGATTGGGTATGAGGATATGTCAATTTCTAAAAAACTAGGATACTGATATTGAAAATACGATTTTTTTTCTTTAAAAAAATCTAGGATATAGAATAGCATACAAGTTAACGACAATAGTACAAAATACGATATAAACATTAAATACAATACAAAAAGAAACATCCAAGATGTTGAAGTAAAATAATCAATAAAAAATGCAATAAAAAATTATTCATATTGACCAGAAAAGAAGAACATTAGAGAAAGAAGTATGAAGATAAACGAAAAATTTCTTCGTTGAATTGTTGAAAATATTCAAATGGGTTATATTTTGATGGATTTTGTGGGGACTCAATGTGAAGATAGAAATTAGATTATTCAAGGATTTGGTCTTTCATTTATTTATTTTTTTCTTTTAGTTTTGGACTTGAGTAGTGAGCTTTTCAAATATGCTGCCCAATTTTAGATTGTGAAAAATTAGATGATTTGTTTATTTCTATTTCTTTTTTAAAAAACAAGCATAAAAATAGATATGTCAATCGTGTATAAGATAAGTATCTAGAAAGTATCGGTATCTGATACGGGTTTTTTGTTTCACATGAAGTATTTGTGCTTCATAGTATAAGGGCATGTTTGGAATACATGTTCAAGTATTTAATTTAAAAATTAAGTCATTTTGAAAAAAATTAAGGTGTTTGGTATCCCCTCAAAATAGATTTTCAAATGTATTTTATTGAGCTTTTTATCAAAAAAGTGTTTAAATAAAAAAATGAGTTTTTTTTTAAAAAAAACATTTTTTTTCTCAAGTCAATCCAGATAAATCCTGAGATTATTCCATCTTAATACTAAATACTCTAACAAGTTTTGCACTTAGACACATAAAATTCAAACTTATATACAATAGATCAATTAACTTTTAGAAAATTTGACTTTGTCGACAACCTACTAGATACCAAGTTGAAAAATATAGTGACTACATACCTTCAAAAGTTTATTGTCTAAACTTGTAATTGAACCTGTAAAGATGAATTAAATATTTGTCGATATATTTATATTTTCGTCAATATTTTCATATTGTCATGGATTCAACATTAATTAATATGAACAATGAATCAACACTTGTAAAAATATGCATGAAACAGGAAAAAAAAAAAGATGTTACTAATTGAAATATTAAATAAATTATAAACACGTTGTTTGAAAAACGTTATACTTTTCCTTTAAATAGTAATGAAATTGTGACTTTGTGAGTGGGCCCAAAATGCTTCAATGTTTATCCTGGTGTTCCGTTCCGTTCCGTTCCGTTCGTTATGCGAACACTGATAGAGAAGGGATATGGAAATATTTGGGGATTTGTAGATTATTCCATCACCGCACTTGGTGGAGGCACTAACTACACCTGCAGGCGCCAACTTCCCTATCTTTAAAGATTCCTTTTTCCTTTTCTTTCCCCTTTTCTCTTATCTCCAACTTTCGGTTAATTATTATTATTTTTAGATATAGTTGTACATATAGATTCAAGGTATTAGTAGATATAACATAATTAAAAAAAATTACAAATATAGTCAAATTTAAATAATCTATCAACGATAGACCATATTATTGGTAGGTAGACCATATCACTGAGAATAGTCTATTAACGATCTAATAGATTTGTCTATATTTGTAATTTTTTTCAAATGATGTTATAAATTTAGTTATTATTCATAAAAATGCTACCCATTATATATTTTTTTTTTATTATTTGTACATCCAGGAAAAAAAAAAGAGTATGCTTAGGAGAGAAAATAATTTTATTGATTATTAATATTAAATAATTATAGTTTTTTTTTTTTCTTTTGCGATACAATATTGCAAATATGAGGTGAAAATTTTAATGGTTGAAATATATTAGTTTTCGCTGGATAACTATTTGGTTTTTTATTTTTGTTTTAAATTAAGTTATTTAATCTATTTCTTAGTATGATTTGTATTGATTTTTTAGCCAAATTTCAAATACAAAAAGAATGCCAAGGCTACTTTAGCATTGTGTTAGCAGTGTCAAGAAAACATTTAAAAAAAATCTTAACTATTTTTTTGCGTTCCGTAAAATAGAAATTAATTAAATCCATCAAAATCACTTTAAAAACAAGTCAATTTCTGGTCTATTTTAAAAGCAGTATGGAGAATCCTTTAGAATTTTAATAATATTTATTTTGTATATTTATCTATTTCTCACGTAATTAAATGTATTTTCTATTTTTCATGAGCTAAATGCATCAATTTTTTAAAAAAGTATATCATATTGACTTTTTTAAATAAAGCTATTTCCCTTAATAGTTAAGAATTAATCTATAACAAACAAAATTTATCATACTAAACAATTATTTAAAATTTTAAATTATAAAAAAAATTTAAAAATTGATTATAAGTCTATTTTAGTTATTATATCTAAAATAAGATATTTTTATATTTATTTACCAAACACTCTAACCTACTTTTTTTAAGTTTAGGTTGAAATTTATCAAATACTATTTTGTTTATTTTCACATATGATTTTTCTAAAAGCAAGTCTATTTGGTTTGGTTTTTAAGCCAATGGTAAAAAATAGATAACAAATGAAAAAAATTGGAGATCCATAAACTTAATTTTTAAATAAATAAATAAAAAAGAAAATGATTATGAAGGGGGTCTTATTGTTAACCCCTAATAACTTCTTTTTATAGAAATATTATTAACATCTTACTCATTATTTTTAAAACAATAATAATAACAATCTCTTGACCATTCTACTCAAATTTGTTAATTAAATTAGTTTTTTTCTTCATGGATTCTAAATACGGAGAAATGTAGTGCACATCTCTTGCAATTTTCCTTTTTGAGACATTGCAATTGTTTTACATATTAAGAAGATAGTTTTATATTATTCTATACTTTTTTTACTATTATATGCAGGGTGTTCTTTTTTAATGCAATCGGGGTAGAAATTCAAAAATTAAATATATGCAGGATGTTAAAGGCTAGTTATTTTCATAAATATTTAAATATATTTTCATGGTTATTAACGTATTCGATTGATATGAGTTGATCCATTTTATTTGAGATTCATTAAGCTTCTTCTGCTTTCTTTATTTTTTTTCAAAAATTTTAATTAATAATATGTAGGAGATTCGACAACCATATTAAAATGATTGTCATGAATAAACAATATGTTGAAATTATTGAAGAATTCTTGATCAATTGAAGCAAAAATATATGCTCATGTTGATAGATGCGTGCTTTATTCATTAAACTTTCATTTGTATATAAAAGAATCCACGTCCATTTTTATATATTTTTACTTTTTAAAACCAAGATAAAGGGTTTGTCCAAAAAAAAAAAACAAAAACAAAAACTGTTGGGGATGATGCCCTAAACTCTCGTGTCCTTTAGTTTGTAAACACGTTTTGTACGAATGCTTGTGATATATAATATATGATATTTTCTTCACTACTTGTCTTTGAACATTGGATATTTTATTTACTTTACCACAAACCAATAAACTAAAATCTCTAGTTATCATTATGTAACTTAAGCATGTATGTGGTGATATACAAGTGGATCATGTCTTAAGTGATAACCAAGATGGTCTGTAGTATATGGATAAAGGAGAAAAACCTTATCCTGGTTACGCTACGGATGCGACCGACTTTGTGGAATAGCTACAAGTGCTGTGACTTGCTACAGATGGTCTGATCCTGATCATTCATGTGGTGACGTGCGAGCGGGGGCGTCCTATACAAACAGTTTGTATAAGGCTGACCACGAAGTGTTAACGTCTTGTTATATAACGCTGTTCATGACAGAGACTTCACTTCACTAAGATGACCATAGATAACATGACTTCGATCCTGAGTGAGTTGGGAACTTCTGCCTTTAAGGGCGGTCCTTTGATTTACATGGGTGCGAGTGGCCAAGTCACCGACTCAAACCTACCACTTTGAGGATTCGTCTGATTTGGGAGCTGGGAACTCAACTACACAAGATGGAATTCACTCCTTCCCCAAAGTAGGGGTAAGTAGATAGATTGTTCCCTTAAGGGCTGATCCCGGGGCTTGAACGATGTGGTGCCACACACTTTCTATAATAAACATTTTCTATAATCAATATACTATTTATTGATCTCATAGTATGAAAGTCTAAACCCAATAAACTAAGACCCATGACTATTGTATGAGTACTTGAACTTTAAATGGAGACATAAGAGTGGATCGGGTTCGAGTAAATAGTCAAAATGATCTATGGTACATGAATGAGGTTGGATACCTTATTCTAGTAACACATTGGATGCAGCCTACTCTGTAGTTGTTACAAAGAGTTGTAAAGTGCTATTTACGATGTGATCCTAATTCGTACATGTTATGACATGAGGAGTGGGGGCATCCCATGCAATGAGTTTGCATAAGATCAGGATCAAGAAATAAGTCACTCTTACTTTATAATGCTGTTTACTGTTTAAGATTGACTATTTCACCTAGATGACCTAGGTAACTCGATCTTATTCCTGAGCTAACTATGAACTCCTGTTTATTCAGGATTGCCCTTAGATTTTCATAATTGAGGGTTGGCTCAACAGCGCCGGCTCTCCCATTTCAGGGGTAAGACCAGATAGATAGCTGAGGACATAGGGTGCAAGACGGAGTTCACACCTACCCGATTTAGAGATAGGAGAAAGGTTGTTCTCTCAAGTACTGATTCCAGGTCTTGAACAAGGGGCTCCATCCTCTCATTAGGCTGAGAGAGTTTGGTTTAGTGATTGGATCACAAACCAGTTGTTCATTAGAGGATTAGTAGGAACTTGAGGAATAAAATGTAATCTTGGGGGTAAAACAGATATTTGACCTAGCTGTTATTACGAACAACTTGTGAAGGGTGGACTTGCTTATTATGGTTAAATCATGTGGACATAATATATCTACAGTGAGGGAAGTGCAACTATGGGCTTTAGTGGAATGACCCATTAGTTAACGAATGGAGATTAATTTGATCTAATGAGTTTAGCTAATTAATCTCAGATCGTTGGAACCCATGATTTGTAGGTCTGCGAGGTCCCCCTACTAGCTCGTAACGGACTAACTCTAGGATAGCGTGATAAGTTGATTTGAAACGTTCAAATAAGAATTAAGGGAATTAGTAATTATATGAGATATAATTACATGTTTAATTTAAGAATTAAACGGAATAGGAGAATTTATATATTTAAATATGATTTAAATATATAAAGATGGATATGTGTTAAAATTAATTTAATATTTGATATTAAATTAATTAAGTTTTATTTAATAATTAATTTATGAAATTAATTAAAATTTTCTTTTTTAAAATCAAAATCAAATATTGATTTTTAAGATAAAATTGAAAAAGAGAAAACAAAAACACACAAATGGAAAAATTGATTTTTCCATTATCCATTATCCATCTTTCAAGTAGCTCACACATAATGCATCTTCTTGGTCTTGTCTTCTCCAAGCATGAGCTACAACTCATGCAACTCTCTCTTTTGTATGTTGATCTGCAATATGGTGAAGAGATTGAAGTGAAAATCGGGCATGTAATCTATAGAGATTTTGAGAGAAAATTTGGTTTGAAGAAAGAATTCTTCAACTAGTTTTTTTGCAGTGAGCATTTCTCCTTTTACCCTTGATTCAAGCTTGTTTTGAGTCTCATAACTCAATCTAGAATACCAAGAGAATAGTGGAGAAGATCTTGAGGTGGTCTACAACAAGATTTGGAGAAGATAGCAGCTGATGAAGGAGTTTTGAAGAAGTTCTACAAGAGGTATGTCTTGAAACTTATTTGTTTACAGCAAGAGCATGCTTTATATTTTACCAAAGTTAGTGAATTTGAGTGCTAAGATAATTCTTGTGCTTCCGCTGTTGCTAATACAATCCTACAATTGGTATCAGAGCATCAAATAAGAATTCAATTCGGTTTAATTTTGGTTTGGTGGGTGTTTTATATGAGAAATATGAAACTAATGCACTAATATTGTTTTATGAGATTTGGCTATTTAATTTTCCTTAATTTCTTATTTAAATTTGTAATTGGCTTTTGTTTGATGAGCTTTTATGTGTTAGCAAGAGTCTGTAATTTATTTGGAGTCATTAGAGTCAAAATTAAGATGTAATTGAAGAAACAAGTAAAGGAGGCCGAGCTGCTGTTTCAGTTTTTCAGCTTCTGCTCAAAATCGCTGTTGAGGTTCCAGTTGCTAAGCGATCGTCTAGTTCCAGACGCTACATAATGTGAAGAAAAGCTAGACGATTGTATAACAATGGGTACTGGTCATTGTGATGTTGAACGCTAGACGATCGTATAACATTGGGTTCGGTTTGGAGCGGTTCAAAGACGGTTTTGAAGCTGATTGTAATAGTTAGGCTTCTGTTTGCTTGTTTTTGCCAAAACTAAAATCATATCAGTCTGTGTTTAATTATTTATGCATTTGATGTATTTATAATTAAATAAATTTTGTATGTGCATATAGTATGCCATTTAGATCTAAAATCCCACCATAGGAAGCATGTTACATGCATTGAAAGTATGTTATAATTGTTATAATATATAGTATGCATGTTAGGGTTTCTTGTATTTAATATAAATGTTATATTAAATATTGAATGCCTCATGTGTGTTACGGATGTTTAGCATGTCTAAAGTTTTATAAGTTGTTATAAAATTGGGTTAGACATTTAAAATCCATAAACAACAGCTGCATGCTCACGTAGGTTGACCACCTGTTTTAATTGTTAAAACTTATAAAACCTAGGTTACAAACTCAACCGGTATATAATCCTGTCAAAGGCTGGGGGTACTTAAGTTGACGGTTTACGAAAAGCTTTCTACCAGGGGATTATGGCCAAATTATTGAGTGTTGGTAACCGATTTTATGAGCATACATGAGTGATGTGAGGTAATAAAATGGTTTATCACCTACACATCATAGGTTAAAATCCAATTATTTGAGTTATACTTGGATAAATCACATAGACTTAGGGTTGTTTTATTAGCCAAAAAGAACCTAAGTATAAATCTACTCAAAATAGAACACTTCAGTGGTAGTTTAATAACTTATATATGATAAAGAATTTCTTTTCTAAAGACGGGGCACGCCTTAAAGTAAAGTGCTCCTCCCCAGGTCCACCGTCGTCAACTATCGATGACCTGCCTGAAGTAAAATTATTAGAAAACTTTAGTGGGAGATTAATAGCATATATGATACGTGATTTTTATCTCTCACGTCTCTAAGAGTTCACAATCCAAATTTAAGCGGTACTTCGTGTCACCCTAGAAGTGACCTCCCTTCGGAATGTATTTTTTAGCTTAAATCTAGATTTCAGTGAATAAGAGAAAGTTGTTCAAATATAAGTCTATTATACGATAAATAGATTTCAACTACCACGTCTCCACATAGTTTACACCGTGAGATTCATATGATGCTTTGTGTCACCTTGGGAGTGATCTTTTTTCGAAGAATGCTTTGTATGAGTCAATATCAAGGTAAACGGAGGAAGTAGTTTATAGTAAGTGGGTGAAGGATATGTGTCAATATATCCTATGATCTCCTCTATTAGTCTAAATCGTGAGATTCCTATATTGCGCCTACTGGTTTGCTTTAGCCGACCCTTTACTAGTCATTTAGCGATGGCTATCCCCTCTGAGGGTTGTAACATAGGATTCGGAACAACACAAGCTTCAGTAAAATGAATAGGGTCTTATAGTTCTGTCTTGGATGTTGTCTTCTATCTCGGAGGCAAATTCATACTGTCCTTTAAGATTTGAAAATGGCGGGTCACACTTACAAGAATTACTAAATTGTTAGTAAAGATCTTGACCGAAAACGATAACTAAATGACTATAGGAATAAGAGTTATTCTAGAGATAGTGTTTGGTCAAAATTGTTTGTTTTAGTGAAGGAGTATGTGACTGCCCCTCGTTAGCATATATTCTGACTCATTAAAGTATCGTTGCAAATAAATAATGGTTATGGGTACATTATTACTTTTTGCTAAAACTTGATTTTGGATTTAGTTACAATTTGTTAACCAAAATTTGTTTGAAATTTTATCAGCATGTCAAATTCTAGAATACTCACTTTCGATATACATAACAGTAAAATCAAATCAACAAACAAATTACTAGCAGTTGATTACACCAACAGTGTTTTAACAGAGGATTGTCCTCTATCTCCCAACTCATCTAAAATTATGAAATATGTAGATGAGAATGCTGAATTCGAACAATAAGATAAATATGATTTACTTGTTATCGAAGCATATTTAGCGCAAAACGATAAAATCTGGATAATTGATTCAGGTGTCCCTAATCATGTATGTACTATCTCACAGGAAACAAGTTCCTGGAGACAGTTGACAGAAGGTGAAACAATCTTTAAGGTAGGGACCGAGGAGATTGTTTCAACCAAAGCAGTGGGAGAAATGAAGTTATTTATAGGAGATAAGTACATTTATTTGAAAAATGTATATTATATTCCTTCTATGAAAAGGAATATAATTTCTGTCTCTTGTTTGCTAGAACAAAATTATAAAGTTTATTTCGAAAATGGTGAAGTGTTCATCAATATGGGAAATAGACAAATTTGCTCTGCAGAATTAGAAAATAACTTATACATGTTAAAACCAACTGAGGTCAAAGCCGTTTAGAACATAGAGATGTTTAAAACTGCTGAGACTCATAAGAAAATGAAGATTTCTCCAAATTCCTATCTTTGGCACTTGAGACTGGGTCACATAAATCTCAACAGAATTGAGAGATTGCTTAAGAACGATCATCTAAATAAGTTGGGAAGACAGTTCATTACCACCATGTGAGTCCTATCTTGAGGGTAAAATGACAAAAAGATATTTTTTTGGAAAAGGTTTTAGAGCCAAAGAACCCCTAGAGCTGATTCACTCAGACCTTTGTGGGCCTCTAAATGTTAGAGCAAGAGGAGGATATGAATATTTATCAGTTTTATAGATGATTATTCCAGGTATGGGCATGTTTACCTATTACACCAAAAGTCTGAAACTTTTGAAAAGTTCAAACAGTATAAGGCTGAGGTTGAGAACCAATTAGGTAAAAAGATTAAAACACTTCGATCGGATTGAGGTAGTGAGTATATGGACACATAATTCCAGAACTATTTAATAGAACATGGAATTCAGTCTCAACTCACAGCCCCTGGCACACCTCAGTAGAACAGTGTGGCAGAAAGAATAAACAGAACCTTTTTAGACATGGTT
Organism: Benincasa hispida; assembly: GCF_009727055.1. NCBI lineage: Eukaryota > Viridiplantae > Streptophyta > Magnoliopsida > Cucurbitales > Cucurbitaceae > Benincasa > Benincasa hispida. The sequence goes on from NC_052359.1 coordinate 49,905,043, forward strand.
TGTTTCATGATGAGTTACGCTCAATTACCAAATTCTTTCTGGGGACACGCAGTTGAGACTGTGGTGTATATTTTGAACATGGTTCCTTCGAAAAGTGTTTCTAAAATACCTTACTAGCTCTAGAGAGGACGTAAAGGAAATTTATATCACTTCAGAATTTAGGGTTGTCCAGCACATGTGTTGGTGCAAAATCCTAAAAAGTTGAAACATCGTTCAAAAGTATGCCTATTTATAGGCTACCCAAAAGAAAAAAAAAAGGTGGTCTCTTTTATGATCCTTAAGAAGATAAAGTGTTTGTATCAACAAATGCAACTTCCTAGAGGAAGAATATATAAAGAACCATCAACCTCGCAGTAAGCTAGTAATAGAAAAAATGTCCAGAGAAACGATAAATGCATTAACAAGAGTTGTTAATCGAGCAGGTTCTTCAACAAGAGTTGTTGATAGAGCAGGTTCTTCATATCCTTCTCAAGAGTTGGGAATGTCTCTTCGTAGTGGGAGGGTTGTTCAACAGCCTGACTGGTACATGGGTTTAATTGAAACTCAAGTCATCATACTAGATGATGGTTTAGAGGATCCATTGTCTTTTAATCAAGCAATGAATGATGTGGACAAAGACCAATGGATGAAATATGGCAAATGGATGTCAAGACAACTTTTCAGAATGGCTATCTTGAAGAGAGTATCTATATGTCTCAACCAGAAGGGTTCATACAGCAGGGTTAAGAGCAAAAGGTTTGCAAGCTTAATCGATCCATTTATGGATTAAAACAAACTTCTAGATCCTAGAATATGAGATTTGACACTACGATCAAATCTTATGACTTTGAACAAAATGTTGATGAATCCTGTGTATATAAGAAAATCGTCAACAAAACTGTCGCTTTTCTGGTATTGTATGTTGATGATATTCTGCTCATTGGGAATGAGGTAGAATATCTAGCTGACGTTAAGAGATGGTTGGCTTCATAATTCCACATGAAAGATTTGGGAGAAGCACAGTATGTTCTTGGAATCCAAATAGTTCGGAATCGCAAGAACAGAATATTGGCATTATCTCAAGCATCTTATATAGACAAGATGTTGTCTAGGTATAAAATGCAAAATTCCAAGAAATGATCTTTACCTTTAAACATCGAATTCACTTGTCCAAGGAACAAAGTCCTAAGACATCTCAAGAGGTTGAGGAGATGTATCGAATTCCATATGCATCTACAGTTGTGAGTTTGATATATGCAATGTTGTGTACTCGTCCCGATATACGCTACGTCATAGGAATTGTCAGCAGATTTCAGTCCAATCCTAGTCATGACCATTGGACTACTGTTAAAAACATTCTCAAGTATCTTCGGAGAACGAGAGATTATATGCTCGTGTATGGTCCTAAGGATCTGATCCTTACTAGATACACTGATTCTGACTTTCAGACCAATATTGATTCGAGGAAATCAACTTTGGGGTCAGTATCTACTCTAAATAGAGGAGAAATTGTGTGGAGATGCATCAAGCAGAGTTGTATTGCAGACTCCACAATGGAAGTTGAGTATGTAGCTGCAAGCGAAGCAGCAAAAGAAGCAGTATGACTCAGAAAGTTCTTGATAGATCTGGAAGTAGTTCCTAATATGCACCTGTCTGTCACTCTCTATTGTGACAACAGTGGAGCAGTTACAAATTCAAAGGAACCACGAAGCCATAAAAGGGAAAAACATATCGAACGAAAATACCATCTCATCAGGGAGATTGTACACAGAGGAGACGTTATTGTCACCCAAATTGCTTCCCAAGACAACTTAGCTGATCCATTTACGAAGGCTCTCTCGGCTAAAGTGTTCGAGGGTCACCTAGTAGGACTAGGTCTACGAGTTTTGTATCACAAGGGAAAGTGGGAGAATTTGTGGGTATTGTAATGCCCTAATTTATTGAGCTTCTACATTTTATTCTCTCCATGTAATATTTGTATATATTTGTATATATTTATATATATTGATCCATTAGAGTTTTAGTCCAAGTGGGAGTATTATTAGGTTTTATGTCCTAAAAACTCATAGTTTGTAAAATAATAAACATTTTCTATAATCAATATGCTTGTTATTGATCTCATAAATTGTATGAAACTCTAAATCCAATAAACTAAGACCCATGACTATTGTATGAGTACTTAAACTTTATATGGAGACATAAGAGTGAATCGGGTTCAAGTAAATGGTCAAAATGATCTATGGTACATGAATGAGGTTGGGTACCTTATTCTGGTAACACCATTGGATGCGGCCTACTCTATAGTTGTTACAAAGAGTTGTAAAGTGCTACATATGATGTGATCCTAATTCGTACATGTTATGACATAAGGAGTGGGGACGTCCCATGCAATGAGTTTGCATAAGATCAGGACTAAGAAATAAGTCACTCTTACTTTATAACGTTGTTTATTGTTTAAAACTGACTATTTCACCTAGATGACCCAGGTAACTCGATCTTAATCCTAAGCTAACTATGAATGAGGGTTGGCTCAACAGCGCAGGCTCTCCCATTTCAGGGGTAAGACTGGATAGATAACTGGAGACATAGGATGCAAGACGGAGTTCACACCTACCCGATTTAGGGATAGAAGAAAGGTTGTTCTCTCAAGTACTGAATTCAGGTATTGAACAAAGGGCCCCACCCTCTCACTAGGCTGAGAGAGTTTGGTTTAGTGATTGGATCACAAACTAGTTGTTCATTAGAGGATCAGTAGGGACTTGAGGAATAAGACGTAATCTCGGGGGTAAAACTGATATTTGACCCAGTCGTTATTACGAACAACCTGTGAAAGGTCAACTTGATGATTATGGTTAAATCATGTGGACATAATATATCTACAGTGAGGGGAGTGCAACTATGGGATTTAATGGAGTTACCCATTAGTTAACGAATGGAGATTATTTGGTCTAATGAGATTAGCCAATTAATCTCGAATCGTTGGAGCCCATGATCTGTAGGTCCGCGAGGTTCCCCTACTAGCTCGTAACGAACTAGCTCTAGGATAGCGTGATAAGTTAATTTGAAACGTTCAAATTAGAATTAAGGGAATTAGTAATTATATGAGATATAATTACATGTTTAATTTAAGAATTAAACGGAATAAGAGAATTATATATTTAAATATGATTTAAATATATAAAGATGGATATGTGTTAAAATTAATTTAATATTTGATATTAAATTAATTTATGAAATTAATTAAAATTTTCATTTTTAAAATCAAAATCAAATTTTGATTTAAATAAAATTGAAAAAGAGAAAAAAAAAACACATAAATAGAAAAATTGGTTTTCTCATTATCCATCTTTCAAGTAGCTCACACATAATGCATCTTCTTGGCCTTGTCTTTTCCAAGCATGAGCTGCAACTCTTGGAAGTCTCTCCTTTTCATTTTGATCTGCAATATAATGAAGAGATTGGAGTGAAAATCGGGCATGCAATCTATAGAGATTTTGAGAGAAATTTGGTTTGAAGAAAGAGTTCTTTAGCTAGTTTTCTACAGTGAGCATTTCTCCTTCTACCCTTGGTTCAAGCTTGTTTTGAGTCTCATAACTTAATCTAGAGCACCAAGAGAATAGTGGGGTAGATATTGAGGTGGTCTCAACAAGATTTGGAGAAGATAACAGCTAATGAAGGAGCTTTGAAGAAGTTCTACAAGAGGTATATCTTGAAACTTATTTGTTTACCGCAAGAGCATGCTTTATATTTTGCCAAAATTTGTGAATTTGAGTACTTAGATGATCCTTATTCTTCCGCTGTTACTGATACAATCCTACACTTCCTCCATTTTGGAGTTGAAGATGTATTTAAGAGCCTCTTGCTTGAGCTGTCCAGAAGGTTATCCGAACATCTCTCGCAGGGATTCCATGATCTTACGCACTAAGACCATGGGCTAATGCTTCTTGGCCTTCATGTCACTTAGCCTAGCCAAGATATAGGCTCGGGCCTTCTTATTTACCCATGTCCATCGCTCGTACGCCTCCCAAACATTTCAAGTGGCATTTGGAGCTGGAATAGGAGAACAAACCTCCATAAGGGCAAACATCTAATCCTTGATGATGAGTATTGTCATGATCATATGTTTCCAACTAGAACAGTTGTCACCAGTAAGTTTTTCAATGCTAAGAAAAGCGATTGTGGCTGTAGCCATTTTTTAAAAAACCGTTGCTGAAAAGCGAACAAAATTTTATAAGACTTTGCAAAACCACATTTTAACCAATCAGTTTTAGCAAAACAGTTTCCCAGTACCCTAAGTGTTACGACTTCTATTTTGCAATGATACCCCAACAAGGCAGGACAAATGTCACCGGTGGGGTGATCAGATGTCCCTTCACTGGAATGAGACACTCTCAACCATTAGGCATAACCAACTCTTGGAACTGAACTTAACAGCCACCATTTATTCAGTCCAAAACTGTTAACCCTTAACAATTCTGCGTAAGTGTGATCCGTCATTTCAGCGTCAGAGTCCCGCGCTAATGAGCCCACCATAGGAAAGAAGCAGATGAGGACAAAAGACTAAGTAACCTTATCCTTTTACAGGAGATCAAATAAAGAAACGTGCAAAACTTCCATCCTATAGGGGGACACTCCTAGGTGCATCGAGGCGATGCGCAGAAACTTTATTGAATCCAACGAGAGAGACCGTGGGATATGCTGTCGCACTTTCCGCTCCCACATACTATGAACATTCTTTCCATCCACCTTGATATTGACTTACCCAAACACCATCCTTTAGGGGGGACACTCCCAGGGTGCCACGAGGCCGAGAGTATATCTCACGGTGTGGACTATAAAGGAGAAACGCGAAAGGTTTAAATGAAGAATCATACGCCCTAAGTACCTCCCCCTGGGTGTTCTATTTAAGGGTTCATTAACCTAGACAATCTGGCTACTGATTTTAGTCTAAGTCATTTATTAAGTCCGCTCAAAAACAACTTTTATCTTTGAAATAAAACAAGTTAAAGTAGTTTCACTAAACACTTTAATGGATTGTCCTTAACTTGCATACATGCATCAAATCTATCTAATTCACCTTTCCAGATAGGTTACCAGGTAGGGTGTTACATTTCCGTCATCTTAAATACCCTAGCCTAAACAGACCGCCTTGGACAAAAGGTCCCTTATAGATAGATTTGCTACACTTTAACCTTTTATTAATCAATTTAATCCTATTAAACTGAATAAAAGATTAAAGCCTAAGATTGCTAATCATATTAGAACTATGATCTTAGGTCTATCTCATCCAAGTTTTAAACATTTTAAAACCATGAATTAAATCTAAGTAAGCATGCATGTCTTTCTTATTGCTTTTAGTTCTAATTTCTTTTTAACCTTTAACAAGAACCAACTAAAACATACATTGCTACACAACAAGGTTTTTATAACACTTATAAATTTAACCTATGTGTCATGCTTCATGCAATGTTCGGTCACTACTATACATAACTTTTATATACTAGCAACAACAAAGCACACATGCTTTCTATACACCTTTATACTATAACAATTATAATATAAAGATGATGAATGTCAATGTTGTATGCATGCATAAATATAACTCTTATATTATATGATGCATGAGCATGCTCTTACTTAATTTAAATCATGCTTCTCTAAATGATAACACTTAAAATAAAGAGATGATGCATGACCAATGCATAACGTAAGGTGGGATTTTTCTATATGTGCATACCATATGACATATAAATTAAAACATACATCTCATATATGATAAAATCACATATCAATGGGCCGGGATGAACCACTTCTAAAATCGGAATGAAAAATTCCGTCTATTACAATTTTTCCACTGAGCAAACTGGTTCACAGGAAAACTAGGTGTTGAACCGTCGAGCAAAGCTCCCCGTCGTTTAATAAATGCCTCCAGGTAAATGATCGTGCAGCACACTAAACGATAGCACACGGATGCTAAACGATCGCTTAGATGACAACGAAGCCGCGAAGATCGATCGTCTAGACGATCCAACCAACGCTTGATCGTCTTCATCCTCGAAGAACAGCAACCCTTGCTACGAAGCTTCTTCACAAACGACACAAAGACTCAAACTAACTTTGAATACAGACGTGCCTAAAAACGCAGAAGCCTTTACAATTAACTTGAAATGTAAAAGAATTTAACAAACCGAGGCTTCATTCCAGAAAACTCCATTAATCCACACATTCACAAACGAATTAACACTTAAAATAGAGAGTAGACATGCTTTTACCCACCGAGAATGTAAATGCAATTCTTTGCAGCAATGAATTTGGAATATCAAACCTAGCTCTGATACCAATTGAAGGAACTCTTATACAAAAGTGCCTATGAGCGGAAGCGGATCTTTTCAATTTATTATGACAGAACTTCCACATATATATTCACACATACAGATAAGCATTCAACAACTAAATTACCGGCATGCTTAGAGATAAATAAACAAGAGAATGAGGAACTTACCAATTGAAGACTCTCTTCACAACAAATCTCGCTCTCTCCACGACCGGCCTCCTTATGCTCTCGCTAGAACAACAGGCCATCGTTCAGTAACACCCCGGTCGTCTACCACGAACGGCTTCACACAAACAGCAGGTTGATGAGGTGACACCACCACTTGGAGTCCTTAGTATTCTCGAAGTGAGAATCCAATGAATGGGCTCTGTTCAGATTTGGTAGATGGGAGGAGAAAAAGATATCGTATTCAACGATCAAGTAAGTGGGAGAAGGCAACGACTATCGTATAGTTAAGATGCTTGATCATTTAGGTGAGGTACATGATCGTGTAGGAAAAGTTAGGCGATCATCTATACGATCGTTTAGTAAAGCTCGGGCATTAAGCGATCGTTTAATAAAATGAAAGTGATCGTTTAGTAAATGCGTGCGTGGTGTAAGCGATCGTCTAGTAAACTGGCGCTATCGTATGGGCTTTGAATTACTAAGCAATAACATTCGAAACACTCCATGAGCAATTTAGTGTGTTCTTTGCAAAATAAAACCAATTTTCATTTTATTCTTCAATTACGAAAACCGAATTGAACTTCCCACTATCGTATGGCTACGGAGAAAATGTCGGACAATTATCCCATAACTGTCCAATTAATAAAATAATAAATATGATCATATTATATTCATAACCTATAGATTCATATCATATATCAACCATAGTGCTTTCTCCTCCACTAGATATAAATCATATTTATATCCAATTTCCTCCAATTAATATATCTCATACATAAAGTCAATTATATCATATACAATTAACTAGTTCAATCATATCATATATAATCAAACTCCCTCTTATCAATTTGAACATTTCAAACTGACCAAAAAATTGATTCTCAACTTGTATCCAAGCTACCAAGAAGACCTTATGAACCTATGGCTCGAAGCTCCAATGGTACGTGAATAGCTAACTAAACTCTTTAGTCACGAGATCCACAATTCGTTAACTGCCAGACATTCCACTAAAGACCGACAGCTGAACTCTTCTTACCACAGATATATTTCCGTGTCCATCGGATATAACCAATCATGAGTACGATAACCCTTCACAGATGCTCGTAAGTATAGTTAGGCCAATTTACCATTTTGCCCCTATAGTTACATCTTACTCCTTAAATACCACTGGACCCTCTAATGAACAATACAACATAGTCCTACTATGTGTGAACACCTCTCGGGTCATGAGAAATCTATCTACTTACCCCTACTTTAGGGAAAGAGTGAATTTCATCTTGTGTAGTTGAGTTCCCAACTCCCAAATCAGACGAATCCTGGTAGGTTTGAGTCGGCGACCTGGCCACTCGCACCCATGCAAATCAAAGGACTGCCCTCAATGGCAGGAGTTCCCAACTCACTCAGGATTGAGGTCATGTTACCTATGGTCATCCTAATGAAGTGAAGTCTCTGTCATGAACGACATTATACAACGAGACGTTAACACTTTGTGGTCAGGCCTTATACAAACTCTTTGTATAGGATGCCCCTGCTTGCTTGTCCTCACATGAATGATCAGGATCAGACCATATGTGGCAAGTCACAAAAATTGTAACCATTCCACAAAGCGGGCTGCATTCGTATCATTACCAGGATAAGGTTTCCCTCCTATATCCATATACCACAGACCATTTTGTTTATCACTTAAGACATGATCCACTTGTATGTCACCACATACATGCTTAAGTTACATAATGATAACTAGGGATTTTAGTTTATTAGTTTGTGGTAAAGCAAATAAAACATCCAATGTGCAAAGTCAAGAAGTGAAGTAAATATCATATATTATACATCACAAGCGTTCATACAAACTGTTTAAAAACTACAGGACACGAGACTTTAGGACATCATCCCTAACCCTTCTATCTATAAGAAGATCGTCAACAGTTCAGTAGTTTTCTTAGTGTTGTATGTAGACGATATCCTACTCATTGGGAATGATATAGGACTACTGACTGCAGTTAAGAACTGGCTAGCGACCAAATTCCAAATGAAAGATTTGGGAGAGGCTCAGTTTGTTCTGGGTATACGGATCTTTCGGGATCATAAGAACAACGTGTTAGCACTGTCTCAGGCATCGTACATTGACAAGATGTTGCTCAAGTACTCGATGTAGGACTCCAAAAGGGGCCTACTGCCATTCAAGCATGGAGTCACTTTGTTTAAGGACATGTGTCCTAAGATGCCTTAAGAGTTTGAAGAGATAAGACGGGTCCCATATGCATCTTCCGTTGGCAGTTTGATGTATGCGATGCTCTTTACTAGGCTTGACATCTACTATACTGCGGGAATAGTCAGTAGGTATCGATCTAACCCAGGCCAGGTTCACTAGATCACAGTTAAAAATATCCTCAAGTATCTTCGGAGAATGAAGGACTACATGCTCGTGTATGGATATAGGGATTTGATCCTTACTGGATACATGGATTCTAGCTTTCAGATTGATAAGGGCTCTCAAAAGTCCACTTCAGGGTCAGTTTTTACTCTTAACGAAGGAGCTGTAGTGTGGTGAAGCACTAAGCAGAAGTGCATCACCAACTTCACTATGGAGGCCGAGTATGTAGCGGCTTGTGAAGCTGCTAAGAAGGTCATTTGGCTCAGAGAGTTTTTAATAGAGCTAGAAGTTGATCCAGATATGTCTAGGCCCATCACCTTCTATTGTGACAATAGTGGTGTTGTGGCGAACTCCAAGAAGCCCAGGAGTCACAAGCGTGACAAACACATAGAGCAGAAATATCATCTGATCCGCGAGATAGTGCATCGAGGGGACGTGATAGTCACAAATATCGCTTCGGCGCACAACGTTGCTGACCCGTTTACGAAGGCTCTCACGACTACACTGTTAGGGACCGCCCGTGGCTAGACTAGGACAAGTGAGAGATTTTATAGTACTGGGCCTTAGTGCCATAGTTTATCTTTTTGTACTAGTTTTATGTACACTCCACTTACTTTAGGACAAAGGGGAGATTATTGGGGATGATGCCCTAAACTCTCGTGTCCTGAAGTTTGTAAACACAGTTTTATACGAATGCTTGTGTTGTATAATATATAATATTTTCTTCACTACTTGTCTTTGAACATTGGATGTTTTATTTGCTTAACCACAAACCAATAAACTAAAATCCCTGGTTATCATTATGTAACTTAAGCATGTATATAGTGACATACAAGTGAATCATGTCTTAAGTGATAACTAAAATGGTCTGTAGTATATGGATAAAGGAGGAAAACCTTATCCTGGTAACGCTATGGATGCAGCCCGCTTTGTGGATGAAGGAACTCTTAACGAAAAGCATCCATGAGCGCGTTCAGATCTTTCCGATTTCATTGTGACTGAAATTACCACACACACATTCTATCAAACAGTTATGCAATTTACACTAATCAACGACATGCTTTGATAAGTAAAATACAAGGGATTAGGTTCACATACCAATTGAAGACTCTATTCAATTTTGAACTCAACGCAGCGGAATAACCTCTATGTTCTCTATCGCCCAGCAAAATAGTCGGTTACGACAGCACGATCGACTACACGAACGACAGCAACACGAAAAACCACGAGCAAGCAAGAGTAGGGACGCACCACCACTTAGAGCCCTTGGTATTCCCGAAGTGAGAATCCAAAGCGTGGTCTTTGGTGAATTTGGTAGAGGTCAGAGGAACGGGCTAATCGTGTAAACGATAAGCAAGTGGGAGAGAATCTAATGTATAGCGGGGATGCTTATTGTTTAGATAAAGCTACACAATCGTGTAGGTTTTACTAAGAGATCGTATAGTAATAGGTAAACGATCATTTAGAAAACTCGACACACTAGGCGATCGTTTAGGAAAGCTAAACGATCGTGTAGAGAAAGACGTGCGATCGTTTAGACGCGGGTGTGTGATCATTTAGATGATGAAACTCTATCGTATAGGCTTTCAGCTAAGCGATCAAGATGTTTTCACACCGATTGCGATTTTTTCGAACTCTTTGCCAAATGAAACAAATTTTCATTTTATTCTTCAGTTACAATAATCGAATACTGAATTCTCCCACTAACGTACGATTGAGGAGAATATTTCGACCAATTATCTCATAATTAAAGAATTTAATAAATAAATAAATATAATCATATTATATTCTTACCCTATAGTTTTGTATCATATATCTACTATAGTAATTTCTCCTCTACTTGATATAAATCATATTTATATCTAATTCCTCCAATATAATGTATCTCATACATTTAGTCAATTATATCATATATAATTAATCAGTTCAATTATATCATATATAATCGAACTCTTTCTTGTCAATTTGAACATTTCAAACTGACCCAAAAACTAATTTTCGACTTCATCCAAGCTATCTAGGGGACCTTATGGACCTGTGGCTCAAAGCTCTAACGGTACGTGAATAGCTGACTAAACTCTTTAGCCACGAGATCCACCATCCGTTAACTGTCAGGCATTCCATTAAAGACCAACAGTTGAACTCTTCTTACCACATATATATTTCTGTGTCTATCGGATATAACCAATCATGAGTACGATGACCCTTCACAGATGCTCGTAAGTACAGCTGAGCCAATTTATCGTTTTGTCGTTGTAGTTACATCTCACTCCTTAAGTACCACCGATTCCTCTAATGAACAATACAACATAGTCCAACTATGTATGAACATCTCTGGGGCCAAGAGAAGGTGTGTGGCGCCACATCATTCAAGCCCTGTAATCAGCCCTTGAGGGACCTAGCTATCTACTTGCCCCTGCCTCGGGGAAGAAGTGAATTTCATCTTGTGTAAATGAGTTCCCAGCTCCTAAATCAGACGAATCCTTAAAATGGTAGGTTTGAATCGACGACCTAGCCATTCGCACCCATACAAATCAAAGGACCACCCTCAATGGCAAGAGTTCCCAACTCACTCAGGATTGAGGTCATGTTACCTATGGTCATCCTAGTGAAATGAAGTCTCTGTCATGAATGGTGTTATATAATGAGACGTTAACACTTCGTGGTCAGGTCTCATACAAACTCTTTGTATAGGACGCCCCCACTCGCATATCCCCTACACGAATGATCAGAATCAGACCATCTGTGACAATTCACAACACTTGTGACCATTCCACAAAGCGGGCCGCATCAATAACGTTACCAATATAAGATTTCCCTCCTACATCTATATACTACAGACCGTTTTGGTTATCACTTAAGAAATGATCCACTTGTATGTCACCACATACATGCTTAAGTTACATATAGATAACCATGGATTTTATGTTTATTGGTTTGTGCCAAAGCAAGTTAAAACAAACAACTGAGCAAAATCAACATGTGAAGTAAATATCATATATTATACAAAACAAGCGTTCGTACAAACTGTTTACAAACTATAGGACACGATACTTTAGGACATCAACCCAACAATGGAATAGTTACAAGTGTTGTAACTTGCTACAGATAGTTTAATCCTGATCATTCATGTAGAGACATGCGAGCGGGGGCGTCCTATACAAAGAGTTTGTATAAGGCTTGACCACAAAGTGTTAACGTCTCGTTATATAACGCTATTCATGACAGAGACTTCACTTCACTAGGATGATCATAGGTAACATTACCTCAATCCTGAGTGAATTAGGAACTCCTACTTTTGAGGGTGGTCCTTTGATTTGTATGGGTGCGAGTGTCCAAGTCACCGACTCAAACCTACCACTTTAAGGATTCGTCTGATTTGGGAGCTAAGAATTCAACTACACAAGATGAAATTCACTCTTTCCCCGAAGCAGGGGCAAGTAGATAGATTACTCTCCTAAAGACTGGTCTTGGGGCTTGAACGATGTGGCGCCACACACCTTCTCATCGCCCGAGAGGTGTCCACACATAGTAGGACTATGTTGTATTGTTCATTAGAGGGATCAGTCGTACTTAAGGAGTTAGATATAACTACAAGGGCAAAACGGTAAATTGGCCCAACTGTACTTACGAGCATCTGTGAAGGGTTATCGTACTGTTGATTGGTTATATCTGATGGACACATAAATATATCTGTGGTTAGGAGAGTTTAGCTATCGGTCTTTAGTAGAATGTCTGGCAGTTAACGGATGGTGGATCTCGTGGCTAAAGAGTTTAGTTAGTTATTCACGTACCGTTGGAGCTTCGAGCCATAGGTCCATAATGTCCCCTTGGTAGCTTAATGGATTCAAGTTGAGAATCATTTTTTGGGCCAGTTTGAAATGTTCAAATTGACAAGAGGGAGTTCAATTATATATGATATGATTGACTTTATGTGTGAGACTCATTAATTGGAGGAAAATGGATATAAATTACTAGGTCTAGAACTTGTACAACAGACATCAGATAACATTAAGATTATAAGAGATAATCTTAAGACGGCTCGAGATAGACAGAAAAGTTATGTTGATAAGCGAATAAGAGAATTGGAGTTTGAAATGGGTGATAAAGTATTTTTGAAATTATCTCCATGGAAAGGAATACTCAAGTTAGGTAGAAAAGGGAAATTAAGCCCGAGATATATTGGACCGTATGAGATAATAGAAAGGATTGGTCCAATGGCATATCGATTGGATTTGCCTCCAGAATTATCTCGTGCTTAGAAAGTATGTGCCAGATCCTACTCATATATTATCTGAGCAACCTGTACAGTTGAAAGAGAATTTGTCATATAAGGAGGAACCAGTGGAGATTCTGGACAGAAAGGAACAAGTGTTGAGGAATAAGACAATCCCATTAGTAAAGGTGTTATGGCGAAATCATGCTATAGAAGAAGAAACATGGGAAGTTGATGAGCAAATCAGAAATAAATATCCGCAGTTGTTTAACTGACGGACTTGTGGCAAAATTTCGAGGACGAAATTTTTATAAGGAGGAGGTAAATGTGAACCCCGAATCCCAATTTTACACTTAAGTGTGTGTTTTCTTATTTAAATTGTCTTAATTTTCCACTTAATTGTGTGTCTCTATTTAAATTTGTATAAATAAGTTGAGTAGGTTGATGAAAAAGTTAGTATGAAATGGTGAAGAAGGGATGGGGATTTGAAAAGAAAAATATGGAAATTGAGTTTGTGAAATTTCGGCTAAGTATAGAGAAGTTATGTAGAATGCGTTATGGCTGAAGGACTGAGAAAAATATGGAATTTATGTGAAATGTGAAAAATATGGGAAATCACTTTGCAAAAATTTGGAAAATCCGTGTAAAAGTATCATCAAAGTGGTGAGCAAACGTGTATGGAGAACAACGTTTGCAGCAGCTAAGAGCAAGATCGTTGAGAGTGAGATCAGCGAGATCGTTGAGAGCGAGATCATTGAGATCGAGACCAGCGAGATTGGAGAGGAAATGGGAGAGAGCGAGATTGGAGAGGAAATGGGAGAGAGCGAGATTGGATAGAAGATGGGAGAGAGCGAGACCAGCGAGAAAGCTGGAGAGAGCGAGAGTGGAGAGAAAAATTAAAGTTGGAGAGAGCGAGAGGGAGAGCGAGATTGGAGAGAGCAAGACCAGCGAGATTGTTGGAGAGAGCGAGAGCGAAGAGAGCGAGACTAGCGAGAAAGTGGGAGAGAGCAACACTGTCGAGAGCAGAAAGAGCGAGAGCGCCTATGCTAGCCTTGCTTTGTCCGATTCGAACGTCACGCCCACGCCTCGCCTATGCATTGAACGGCCGAACAAGCTTTTGGGTAATGTATTTGGACGAGTTGGGGTAGATTATGCATGTAAAAACCCTAATTTGAATACAAACAAAGCTTGAAGATGTAAGGGCAAACGTCAATTAAAATCTAGGTGTCTGATTAAGAGAAATTCTTAAACCTTAAAAAATTGTGTTGGATGTGTTTGGGAAGAACACATTGAACCAAGATGAAGTCAACTTACGTTGATAAAGGGAGGATTAAACATTTGGCCATGCAGCCAAGTAGGTGCTGTCAATCCCATGAGAAATTTGAACGCCTATAAATATGGAGTTGGGATTTCATTTTCAAATCACACAAAAATCATAAATTTCGTAGAGAAAGTAGAGGGCAGTGAGGGTTCAGAGGAATGTGTCAACTTTGGACGAGGAGATCTTCCAATATACTTGTGCGTTTAGAGTGATTCCATAGCCATCTGAAATATCTGGAAGTCTATTTTTCAGAGTAGGGCTTCCGGAGGAAAAGGCTCAAAGGAACTGGGCTGGAGGTTGAGAAGAAGGCAGAAGGGTCAGACTGTCGGATCAGTCTGGGTCAGTCTTGAAGATTTTGAGATTCCGGCCCAACCACGAGAAATTATGAGCTAAAAATTTAGGGTAAGATTCCTAAGACATTTTAGAATAAGTTTGTAGAAGAAAGTATTTCTAAATAAGGTTCGGAACTATAAGTAATCTAAGTTGTAAGTTGAATTTGGATTCTAGGGATGAAAAAGGGACCCGAGGAGCTACTAGAGTGAAAAGTTCCTAAGAGTTCGAGGTGAGTGGCTAAAATGTTTTTGAACTAAAACATTTTTAAACTGTTTTGATTGCAAACGTTTTACAGAAAGCATGTTTGCGAAAATAATTCTCATGCCTACTAGTTTTATAAAGTGGTTTCCAAACAAGATCTGAATTGTGTTGTGAACGCATGCCTATTGTTGAAAAACTATTTACATACATTGATTTTATCCCGCATGCATTACCATCTTTAAAGCCATGTTGTATATGTGTTATACTGTACATGCTTTAAAGAGAAAAGTTATTTATAAATAGTTTTGGTAAAATGTGATGCCAAAGTATAAGGAGAAGGCATCCACCCAACTAGATACTGAAGTATAAGGAAAAGGTATCTATTGGTACTGAAGTACGTTTGAGAAGGTACCAAGCCAATGGGATACTGAAGTACGTTGGAGAAGGTATCCTAGTAGCTCGATACTAAAGTACAAGGAGAAGGTATCTGAGCAGTAGTACCTAATGTGGCCACAGGTGAATAAAGTTAGAGATTGAGCAAAAGGGTTCTCTCTGGACTAGTAGTTGGTGTTGGGATTATTTTACCAGATATACAGTCTTTGATTTGAGAAATGATTTTACTGTTTTGTGTTTAAAAAAGTTTTATATACATTACGCTTGGAAATTATTTATGCTGCAAAAGTTTATATTTCAGATAAAACTATTTTCTGAAATTATGCATGAGAATTTACTATCTTTTCTCGGTCACTCACTGGGCGTAAGCTCACCCCGTTTTCAAATGTTTTTGTTTTTCCCTCCCAGAGGTAGCGGTCAAATCCTCTGAAGACAGCTCAGTATCTGCTTTGCCACTAAAGGACCAAAGGACTTGTAACCGTTTGCTAGGTGGTTACTGTTAATATTGTACACATGTTATTATTGTTCATATAGGGACTAGGGTTGTGGGTTTTGGGACTTGTAAATCTAATGTTGTAAATACTCTAAACATATTAAGTTTCTAAGTTAATAAATTGTGGGCCTACAGCCGTCCCGTTGCATATAATTTGTATTTGGTATCAGAGTTATTCCGCAAGAGTTTTTAGGCAGTAAGTGTCAGCCTAAGGGTTGATAACTACGGCTTGGGGTCTAGTAGTTGAAGGTTGCTTCAGAGGAGTTTTGGTGAGTAGTAATCCTTGGAAGTCTCTTGGTACCGATGTTGGTTGATGGAATTGGGGTCTTTAATCCTTGGAATTAAATGTCACTTAAGGATAGGTCCATTATTGACATTTTGTGGTTTTTGGGGGGTCACTTTACGTTTTAGGGTAGATGAATTGAGGAAGTTTAAGATAATTTTAAGTTAATGGGTTCAAGTGATTTTTGGTTCAGGTAGTAGAGGTTAATTTAGGGTCTCTCAAAGCTAAAAGGAGAAATTACATTGCTTACACTGGTTTAATTTGAGGTAAGTGCTTTATTACAGGATCTCCCCCGAACTAAGTATGCATTAAGTATTGGTTTCTACGTTGGTTGGAATATGTTTTTCCGGCATGCTTGTTAGTCAATTGTAATTTTTTTGAAGCTTACGCTTATGTCACAGGATTTCAATAGTATGTGTTGTTGCAGTGTTTGATTGATGGATAAATTGTGAAATTGTTATGAAACCTAAACTTGATTGAAGATTTGATTGTACGCTTATGCCTATATGAGACTGTTAGTGACTGTTAGCATTTCCATCGGGCTATGTACATCACATGGTTTGAGCCTTCGGGCCACACCTTATGCCTACGTATGGTATTTCCTTGGGATCACCACCTATGTATATGATCGTGCCCTCCAGGGTCACCAATTATGAAAGTGTGCCTTCGGGCTCGCCTCTTATGCTTACGCCTATGCCTATGCCTATGCCTATGCCTACTATGCTATTGTGCACTTGAGTGTCGATGGGAAAGCTAATAGATCACTGAGTGGGTCCAGTAGTGGGCCGCTTACTGAGTATACTTATATACTCATCCTTTTCCTTTCATGTTTTTTAGGTAAAGGTAGAGATAGACAGGCAAATGACAAGAGAGATCCATGACTAGCTGCCATTTGGACACGTTGTCACTTCCGCACTTGGGTTTCATCTGATAGGGTCTGATCTAGGAGTTTAGTATTTTAAAATTTATGTATACTCCTTTATCTCATTTTTTAATTTGTTTAATTGATATTTATTTTAAATTGTGGGTCAGGGGTACCCCGAACGGTGTTTTCAGGATTTATCTATTATTTAAGTTTATCTAATGAAATAAAAGTTTTAATTCTTTTATTTAATTTTACTTCGAGGATTTCATTGTCAAACCTATGCATGCACCTAATAGCATCCTAGAAACATAATAGAAATTTGGGTCGTTATAGTTAGTATCAGAGCCTAAGTTTTAGGTTATGTAAAATGACTTACATCGTGAGTCTACAATGTTCCTATGGCCACAAACAGATCTCTCATCATCGCCAGGTAGATCTCTTAAGTCCTCTAGGGAATTATGCCTGAAACTTATCTATTGTATAGTCGTATTTGACGGGTTTCTCGGCAAGCATTTTGTTAAAGCATTCCGTGTGGTTATCAGGTATGGCACCACGAACCAGAGGAAGGGGCAATCAAGATAAGAATGTTATTGGGGGAGTAGGACCCTGACGTACAAGACCCTAAGGTGCAAAGCCAAGAAATGTGGGACCCGCTGCCTCTTGACCCGTCTAGGTCAACCTGGCAAAGGATTAGACCAAGAAGTGGGCCTCAAAATTCGATTGTGCCCCTGCCAAGACCATCACCCTCAAAGATTCCGGTACAGTACGCTACCATGGCTGAAGCTATTGGGAATGTCGTCATGTAGGCTATGGTAGGGTAGCTAAGGGATATTATGGCTGAGCAGATAGCTCAGCACGCACAGTCACAGCAGGTGGCACCCCCACTAGCCCCGATACCACAAGTTTAGAATCAAGATAGGGTACCCAATCAAACTATGATAGGTCCTTCCTTGGAGGTCGAGAGTATGACCCTCCGATGTTAGTGGGTCCCTAAAAGACCCCAGTAAAGAAAAGTTATGGTTTTCCACTGTGGAAGGGATTTTTCAGTACATGGAGTGCCCAGAAGAGTAGAAGTTGCAATATGCTTCCTTTGTTCTTGTCGATAATGCCAGGCATTGGTGGCACTCATCCGAAAGAATGACAGAAGCTAATGGGGCCAAGCGACGTGGTGTTAAAGTATATCAGCAAGCAACGGAAGGAACAATGATCAATAAGCACTCTAATTCATTAATTTTGGCAGTAACTAAAGCATGCTCATCAATCACAAGAGGGTTTTAAGCCATACCTTTATAGAACTCCTTGAAATCTTGATTCTCGGCTATAATCTTCTCCGAAACTTGCTGTGAACCACCTCAAGATCTTTCTCACTATTCTCTTGGAGCTTTAGAATGAGTTGTGGGACTCAAAATCAGCTTTAATGAAAAGAAACTTGGAAGAGAACTCACTACTACAACCCACTTGAAGAACAACTTCTTCAACCCGAATTTTTCAGCAAAAACTCTTTAGAAGCATGTCTCAATTCCACTCCAATCTTCTTTATTTATTGCAGGTCTTTCATGCAAAAAAGATAGCTACATGAAATGCAGCTCATGCTTGGAGTTATTGAAGCCAAATATAAATGGCTTTGGTGTGAGCTAGTTGAAGGTTTAATGGAAAAATCCATATTTCCATTTTGTGTTGATTTTCCAATTTTTACCAAATGATTTCAAAAATCAATTTGATTTAAAAAATTGAAAATAATATTAATTTTGTAAAATTAATTTCATAAATTAAATTAAATAATTAAATTAATTCTAATTAATTTAATATCAAATATTAAATTAATTTTACACAAATCCACCTTCATATATTTAAATTATATTTAAATATTAATTCTCCTATTCCGTTTAATTCTTAAAATTATAATTATATCTCATATAATTATTAGTTCCTTTAATTATAATTTGAATGTTTCAAATTAACTTATCGCACTACTCTAAAGCTAATCTATTTACGAGCTAGTAGGGGGACCTCGCGGACCTACAGATCATGGGCTCCAATGTTCCGAGATTAATTGGCTAAACTCATTACACCGAATTAACCCCCATTTTGTTAACTAATGGGTCACTTCACTATAGCCCATAGTTGAACTCCCTTTACTGTAGATATATTATGTCCACTTGATATAATCATGACCAGTAAATCGATCCTTCACAGGTCGTTCGTAATCACAGCTGGGTCAAGATCACCATTTTACCCCTGTGAATACATTCATCTCATTCCTTAAGTTCCCACTGACCCTCTAATGAACAATTTGATTCATAATACTTATGAATCAAGTTCTTTCTCTATCATGAGAAGGTGGGGCCCCGATTGTTCAAGACCTGGAATTAGTACTTAAGAGAACAACCTATCTGCTAACCCTAAATCGGGTAGGAGTGAATTCCATCTTGCAAAGCTATATCCCCAACTATTCATCTGGTCTTATCCCCAAAATGGAAGGCTTATTGAGTAGTGATGTTGGACTACTCTCACCCATGTAGATCAAAAGATAATCCCGAACAAACAAGAGTTTATAGCTAGCTCAGGATTAAGATTAAGTTATCGTAGGTTACTTAAAATAAAATAGTCAGTTTTAACAATAAACAATCGTTATAAAGAAAAATGACTATTTTGTAGTCCAGTCTATATGTAAACTCATTGCATAGGATGCCCTCACTCACTTGTCTCTACATGAATGATCTGTAGATCACATCATTTGTATTACCTACAAAATGGGCCGCATTCAATAGTATTACCAGGATGAGATACCCAATTTCATCCATATACTTATTAGACCATTTAGGCTATATACTATTAACTTGATCCTGTTTATGTCACCACATAAAGTTAAAGTATTCACACTATAGCCATGGATATGTTTATTGGATTTTCATAAGATGCAAAATCAACAACTTTATTGAATAAATTACTCAATAATATTTTATTGATAAATAGAATGTTTAACACGAACTGCAAGTTCTAGGACATTTCCAACACATGGGACCAATTCAAAGAGCGGTTCTATAAGAATTACTTCTCTTCTCATGTGAGGTACAACAAGCAGGCTGAGTTTATGAATCTGAAGTAGGGGGACATGACAGTAGAGGAGTACGAGGAGGAGTTTGACAGACTATCCTTGTTTCGCCCCTAATCTAGTGTCTACTGAAGCAAAGAGGGCTGAAAGATTTGTGTAGGGACTTCGGGATGGGGTACGAGGTATTTTGCAAGCTCTCGAGTCTCCCACCTATGCAGCAAACATTTCGAGCGGCAGCACGAGTGGGGTGTCCCTCAATGATAGAGTTTTCTGAAGTCCCTTAATGAAAGAACCTGCACCAACTCAAAAGAAGAAAGTTGGAAACAAAAGCACTGGGCCTTTGCAGAAGTCAGAGCATAGACAAATCGCTAGGGCACATCAAACAGCAAGCTACTGTTCTAGAAGGGGTCTAAAGGGATAGGCCGGTGTGCAAGTCATGTGGGAAGCATCATTGAGGACGTGTCTGATTGGCACGTGGACTTGCTTCAGATGAAAGCAGGCAGGTCACACGGGGGACTAATGCCTTAGTAGTGGGTTCTGGGAGTGCTGGGGTCAACCCTTGATTCATATCACACTCAATTATATTAAAAGGAAATTAGCATACAATGAAGGAGAAAAAACAGTAAATAAAAGGGATGGAATACAACCTTGTAGCTCTCGAAAAATGCTTTTCCTTATTGAATCTCGACTTGAACTCTTCGGACACCACTAGAGTTACTTACTATCTCTGGACTCAAGAACCGGGTTTTATGGACCCAAAGGATGAAGAAAACCGACAGAGAGAAAGAGATGGAAAAAATAGAATGAATATTGGGTTTGGTTTTTATTTTTCCAGCCCAATTTTGAAAACTAAAATTGGCAAAATGTCAAAGTTTTAATCAAATTCAAAAGCTCATATTATAGAAAATGTGCATGCAAAATTGCATGAAACAACTTCATAAAAACCAACACTAGAATCACTATCTAATGGGTTTTGTCTCCACTATAAGCCAACACCTAGCCACTATTTTGTTAGTGGAATTATCCAACAAAAGTTGGATTTTCCCACTAACTTTAGTCAAAGGGCAAAATAATCATTTTGTCAAGTCAAACTTTGACCAAAAAGTCAACATTTTGACTTTTATGATTTTTTCCGTGTTGACTAATTTAACCTCCTGAGCACGAATCCACATTCATTTTCTCGAAATTCAAATCACATTTGAATATAAGGTCGGTCAAAGTTTGACTTTCAAAGTCAAAAGTCAACTCTGACTTTTTACATCTTGACCATTTCCATTATTTCCGAGCTTCCGAATATGAACGTATTCATATTCTTGATATTTAATTACATTTAAATATTAAAGTTGTATCTCTAAACTAAAGAACCGACTACTATATCAAATATACTTGTCGTTTCTCTCTCTTCACCTAATTCGAACAATTCGAATATCTATCATATGTTCTAAGTTTATTCCAAATGAGGCTAGTAGGGGAACCTAATAAACCTATAGATCATGGCTTCAACGATCTAAGATTAGCGGCAAAACTCTTTTAGATGGAGCTAATCAACATTCGTTAACTAACGGGTCTATCTATAGTCCCGTAGTTGCAGTCTTCTCACTATAGATATATTTGTGTCTATATTGATATAACCATGATTAGTAAGCTAATCCTTCACAGGTTGTTCGTAATCTCAGCTGGATCATAAAAACGTTTTTACCCCCAATACTACATCTTGTTCCTTAAGTTTCATTGATTCTCTAATGAACAATTGGTTTAAGGTCCAACCTATAACCGAACCCCTCTCGGGCCAAGGAGAGGGTGGGGCCCCTTATTCAAGACCTGGATTCAGTACTAAAAGGAACAACTTATATACTATCCCTAAATAGATAGGAGTGAATTCCGTCTTGCACCCTATGTTCCCAGCTATCCATCTGATCTTACCTTGAAATGGGAGACTTATTGGGCCAGCGATAATGAGCTGCCTCACCTATGTAGATCTAAGGATAATTTCGAGTGAACAGTTGTTCATAGTTAGCTCAGGATTAAGATTAAGTACCTAGGTCATTAAATTACGAAATAGTCAGTTTTATACATAAAACGACATTTAGAACGTAAAAAGTGACTATTTCATGGTTCAGTCTTATGTAAACTCTTACATAGGATGCTCCCACTTTCTTGTCTCACCAATGAATGGTTTAGGACACATCGTTTGTACAACTACAAAGTGGGCCGCATCTATAGTGTCCCCAGATAAGGTGCCCAACCTTATTCATATACTATAGACCATTTTGGCTATATATTTGAACTTGATCCACCTTTATGTCACTACATTAATAGCCTCAGGACCTTAGTTTATTGGATCTGCAAGTTTACAATTTCAATAACAACTTTATCGAAAAACAAAACAGAATATGTTTATTAATTTACAAACTACGAGTTTTAGGACATAAAATCCAACAAGAGGGAGTTGAATAAAGTAACCATCAAGAATAATTATCCACTCTCCAGGATCGATGATCTATTTGATCAGTTACAGGGAGCTACTGTATTCTCCAAGATTGACCTACAGTCAGGTTACCACCAACTGAGGATAAAGGACAATGATATCTCGAAGATAGCATTTCGATCTACATACGGACATTGCGAGTTCATCATAATGTTGTTTGGTTTGACCAATGCTCCGACGGTGTTCATGGATTTGATGAACAAAGTGTTTATGGATTTTCTTGACACCTTTATAATTATTTTCATTGACGACATCGTGGTCTATTTCAAAATAGAGGCGGAACATGAGGAACATCTTCAGAAAGTCCTAGGAATGTTGAGGGAAAATAAGCTATATGTAAAATTTTCAAAGTTTAAATTCTGGCTATGTAAGGTGTCGTTTCTTGGGCACGTGTGTCGAAGGATGGGGTTTCGGTGGATCCAACAAAGATTGAGGCCATTACAAATTGGCCCCGCCTCACAACAGTCAGCGAGGTGCGCATTTTCTTGGGGTTGGTCAGATATTATCATAAGTTTGTAGAGAATTTTTCTAGCATAGCCACACTGTTGACCCGTTAACTAGGAAGAGAGCTTCGTTTGTTTGAAGCAAAGCTTATGTGGAAAATTTTCATAACCTCAAGCAGAAGTTGGTTTCAACACTGATTCTTACAGTACCTGATGGCTCCAGGAGTTTTGTGATCTATAGTGATGCTTCTAAGAAGGGTTTGGGTTTTGTGCTTATGCAGCATGGTAGAGTGGTTGCCTATGCCTCTCGCCAGCTGAAGAACCATGAGGGAAACTATCCTACTCATAACTTGGAATTGGCAGCGGTGGTTTTTTCCCTGAAGATCTGGAGGCACTATTTGTATAGGGAAAAGATCCAGATTTTCACCAACCATAAGAGTTTGAAATACCTTTTCACTCAAAAGGAGTTAAACATGAGACAGCGCAGGTGGCTCGAGTTAGTAAAAGATTATGACTGTGAGATTCTCTACCACCCGGGCAAGGCAAATGTGGTGCTTGATGCTCTCAGTAGGAAGACCACTCATTGAACTGCCTTGATCACTAAGCAAGTGTTTGGTTTTATGTCTTAAAACTCGCAGTTTGTAAAAGTTAAACATATTCTATAGTCAATAAACTTATTATTGATTCTATAAATAGCATACGTAAATTCTAAATCCAATAAACTAAGATCCATAGTTATTACATGAATACTTGAACTTTATGAAGAGACATAGAGATGGATCAAGTTCGAGTAAATAGCCAAAATGGTCTATAGTATATGGTAACACTATTGGATGTGGCCTATTTTGTAGCTGTTACAAGTTGTTATAAAGATACTACATACGAAGTGATCAAGATTCGTTCATGTATTGACATGAGGAGTAGGAGCATCCCATGCAATGAGTTTGCATAAGATCGGATCAAGAAATAAGTCACTCTTACATTATAACGTTGTTTAGTGTTTAAGATTGGCTATTTCACTTAGATGACCTAGGTAACTCGATCTTAACCCTGAGCTAACTATGATCTCATGTTTATTCGGGTTTATCCTTAGATTTGCATAGGTGAGGGTTGGCTCAACAGCGTCAGCTCAATAAGCCTCCTATTTCAGGGGTAAGACTGGGTAGATAACCGGGAACATAAAGTGTAAGAAGAAATTCACGTCTACCCGATTTAGGGCTAGGAGAAAGGTTATTCTCTTAAGTACTGAATTCAGGGCTTGAACAAGGGGTCCCACCCTCTCACTGGCTCAAGAGGGATCCAGTTTAGTGATTGGATCATAAACCAATTGTTTATTAAAGGATCAGTTGGAACTTAATGAACAAGACATAATATCGAGGGTAAAACAACACATTGACCCGTCGGTATTACGAATAACCTGTGAAGGGTCGACCTACTAGTTATGGTTATATCGTGTGGACACAAATATATCTACAGTGAGGAGAGTGCAGCTATCGAGCTATAGTGGTGTGAATCGATAGTTAACGAACTAATTAATTTGGTCTAACGAGTTTAGCAAATTAATCTTAATCGTTGTAGCTCATGATCTGTAGGTCCATAAGGTCCCTCTACTAGCTCGTAAAACATGAACACTTTGAATTATTTAATTGAATGAATTTGGAATGATATTAATTTGAATTGTTCAAATTGAATTTCAAATTTGAAAATGTTCAAATTGAAATTAGGGTTTTTGAGTTTGAATTAGTTCAAAATCAAATTAGGGTTTGCATAATTATATTCAATATAATTAATGTTTAATTTGTTGAAATTAAAGAAAATTGGAGAGTCTATAATATTTAAATGTTGATTTAAATATCAATTACATGAATTAGATTGATGTTATAAATTTAGTGTGTGATTAATTTGATAGATTAATGGATTAAATATGTTTAATTAAATAAAAATCAAATTAATTTCTATTTTTAAATTTCAATTTGAGAAATTGAAAATTGAAATACTACAATTGGTTAATTATGAATTAATCAAATTAAATTAATTTTAGAATTAATTATGAAAATTAATAGAAAAATTGGAGAAATTGGGTTTATCACATTTTTCTCTAACATGAGGTGTAATCCTCATGTTTAATTAAATTACACACTGAATTCCACTTGATATGATCAAGCAGCTGCTAGCTTTGAGGCTTCAAATGTTGGTTGCATGCTGGAGTTGATTAAAAAGTGGCTGAGATGAAGAAGAAAAGAGAGATTTTTTTTGCTGGAGTACTAGTTTCTGTATCATCTTCTTCTTCCTCTACAAACCCATAAAATTCCTTCACCAAATTCTCCCAAATTTGAGTTGCACCACTCAAATTCAAGGCTGAGAATAGTAGAGAAGACCTCTTGGTGGTTCACGGACTGATTTGGAGCTGAATTGGAGTGAAGAGCAGCTTGGAATTGAAGAATTCATCAAGAAAGGTATGTAACTTGAAACCCACTTGTATTTGCATGCTTTCAAACTCAAATTAAATGTAATTAGAGTGCTTATTGATTTTGTTTTCTTTCGTTGCATTCTTGTGTATTCCTTAAGTAAGTTCAGTTGTGTGATGATTTAGAGCTAACAGAAATTGCAGTGGCAGTGGGGGAAGTCACCTCGCAGCTAGCCTAGTTGACGGTATGGCCAACTTTGAGCAGAGGATCATTGATGCACAGCAGGGTGATTCAGACCTTGTTCAGAAATTTTGTCAGGTAGAGTCAAGCCAAGTCAGTGAATTTTCAGTATCTGTGGATCAGGGCCTCTTATATCAAGGACGGTTATGCGTACCTACAGGTAATGTTCTAAAAGGCGAATCATTGGCAGAAGCTCACAACTCCCCATTCTCGATACAACTAGGCAACACCAAAATGTACGAAGATTTGAAGCGGTATTACTGGTGGTCTGTTATGAAAAGGGAGATAGCCGATGTTAGCAAATTTTTAGTCTGTCAGTAGGTGAAGGCCCGAGGTAGAAGCCAACGGGCTTACTACAGCCATTGAATGTGCCAGAAAGGGAGTGCAAGAGTGTATCCATGGATTTCATTGTGGGCTTACCCATGATGGTAAAAGGCTTCTCAATAATATGGGTTGTAGTGGACATGCTCACTAAGGTGACACATTTCATTCCAGGGAAGCCCACGTATCCGGTGAGTAAATGAGCTCAGATATATATGAAAGAGATAGTAAGGTTGCATGGTGTGCCGGTGTCAATTATATCCGACAGGGACCCTCGTCATTTGACCTCCAATTTTTGGAAAAGTCTTCAGGCACCATTAGGAACACAGTTAAATTTCAATACAACCTTCCACCCTCAGACTGAGGGACAAACGAAACGCTTGAATTGGACGCTGGAGGATATGTTGCACGCTTGTGCTTTGGAGTTTTCAGGGAGTTGGGACTCCCACTTGCATTTGGCAGAGTTTTCCTATAACAACAGTTATATGACTACAATTGGTATGTCTCCATTTGAAACTCTATACGGTAAGGGTTGTAGGTCTACAATTTGCTAGGGTGAGGTTGGTGAGAGAAAGTTGGTAGGAACTGAGTTAGTGGAGATGACGAATGAAGCCATATGCAACGTCAAGAAGTCCCGCTTCCTCGGTCCGAAAAGTGCATTGTTGGAACTGGGTTGGAACGCCAAGTGGCTCAAGATTCAGGGGTTGCCGTTATAACTGAACACGGGGGAAATCAGAAGATTAGAACGTGATTGTTAGCAGCATAGAGTAGACAGAAAAATTATGTCGATGTTAGGTGTGAAGAACTTAAGTTCGAGGCAAGTGATAAAGTATTCCTAAAAGTAGCAGCTATGAAAGGTGTTATGAGGTTTGGAAGAAAAGGAAAGCTAAGTTCGCGTTTTGTAGGGCCATTTGAGATCTTGGAATGATTGGCCTTGTGGCTTATCGTTTGGCCTTGCCACCATTTCTCTCTGCAGCCTATAATATCTTCCATGTTTCCAGGCTGAGGAAGTACATAACGGACCCGTCTCATGTAGTGGACTTTGAACCCTCGCAGCTAAATAAAAACTTAAGTTATGAAGAGAAACCTACGCGGATTATTACAAGGGAAATGAAGGTTTTTCGCAACAGGGAGGTACCACTAGTGAAGGTTCTGTGGCAGAATCATCCGTTTGAGGAAGCAACTTGGGAGCGGGAGGACGAGATGAGAACACTGTATCCAGAGCTCTTCCAGGACTAGAACATTCGAGGACGAGAGTTTCTTAAGGAGAAAAGATTGTAGCATCCCGGGATCTAGGTAAATTTAAATTAGTTCATGAAATTATTAGATTTTTTTTAATTCAAGGCCAAAGCTTAGGTAATTAAATGATTTGTTGGTTCAGTTTTTAATTGGTCGTTGTTTGGAGAAGATTTCTTAAAATAAGATTTGGTGGTTTGAGTTTTGTTTTAGAAGAAGGAAAATAGGGGATAATAATATATAATATATATATATATATATATATATAATATATATATATATATATATATATATATATAATAAGAAATTAGGGTTTAAGGGTTTTGTTTATTCAAAGGGAACCTCGGTTTGCATGAAATAAACAAAAAAAAAAAGAAAGAAAAGGAATTTAGAAGAAGAAAGGCTTTCTTCTCCGTGTTTCCTTGCTGCCTCCCCCTCCCCCTCCACCCCCCCCCCATCGTCTGTGTTGCACCATTAAGCCTACGCTGGATATGAAGCAGTGTCACATTCGCCGACCATTTGAGTCATTCCTCAGTCAGTCATCCGCGTCGTGCCTTCGCTCCCTTATCGTATCACAGTCACTCGTCCGCCTATCGCCGTGTCGCCGCTCTCTCTTCCCTGCGATTTCGTCGCGCTGCTAGCCTTGACCAAGCGCGCGTCACCGGTCTAACACAGACAGCCCCATCTGTCACCGGATCATGGTCAGTTTCCGTTAGATTTTGCTGTTTGGGCTAAGATTTAGAACATTTTAGGTTTATCCCTGGTCGTTTTGTTGTTGCCCAATAAATTCTCAGCCTAACTCTTGGTGTTATGTTGTTAGATTCGAGTTGTGAAGATCGGGGGCTTATTGTCCATTAGTTGGAGGTTGCTTCAGAGGAGTTTTGGTGAATAGTAATCCTTGGAAGTCTCTTGGTACCGATGTTGGTTGATGGAATTGGGGTCTTTAATCCTTGGAATTAAATGTCACTTAAGGATATGTTTATTATTGACATCTGGTGGTTTTGGGGGGTCACTTTACGTTTTGGGTTAAATGACTTGAGGAGAAATTAGTGGTTGATTTAGGGTCTCTCAAAGCTAAAAGGAGAAATTAAATTGCTTACATTAGTTTAATTTGAGGTAAGTGATTTACTACCGGTTCGCCCCCGAACCAAGTATGCATTAAGTATTGGTTTCTACGTTGGTTTGGAATATGTTTTTTTGGCATGCTTGTTGGTCAGTTGTAATTTTTTTTTACCTTACGCTTATGTTACGGGATTTCGATAGTATGTGTTATTATAGTGTTTGATTGATGGATAAATTTTGAAACTGTTATGAAACCTAGACATGATTTAAGATTTGATTGTATGCTTATGCCTATATGAGACTATTAGTGACTGTTAGCACTTCCATCGGGCTATGTACTGTAGGATTGTTTCAGCAACAGTGGAAGTTCTAGGATCATCTAAGCACTCAAATTCACTAATTTTGGCAAAATATAAAGTATGCTTTTACAGAAAAAAAAAATGGGTTTCAAGACATATCTCTTGCATAACTTCTTCAAAGCTCCTTCACCAGCTACTATCTTCTCCAAATCTTGTTGTCGACCACCTAAGGATCTTCCCCACTATTCTCTTGGTGCTCTAGATTGAGTTATGGGACTCAAAACAAGCTTGAATCGAGGGTTGAATGAGAAATGCTCACTGCAGAAAACTAGCTGAAGAACTCTTTCTTCAAGCCCAATTTTCTCTCAAAATCTCTATTGATTGCATGCCCGATTTTCACTCCAATCTCTTCATCATATTACAGATCAACATGCAAAGAGAAGAGTTGCATGAGTTGCAGCTCATGCTTGGAGAAGACAAGGCAAAGATATTGCCCTTTGAGTGAGCTACTTGGTGATGAAAAACCTTTTTTTTTTCCATTTTGTGTGTTTTGTTTTCCAATTTTCCAATTTTATCTAAAAATCAAAATTTGATTCTATAAAATCTATTTTGATTTAAAAAAAGAAAAAAGAATTAATTTCATAAATTGATTATCAAATAAAACTTAATTAATTTAATATCAAATATTAAATTAATTTTAACACATATCCATCTTTATATATTTAAATCATATTTAAATATATAAATTCTCCTATTCCGTTTAATTCTAAAATTAAACATATAATTATATCTCATATAATTACTAATTCCCTTAATTCTAATTTGAACGTTTCAAATTAACTTATCACACTATTCTAGAGCTAGTCCGTTATGAGCTAGTAGGGGGACCTCGCGAACCTACAAATCAATGGCTCCAACGATCCGAGATTAATTGGCTAAACTCATTAGACCAAATCAATCAACATTTGTTAACTAATGGGTCATTCCACTAAAGCGCATAGTTGCACTTCCCTCACTATAGATATATTATGTCCACATGATTTAGCCATAATCAGTAAGTCGACCCTTCACAGGTTATTCATAATAACGGTTGGGTCAAATATCTATTTTACATCCAAGATTATGTCTTATTCCTCAAGTCCCTACTGATCCTCTAATGAACAACTAGTTTGTGATCCAATCATTAAACCAAACTCTCTCAGTCTAATGAGAGGGTGGGGCCCCTTATTCAGGACCTGGATTCAGTACTTGAAAGAACAACCTTTCTCCTATCCCTAAATCGGATAGGTGTGAACTCCGTCTTGCACCCTATGTGTCCAACTATCTATCTGGTCTTACCCCTGAAAATGGGAGTCTTATTGAGCCGACGTTGCTGAGCAAACCCTCAACTATGCAAATCTAAGGGCAATCCCAAAGTTCATAGTTAGCTCAGGATTAAAATCGAGTTACCTGGGTCATCTAGGTGAAATAGTCAGTCTTAAACAGTAAACAGCGTTATAAAGTAAGAGTGACTTATTTCTTGGTCTTGATCTTATGCAAACTCATTGCATAGGACGCCCCCACTTCTCATGTCATAACATGTACGAATTAGGATCACATCATATGTAGCACTTTACAACTCTTTGTAACAACTACAGAATAGGCCGCATCCAATGGTGTTACCATAATAAGGTACCCAACCTCATTCATGTACCATAGATCATTTTGACTATTTACTCAAGCCCGATCCACTCTTATGTCTCCACATAAAGTTCAAGTACTCATACAATAGTTATGGGTCTTAGTTTATTGGATTTAGACTTTCATACAATTTATGAGATCAATAACAAGTACATTGATAATAGAAAATTTTTATTATTTTACAAACTGCGAGTTTTAGGACATAAAACCCAATAATACTCCCACTTGGACTAAAACCCCAGTGGATCAATATATACAAATATATACAATGTTGAGAGAAAGTACAAATACAATAAACTAGGGCATCACAATACCCATCAATTCTCCCACTTGCCCTAGTGATATAAAACTCGTAGACCTCGTCCTACTAGGTGACCCTCGAACATTTTAGCTGAGAGGGCCTTCGTAAATGGATCGATCAGTTATGTTTCTTTTGTTGATTCGCTTGCAGCTACATACTCAGCTTTCATTGTGGAGTCCGCAATACAACTCTGCTTGATGCTTCTCCGCACCACTGCTTCTCCGTTAAGAGTAAATACTGACCCTGAAGTTGATTTTCTCGAGTCAATATCGATCTGAAAGTCAAAATCAGTGTATCAGTAAGGATCAGATCCTTAGGACCATACACAATCATATAATCTCTCATTCCCCGCAGATACTTGAGAATGTTTTTAACAACAGTCCAATGTCATGACCAGGATTGGACTGAAATCTGCTAACAATTCCTACGTCATAGCATATATCGGAACGAGTACACAACATTGCATACATCAAACTCCTAACTGCAGATGCATATGGAATTCAATTCATCTCCTCAACTTCTTGAGGTGTCTTAGGACTCTGTTTCTTAGACAAGTGAATTCTATGCCTGAAAGGTAAAGACCCTTTTTTAAAATTTTATATTTTATACCTAGACAATATCTTGTCTATATAAGATGCTTGAGATAAAGCTAATGTTTTGTTCTTGCAATTCCGAACTATTTGGATTCCAAGAACATACTGTGCTTCTCCTAAATCTTTCACTTAGAATTGTGAAGCCAGCCATCTCTTAATGTCAGCTAGATATTCTACCTTATTCCCAACTTCATAGAACTCATCATGGAACGAACCATGTCCCCAAAGAGAATTTGGTAATTGAGCGTAACTCATCATGGAATGAACCATGTCCAACAAGATTCTGTTTCTCCTTTCTGCCACACCGTTCTGCTAAGGTTGCCAGGGGTTGTGAATTGAGACTGAATTCCATGTTCTATCAAATAGTTTTGGAATTCTATGTCCATATACTCACCACCTCGATCAGATCTAAGAGTTCCATCTTTTTACCTAATTGATTTTCAACCTCAGCCTTATACTCTTTGAACTTTTTAAAAGTTTCAGACTTTTGGTGCATTAAGTAAACATGTCCATATCTAGAATAATCATCTATAAAACTGATGAAATATTCATACCCTCCTCTTGCTCTAACATTTAGAGGCCCACAAAGGTCTGAGTGAATCAACTCTAGGGGTTTCTTTGACTCTAAGACCTTTTCCAGAAAAAGATCTTTTTGTCATTTTACCTTCGAGACAGGACTCACATGGTGGTAATGAACTGTCTTCCAACTGGTTTAAAAGACCGTTCTTAACCAATCTCTCAATCCTGTTGAGATTTATGTGACCCAGTCTCAAGTGCCAAAGATAAGCATTTGGAGAAATCTTCCTCTTCTTATGAGTTCCAGCAGTTTTAAACATCTCTATATTCAAAACAGCTTTGACCTCAGTTGGTTTTAACATGTACAAGTTATTTTCCAATTTTGCAGAGCAAATCTATTTATTTCCCATTTTGATGAACACTTTGCCATTTTCGAAATAAACTTTATAATTTTGTTCTAGCAAACAAGAGACAGATATTAGATTCCTTTTCATAGAAGGAATATTATATACATTTTTCAAATAAATGTACTTATCTCCTATAAATAACTTCATATCTCCCACTACTTTGGCTGAAACAATCTCCCTGGTCCCTACCTTAAAGATTGTTTCACCTTTTGTCAACTGTCTCCAGGAACTTGTTTCCTGTGAGATAGTACAACATGATTAGCAGCACCTGAATCAATTGTCCAGATTTTATCGTTTTCCACTAAAGATGCTTCGATAACAAGTAAATCATATTTATCTTGTTGTTCGAATTCAACATTCTCATCTACATAATTCATAATTTTAGATGAGTTGGGAGATAGAGGACAATCCTTTGTTAAAACTCTATTGGTGTAATCAACCACTAGTAATTTATTTGTTTATTTGATTTTACTGTTAATAATATCGGAAGTGAGTATTCTAGAATTCGACATGCTGATAAAATTCAAAAAAATTCTAATTAGCAAATTTTAACTAAATCCAAAATCAAATTTTTAGCAAAAAGTAATAATGTACCCATAACCATTATTTATTTGCAACGATATTTTAGTGAGTCATAATATGTGCTATCGTTGGGTAATCAGATACTCCTTCACTAAAACAAACAATTTTGACCAAACACTATCCCCATAATAACTCTTATTCCCATAGTCGTTTAGTTATTGTTTTTTGTCAAGATCTTTACCAACAACTTAGTAATTCTTGTAAGTATGACCCGCCATTTTCAGATCTTATAGAATGGTATGATAAGAGGGATCCGTGACCAGCGGCCATTTGGACATGTTGTCGCTTCCGCACTTAGGTTTCATCTGATAGGGTATGATCTAGGAGTTTAGTATTTTAAAATTTATGGATACTCCTTTATCTCATTTGTTAATTTTCTTAATTGATATTTATTTTAAATTTTGGGTCAGGGGTACCCCGAACGGTGTTTTCATGATTTATCTATTATTTAAGTTTATCTAATGAAATAAAAGTTTTAATTCTTTTATTTAATTTTACTTCGAGGATTTCATCGTCAAACCTATGCATGCACCTAGTAGCATCCTAGAAACATAATAGAAATTTGGGTCGTTGTAAAATATATATTTTTAACTAAATCTAATCGTTAGTTATTTATATCAAAGCAAAACTATAAAAGGACACCTATCTGACATTAAAATATTAATTATTCTACCTACCAAAATGCGTACCTTTGCTATCTAGAGATCCTATTGCTAAAATGAACAAAGTTCAAATCGCATAATGCTTATATTATCAATTTCGAAGTCAAATGTTCAATTTTTCACTATATGTTTGTAAAAAAGAAAAAGAAAAAAGAAAAAGACATTGAATAATTTACCCATACTAGTAATGATATCTTCAAATAATATTTCCGATATTCATGATTAGTAGATTTCTCACTGATGTTGCAGTCCATACATACTAGTGAGATATTTATCCCTCTTTTATGTAAATTGTTAAATTATTATAATTTAAAAAATATTATAACTAAATCATTACCAACTAAAAAGTTGATACCTTCATGAATTTCATAAAAGTGTTTTAAAAATTGTTTTGGAAAAGATTTTCTTCAATCTTATTCTATTTGTATGGTTTCCACTCTCCAATTGATGTAGTGGTCAAGAAGCCACCGATGATTGTGGTGGTTATTTTTTAATTACAAAATATACAAAGTCAACGGTCAGCATGTACCCGCATTTATCATATGCCCCCAAAGAAATTAGTACGGATAACGCCTAGCCTGACTTATTTAAAATATTATAATGATTGATGTCATTTTTCATTTTTATTTTTAAAACTTTGTTAAATCAATATTTAATTTAGCTCATACGCTGTACTGTACGGTAGGAATTAGAAGAAGCCCCACGATGGTTCGCCGGTTCTTCCTTCCAAGTTCCATCCTTATCTCTTTTGGGTTCGGAAGAGCGGTTCAAATGTTGATACTTTTCTTTTCGAAAATTGAGTCTATAAATATTCATTCC
This sequence comes from Benincasa hispida, assembly GCF_009727055.1. Taxonomy (NCBI): domain Eukaryota; kingdom Viridiplantae; phylum Streptophyta; class Magnoliopsida; order Cucurbitales; family Cucurbitaceae; genus Benincasa; species Benincasa hispida. Next base: position 49,939,112 of record NC_052359.1, read on the forward strand.
ATCTTTGAATTTTTTATTTTGTTATCTATTTTTTTTATCAAAATATTAGAAAAATCAATACTAAATTTTGAAAACTAAAAGAAAGTGAATGATAGGGAAAATGTTTTAAATAACAAAATTATTGAAAATATTTTCAAATATAACAAAATATCACAGTCTATCCGTGATATACACTGATAGACACCGATGACTATTATCATCGATTAATAATAGACATTGATAGATGACACTGATAGACATCAAGTGATATTTTATAAATATTTTGGTCCATTTTTTTATATTTTATAAGAATTCTATATTTTAAACTTATTTTTATTTTTATAATTTATTAAGAATTCAATTTTTTTACTTAACCAAAAACAAAATATAAATCAGATAAGAAAATAGAAAGTAATAGATTTAATTTTTAAAAACTAAATAAGGCCTACGTAATCATATTTGGTCTATTTTTTCATACTTCTCTGGTGTCGTTTATCTCTTCCTAATTAATACAATTTGGTTTAATTTATTTATTTTTTTTAATTTTATTTCAATATTATAGTGTTTTATTTAGAGGATTGTCAAGTTGACTATGCTATTTGAAATAGAGGTTTTTTTCCCTCTAATATTTCCAAAGTTTGAGCTAATTACACGATTTTAGCACATTGATTTCAATCTTGTTTCGTAACTATTTGATTTTTTATTTTAGATTTTAAAAATTACGTCTATAAATATCTCTATCATCTCTATATTTATTCTTTGTTATTTACATTTACCCATGTTTTTAAAAACCAAATCAAATTTTGAAAATTAAATTTTTTTTAAAAAAAATATTTTTGAAATGACTAAAAGTTGTATCTAAGAAATATATAAACCACGTAAGAAAATAAGTGAAAATAAATTTAACTTTTAAAAATAAAAATCAAAAAGTGAAGTGATTTTCAAAAGAGGCCTTTCATTTTTTTATTTTCTATATTATTTTATAAACATTTTTTTAATACTTTGCCATGCTCAGTAGGTTTCTTCCTAGAGGGTGAGTTTTAGACGAAGTTCCTAAAAATATGTTGCTTGCAAAATAATTTTAAATTCAATATAAATGGTCTTATAGTTTTATCTACTCTAATTGATTTACTCACTTCAATCGTTCGGTTGAATTTTCCAAAAATAGTTTTCATCATTGTTTTTAACGGAATAAAGTGAATAAGTTGAACTGATTTGATGCAGAGAAAAAAAAAAGTTTGAAATTGAATTAAGGTAACTTGTTTTACTTCATCAGTGGTGGTATTTGAACCTCTGAAAAGGAGACAATACATATTAATTGCCATTGAATTATGGTCACTTTTGGCAAAATAACTCGTCCATTTCCTACAAAATTGCGTATTGATAAATTTAGAGTTACAAATTTCACCAATAATCTTTACAAGAACAAGAACCATCAATAAATGTATGGAATCGATTAGTATCCCTTATGATTATCTCTCTTTGAGTGATCTTCGAAATGAGCTTTATGGCCCCGTGACAATCACCACATACACGAAGGTTTTTAACAACACGAATAACCTGATTCGGAGGAGAGCTTATCAAACCAAAAGCCACAGCTAGTTTCTCACTGTGGCAACCAAGGAAATGTTCCTTCTCTTCCTCTTCTATGTCAAAAAGAACAAACTCTGTAGTTGGTACATGACCAGCCGCTTTCAATTCTCTACCCAGTACATCAAGTTTTGCATATATTTTCTCCGATAATGAGTGTGATTTATCTCCTACTAAAAACTCATGAACGATTCCATTGATCTCAATCCAACTGCAGCCACGGATCTTCTGAATCCGCTGCTCCTTCATCGTCGACCGTATCTTTTCGGCTTCCTCCCATCGATGACTTGCAGAGTAGATATTTGATAACAGAACATAGTTTCCTGAGTTCCATGGCTCCAATTCAATAAGCTTTTTCAGTACTTGTTCAGCCAAGTGGGTATCTTTGTGCAATCTACATCCACCCAACAATGCACCCCAAACAACAGCATTAGGCTTCATTGGCATGCTGTTTATCAACCGATGAGCCTCATCTAATAACCCTGCACGCCCAAGCAAATCCACCATACATCCATAATGCTCGATCGAAGGAGTTATTGAGAATACCCGCTTCATGTTATTGAAATATCGACGCCCCTCTTTGACAAAACCACCATGAGTGCACCCACAGAGCAGGCCCATAAAGGTGTTTCCATCAGGCTGAATTCCATGTTTCTCCACAAGACCAAACAAAGAAAATACAGCTTTAGCATGCCCGTTCATGGACAGTCCAACCATCATAGCATTCCAAACTACATGGTCTTTATTTTCCATCGCTTTGAAGATTTCCCAAGCTCGAGTGACACTACCGCATTTGGAGTACATGTCAATTAAAGCTGTACCGAGGACGGGATTTGACAAGAACTCATGTCTATCCATCAGGCTGCTGACCCAGATGCCTAAATCTAAAGCTCCTAGTTTTGCACAAGCAGACAGAATACCAACCATCGCATAACAATCAGGCTTCAAATTCTCAGACTGCATTTGAAAGAAAAGATCTAGCGCTTGTTTAGGTAATCCATTGAATGCATAGCCTTGAATCATGGTACTCCAAGAAACAATATCTTTCTCTGACATGGCATTAAAGATAAGATTTGCTCGCTCCATGTTTCCACATTTGACATACATATCCAACAAAGAAGTAGCCACAAAAACATTTCTTCTCATACCACTATCACTTATATACCTATCAATCCACTCACCACTAGTGAAATCCCCAAGCTGAGCACAGGCAGACAGGACTTTGACAAGAGAGAAGCTATCAGCCTTTAATCCCATTTCAAGTAGCTTTTTAAATGCATCAATAGCTTCTCTAAACTGACCAGAGCCTATATATGCAGTGATTATAGCAGTCCAAGACACCACATTTTTGTCAGGAATATCATCGAACACCATGAGTGCATTGTCAAGATTATCACACTTAGCATACAGAGAAAGCAAGCTGGTCTTAACAAACACATCATTATCAAAACCTGCTTTCACCACGAGGGTGTGAATCTTCAGTCCCAATCGAATATCCAATTTCCTAGCACATGCTTTCAAAATAAAAGGGAAAGTGAAATTGTTGGGTAAAAATCCTTGTCCACGCATCGACCCATAAAGGTCGATAGCCTCATCGAAGCAATCATTGGAAACCAAGCGATGAATCATCGTATTCCAGAGGAAAATATTGGGCTCTTTGGCTTGAGCAAATACGAGTTTAGTGTAATTTGTGCAACCAAAATCTAAGCCGCAGCAAAGAATCGTGTTGAGAAGGTAGTTGTCTTGGTCGAGGTCGAGACGGAGAAGGCGGCCATGGATATGCTTGAGCTGCTTGAAGCAGTTGACGCCATTGCTGAGGTAATTCTTGATCTCTAATGCCTTGGAGAAGACGGGAGAAGATGGATTGGTGAGAATGGTCATCAAGAACCGTGTCGCTCGAGTGAATCTTACCGCTACAAAAGTCCTACTAGTTGATAAATTTAAATTTAAAATCCTTTTTAAATCTCTTCAACCCTTTTTGACAACTAGTTTGAAAAACTAATTAAAAATCTAACCTAAAAAATAAAAATAAAAGAAATAAATTTTAAAACCTAGTTGCCTCTAGGAAGCGCAAATTTTTAACTTCGGTTGCTTGACGCAATTTGTCTCCTATCAAGACAAAAAAAATCTCATATTTCTCTGGTTCTTCTTGGATGAGTTGATAAGACTTGGTAAAGCCACAAAGGTTCTCATCTTTTGAAAAGAATTATACAGGTTGATTTTTGAATTTTTTATTTTATTTGAAAAAAGAAAAAAGGAAAAATTGAAAGACTCAAGGACCGACTCAACAAAAAATAAAGACTCAACAAAATTCAAAAATTAGAGAAATCCCAGGACAGAGATCAAATTGAGGCTTGGGAGCCTCTAACTCTATTACGTGAGACTCCTCGAAATAAGGCTCAGACTCATACTTAACCTCACCAACTTGTTCTTGGCATGGCAGGGGATAGACATCGTTGTTAGAATCGGTCCATGCGAACTCTTTTATAAGGTCAACCTCAGTGTCACAGATGCGGGAAAGCTCTAAATGATTTTCTAACGTCAGTACGAGGGCTTGAGCTTCAAGGTGAAACCCAATAGACTCCTGTTCACATTTAGAAAAATCATTAGCACGTTCACATATTAAGAAATCCAACATCTTACCTTCATCAGAAATTCTAGGAACCAGCTGCTCGGCAGACTCATCTATGTGAGTGTCTCCACTACTCAACTTGGCATCCTCAGAAGATGATAGTTCCCAAGACTCCTCGAGTCTCCTAACTAACTTAGTGATCTAAGCAACGCAGTCACTCAAACACCGAAGCTCAGCTATAACTTCATGTTCGGGTAGAAGTTATCTTGCTAGAAACTCAGGGGTGTTTGATAACCGTAGGGGCGTTCCTGCACAAACTCACCAGAGCGATTAGAAAGTTCTCTAACTATATCCTCTAAAGAAATACCTGTATTGGCAGACAGAAATGGCATCGACAACGACATTTGACTAGGCAACTCCAAAGGAGAATAGTATTCGCCCTCAAGTCCACACGAATTTTGTATCTGTATATTAGTCATAAATTGAACGATGGAGGTTAGATCGGATAATCGATTTCTAAGTTCACTAATCTCACCTACCTCTTGTGTTTCCCATTGTGCCATATATCTTGCTTGAAGCGCATGAATGTTCATATCTTCTGCCATTGAAAAACAAGTAGACACAAGAAAAGAAAAAAATATTTTTGGATTTTTAAAATTTAACAGTCAATTTTAACTAAAAGATATTAATTGGCGTGCTTCCCCGGCAACGATGCCATTTGTGACATGCTAAAACTTACATCGTTAATAAGCCTCAAATCTGATCAAAAGAAAAATTTGTATATACTGAACTACTCCTATTACCACTAAAACATACAGTGGTAATTGCAGGGTCGAACCACAGAGAAGCGAAGAATTAATTTCTTTTAAATTAAATTTGACTTTGGAAAAACAGTAAAAACAGGATTTTGGTTTTTGGTTGAAATTTGAAAAATGCAAGAAAGATAAATTGCTAGAGAAAAATGAAACAGTAATTGGTTCATCTAGTTCTCAGATCAAGTAGTCATTCAATGTAATTTAAATCATCAATTTCCACCGATGAATCATGTCGTTGAATTATGTGCGCATAGCTACTCAATTGATACGAATTAACTAATCTCTACAAAGGACGACAATCAATTAATTCGAAACTAATCAAACGTCCTAATTAATAATTAAGGCTGGAAAGACTGTGTCCTAACTAACCTACATGCTTCAAGATTCAATTGAGTTCTTATCGGGCATAAAGAACTTGAAACACATGCATTAAGCCTTAAGTTTCAACTATGTCGATTAACTGTTAGGGAAAGTCATGTTAAATTAACAAAATATTCTTCAAATCTAAATTAAACATGCAATGCAAAGATTCAAGTTCAGCCTATAAACATAAACATTCACATTTAGTCAATGCTACCAAAGTAAACTCAAAGCATGGACAAACTATTAGGATACATGCGAGCTCGAGATTAACTAGTGACAAAATTGCAATCATGATAGTGGCGCAATTCGAAATTAAGTAAGATTCAAAGAAAACACAATTCTGAATTAAAACATAAAGTTGGACAGAAAACTCAATAATTTACATTAATGCTCGATCTAAGAACTAGATAGAAAGATTATCTCATTGATTCCTAGACAAAACAATGAGATTCGATCCAATACATGCTCATAATCTAAAATCGAACTAAAAACTATCCTAATGATACTAAAAATAAAGAGAGAAAGGAATAAAATATGGCCTCTCCTCAGCCTTTATTGAAATTCAGCCTACTCTATTAATTTTCGGCACACCTTTAACCTAAATCGAAAGAATTACATTTATAGAAAAAGGGACAGCATCGCAATGCTATGTGGAGCATTGCAACATTGTTGTGACTGGTCTCGAGCATCAGGAACAGAAGTCCAACGCTAGGCTGACGCTCACTTGCGCACGCGAGAGGGTTTCTCCGTCTTCAACATCGTAGCGTTGCAACACTGTGGGTGAGGCATTGCAATGCTACCCATTATGTCTTACAGCATTAGGCGAGCATTAAATCAATGCAAATCATGAGCGTTGCGACGTTAAAGCAGGGGCATGTTGGTCTTTTTGACTCATTTGAAATCTGGATGCTCAAATCACCTCCAAACTGCATCAAATTAACCTCGCTCAACTCCAGATTGCCAATTCTACCTCTCTCTTGATCGGTACCTACAAAATAGAAAAATAAACACATAAGATCTAATAAAAAAACTCGAATTAAGCTAGGAATAATAACACTTTTTTGGAGATATCAATGATAGACTCATTCATCTCTGCCACATTAAAGTGGACCGTCATGTTTAGAACATATTTTAAAATAGAGGCCCTCTCTAGCATGTGGGCATTAAAAATGTATTTTAGTGCATCATGCCAGAGCTGAATGGATGGCTGTCCAAACATTACTCTCAGGGACTTCATGATCTCACAAGCAGTGAGCATGGGTTCATGCTTATTGGCCAAGACCTCATATAGGCTTGCCAAGATGTACTTGTTGAGTTTTATGCCATAAAACTTATAAATAGTAAATTTAACATTTGACTGATCATTAATAAAGTGTTATTAATGTTTATTGCAATAAATAGTTATTAATTATCCTGTATTTATCTTGCCTAAATAACCCTAATCCAATAAACTAACATGCTAGACTGTTGTATGAGTCTTGAACTGTATATGGAGACATACGGGGATCAACGTTCAAGATACAACCTAAAGAGTCTACAGTATATAGATAAGGCTGGGTACCTTATCCTGGTAACACTATGGATACAACCCCCTTTATATTCGATACAAATGCAATGATTCAATGCATTCGTGTAGGGGACATGCGAGTGGGGTATCCTATGCAATGAGTTTGCATAAAACCAGACCACAAAATAGTAACCTTTAGATGTAACTCCGTTGACTAGTTAGATTTCTATTTCACTAGGATGACCTAGGCAACTTAGTCTTAATCTGGAGTAGATTATAGACTCTTGTTCACGAGGGATTGTCCTTTGATTTGTTTAGGTGAGAGTGGTCAGTTCGTCGATTCAATAAGCCTACCATTTTAGGGACAAGATCGAGTGAAAAGTTGAGAACATAATTTCAGAGATGGAATTCACCCTTTCCCAACATTAAGGGTAAATAGATGAGTGTTCCCTTAGGTAGTGTCTATGAGACTTGAACAAGGCGTCCTACCCTCTCACTGGCCCGAGAAGGGTTTCTATTTAATGGTTAGACCATAAATAGGGTGTTCATTAGATGAGCATGGATACATAAGGATGTAGAGGTAACCGAGGGGTAAAACGGTAATTTGACCCAACTGGTGTTACGAACACTTGTGGACTAACTTGCTGTTATTGGTCAATATCCAGTTCAATTGTGGGTCTATAGTGGCGTGTACTCATAGTTAACGAATATTGATTAACTTGGTTAATGAGTTTAGCCAACATATCATTAGAGCTTCTGATTTGTAGGTCCATGAGATTCACTGGTAGCTTATAAAGGGCTTGATGTAATTAAAGTAATTTGAAATATTTAAATTTACTAAGAGGAAGAATATAATGTACGGTGATATATTATAATATAAAGTTTATATTTTAATTAAACTTTATAATATGAATTTATTTTGAATTTGATTCAAAATTAATTTATAGACAAATTAAATATTTGAAGGAGTTCAAATATTAAATTTAATATGAATAGAATTCATATTAAAACTATAGGTTAAAATTAATGCGCATTAGATGCACATTAAAATTATAGATAATATGATAGAAAAATAATTGAATGTGATTCAATTATAAGGTTAAATCAAATATGTGATATATAATTTAATGATTAATTAATTGAAGAATTAATTAATTATTTAGTTTAATTAAATTTGATTTAATTGAATTAATGGAATTAAAACTATAGGTTATGGGAGAGAGATGTATTAGAATAAGATTCTAATGCACATTTAATTAAATATGAAATATTTAATTATTATTGATTAATTTGATTAATTAATAATTATTTGATTTATTTTAATAAATTAAATTTTGATTTAATTTATTTTTTAAATTAAACGAATTTATTATAATTTAATTAAATTTGATTTAATTTACTAAGTAAATAAATAATGAATTTAAATTTTAAAAAAAAAAACATTATAACAAACTCCCAAACGTGGGGAGTTATATGGGAGTGGGAAGAGATCTTCTCCCAACTCCCACCTCTCTCAAAACAGTTGATCACAAAATTGGTTTTTTCTCTCTGAATTTTGGTCTCATGAGATTTTTCTCGATAGAAAACTTCCTCCGAGGATCTCACCTCCTTTTACTTCACTAGCCCAAAGAGAATACTGGTGAAATCATTTTGGTGGTGTTCACTTGATTTACAACAGAGGAATCAAGATTGTAGATCCAAAAAATTGGTGCAGCGCTCCAGAGTTGTCAACAATCGTAAGGGTTTTTAGACTTTATTTGCTCTATTAATTTATTATTAAAATCTGAATATAGTCTGAAATTTTTTTCCGCTACACTTGAGATGTTAACTCAGCAGTATGCTCAGACGTTTTTGTTTGCCCGGACCCATCGCTCGTATACCTCCCAAAAATTTCAGGTGGAATTAGCTTTTGGGACTTGAGGAAACTCCTCAACAAGACAAATCGTAGGTCATCGATGATTAAAATTGTATTGATTGTGTTTTCCCATATTGCGTAATTATCGTCGTCTAATTTGTCGGTGACACACATATTAAATGTAGCAAAAGTCATTTTGAATATTGCTTAAACATACAATTTATTTATATTAGATAAACAAGCATCACCCAATTTGAAAACCAATTAATTTAGCAAAATAATTTAATACATCATATGTGACATCTATTTTACAATGATGTTTCAATGGAGCATGGTAAAAGCCACCGTTGGGTGAACCGTTACCCCTTCACTGAATTGAGACTATCTCAACCATTAATTGCACCAGAACAACTTTTGTTCCTATAATTATTAGGCACCATTGTTTGGTCTAGAAAATTGTTAACTAGCTTAACATTTTTCTTGTAAGTGTAACCCCTCATTTTAGATTCTAGAGTTCCGCCCAAATGAGCCGACCATAGGGAAAAACCAATTGGGGCAAAAATTAAAGCAATCCTATCCATTTTTGGAGTTTGAGTAAAATGGAAAAACCGATTGGGGCAAAAATTAAAGCAATCCTATCCATTTTTGGAGTTTGAGTAAAATCTCATGCAAATGTCATCCGTATGGAGACACCAACAAAGGTGCCTTCAGGTCGAGTATGAAAGTTTACTCCAAACCAATGAGAGAGACCGTGGGATGTTTTAACACACGTCTTGCTCTCACTTACTATAAACACTCTCTCCATTCATCAGATTCATCTTGATATTGACCTATACAAACACCACCCGTAAGGGATACAAGCAAGGTGCCTTGAAGTCGAGTATAGGTCCCATGATGTGAACTTTTAGAGAGAGAGGTGATAGAAAAAATGAAGTATCATATACCCCATTATCCTCTCATTTAGTGTTTTACCTAGGGTTAATTAACTTATAAAAATATGATTAATTATTTTTACTAAGTGATTGTTTACTTTGCCCAATGAAACATTTACATTGGATAGTTAAACAATATTGATTATTGTTAATTAAACACTTTTGTTAAACTTCGAAAATAGGGAAATAAAATTGGCTCGTTGAAAAAAAAAAAAAAAAAGCATAATTACACAGTTAAATAGGATGAAAAACGTAAATAAAAAAAATAAAAAAAGACAAATTTGTCAAAAATAACATTAAGAGCCTTTACGGAAAAAAAAATTCAAAATTAGGGACACTTTTGAAAATATATGACAAAGATGATTTTTTTTTTTTTTTAAATGTAAACATCCCTAGGTAAAAATCCTTTTCCCAAATATAATATGTTGTAAAGAAAGTTTTACAACCCATGAATGAGAAAACCAAACCACTACAAATTTAACAAAATCTAGTACAAAGTTGTGAAAAATATTATTTTATTTATTTATTGGTTACGAGAGAATTCATTTTTTTTTAAATCTATATACAGTATTGTGTGAGTATTTAAATTTCTAATCTCTTTTATTAGTTGAGACATACTTCTTAACCAGTTAAACTCTACTCAAATTGATTAAGTATAATAATAATAATAATTTATCACCTATTATCAATAACTTATATATTGATCAACCATTATTCTAGAACATCACTGATATTCACTATTATTTACCAAATGACCGATAAATCTATATATTGATTGACGTGGATTATTAGTATATGTATACTTACAGTTTTCCATATTCATCATACTTTTCAATAACAATAACCCCCATATTAACCATGGATTGTAGATGGCCTGTCATCTTTACTTCTCAAATTTAATCATTTCCGGAGGTGGAACCAAAGTATTGTGTGGGTTAAATTTTCCATGATTCTCAACTTTCAATTTTAAAATCAATCAGAATCAAAATAATAAATATATGCGAATAATAAAACAGGAAACAACCCCTTGCCCTCATGTTGTTCTCTGATGATGGAATATACACGTTTGTTTCTTATAATATATAAAGAAAACAAAAAACAAAAAACAAAACAAAACAAAACAAAAAAACAAAACAAACAGGAAACAAAAAATCGTTACTAAACCTATTATTGTCTCTCCCTAGAAAAAATATTATCAACAAAGGAAAGGTGTTACAGGCTAGCAAGAAAAAGGGAAGACAAGTAAAAGCATACTTGGAAAGGCTTAAGACTGTTCTAAATAGGGGAGAATTTGAGATAGCAACTAAAAAAAAAGTTCAAAATTTGACATGTATGCAAAAATCAAAAGAAAAACTCCTGCAGGCAACGAAAAGTGGTAACCTAAACAGAAAATGAAAAACGAATATAAGATTTAGCTGATTTGACCACAGGAAAGTGCGACTAATTGTTTGTAAAGGTAAAATAAAAGCATATTACATCCGTCAAATCCAACAATCAGGAAGCAAGTATGCAAAGAGCTTCAAAGATAGCTGAGCAAGTAGAGTCTCCACAGTGAAAACCACATCCTACAAAATCAAGAGATCAGACCGAATCAAAAGTGTTTTCGAGCAAAGCATTTCGAGGAGCACAGAGCCAGCTAGGTCAATTTGAACCACAGAATCGACCTAGGATTATCAATTAATCGATATCTTTTATAAATACTCATACAACATAGAAAACAAATACCGTCCATTAATTCCAAACTGAATATAAATACAATACCACCACCAAGATCTATAACTTAATCTAAGTAAAAACAACATAATTGTTAATTTAAACCATTTATATAAATAAATGTTATCAAATATCCATCGCCTAATATTGAAATCCTGATGTCATGTGGACGTTTTAACCCTTGGAATCAACCATAGCACAGTTTCAACTAATTGCACATTCATATAGAGAGAAAGTCATCATCTGTAATAAGCGAATTCAAAGGACTGCAACATTTTAATCATAATGCTTTCATCATGGCTAAGTTGTCTCAGAAGCAACAGATTGGTTGGTAAAAATATATGAAAATGTATTTTGAGCATAAAACAATCATCCTGCCAGCCATCAAGCAGAAACTACATTTGAAGTATAGCATAGGTCTATAGGATAATCGAATCTCATCCCATGACTAATAAGGATTTAACTAAACAGAAACCAAAGATCTTGAAATAACAAAGATTCGGTAAAATTATAAGAAGAGAAATAGTTGTGTGAGCCTCTTCAATTGTTTTCCATGATAAGTAAACCAAAGTTTCACAGCGAGAGGGACTAAAGCACAAGTGTAATTTCCTCTTCAAAAATAAATAAATAAATAAATAACAAAAGTACAAGAAAGAACCATCCTTTAGGATCTTCAGCACGACTTGCATTACACGAACACAAACCCCCCAAATAATGTCTACCATCTTGAACAACAAACAAGTGACATGTAACCTCTAAGCTCTAAGGTAGAAGATCCTTTTGTCGTCAGATTTCATGGCCTACAACTATTAACTTCAACGAACTTAATATTCAAAATCATCTAAGATTCCCCAAAATCGTCCAAGGATGCTGGAACAATAACTGAATGTAGGAAAGAAAAACTAAAAACAATGATTTGCGCATCCAAGGGTTTAGAAGGAAGCAGCCACAAAGACAGAGGGAGTTGTTTGAAGTGTTTATATATGATGGAAAGAGAAGCAACAGAGTTGTAAACCTTTAATCAATAGAAGCTGAAGCCTTAAGGCACTTGTTTTAATGAGCAAAAATGTCATATTTTACCAACTCTCTCTTTTACAAATACATTTTCACATATGCAAGAAAGAATCATTGATGTCACATACAGACATAGAATAACAAGTTAAATTGCCAAAAGACGGGTTGTTGAGAAATACCAGTGGTTGTTTTGACATGACATAGAGGAATCAGCCATACTGGTGTAGTTAAGAATCGCGAGTCAATTCATCTGAATCTGAATCACTAGCATTATAACCTATCACAATCAATGTTAGCTTACGAAATTAGCCAAGGATATTTATAAAGGATGGATGAGATTAGGAAAATATAATAACAGATAAGAGATTCATAGTCTAGCAATCAACCTGGATGTTTATCACTAACTTTCCAGACGGAAGATCGACTTCTTGATGCTTTTGTCATCCAAATTCTTCCCTAAAATCAATGGTAAATAAACTATAAAAATTCCATTAAGCCAACTCTCGAACAATTAATAACCTTAAGACATTAGAAATGTTCCAATCTCCTCAAATTCACAACAAATCAAGAAAGCATAAAGAACCAAACCACGTAGAGAACTGAGAACTATTTTTAGCCGAAACATAACAGAATTTGCAGTATATACGATACACACGGTTGACCAATAATACCCAAATACATCTATATAAGCGCAAGAATTTGGAAAAGTCGAGTAAATTAGGCATGGATTTTGGAGGAATTGATTGAGCAATAGGATTTTAATTAATTGATAGGGAAGAAATTGACCTTCTGAGCATCTCGAGGAACCCCATAACCGCTATAATACATTTGACCCACCAAGACCTGCATGTTGATGTCGCCGGCTTTGGCCTCCTTCAAAGTGTCCTTAAACCATCTTTTGACGCAATCAGAAACAACTTCTGACAAAGGAACGCGATTCAAGCCCTCTGTCCCACCGCTGATCTCCATCAATTTCAACTTCAACGGCTTCGATTACTCGAACCGAAACCTTGACCTTATGATTTCGCGAGATTCTGAGGCGCCGCAAACGCTATATTTGGTTAAACTTAGAGAACAGGAATCGATTTCATGAAAAGGAAGAACAAATAGCGAAAAATGAATTCGTCTTTGAAGGGGTTAATGTAATAATTTGACAACGGAAGCGGTTTTTCTTACCTTCCTTCTTCCTGGTACGAAAATCGTTGTCCTCTTGCTGGTAAGGAAAAAAAAAACCGAAAAACAATAAGAATAAGAAGCCCAGAAAAAAGGTCGAGCGTTTGGAAGATTTTGAAAATTAAGAAGGATATACTGACAAAAAGAGGTAGTCGACGGGGGGCTGCTTGGTAAAATGGGATTACCGGAACGGTGTCGTTCAATAGTAAAGCTGTTGTACACTGAGGTCATGATTTTTTTTTTTTTTTTTTTTTTTTTTTTTTTTTAATTTTTTAGTTCGACAATAGGATTGGTTCAAAATCAAATTCGAATATTTAGATCCGTTGGATAATCATTTGATTTTTTTTTATTTTTGAAATTTAAGTCACGTTACTTTCACTATCTACATTTTACCAATAATTTAATAAATCAACCCAAATTTTGAAAACTAAAAAAAAATAGCTTACAAAATATTATTTTAGTTTTTGGAATTTGACTAAGAATTCAACATTTTACTTGATAAATATGCAAATTATTCTAAGAAATAAGGAGAAAATATATTTAATTTTCAAAAACAAAAAACAAAAAACAAAATGTTACCAAACGAGATCTTAATTCTTAATTTGTATGAGTGACGAAGGAAAATTGGTGCGACACTCTTTGCATTAAGTGTTCGATAGAAAAAAAAAATCTTTAAAAAGTTGATAAAAATTAAAGACAACCATTAGCTTTTCAAAGATTAATGTTTAATTTATTTGAGGTAGTTGTTGAAGCAAGAAAACCATAATTAATTACGTTTGGTCTTTGGCTTTATCGGCCATTGTTTTTTAAGATTATGTTTGAGAGTAATTTTGAAATGATTAAAATCATATTTGTTATTTCTTTTTTTTTAGTATAGCAGGGGTAGAGGAAAATCATATTTGTTATTTCTACATTCATATGTCAATTGAATTATACTCGCTTTGATGGTTTTTTCACTTTTTAAATTCACTTGACATGGCTTTTTTACCCTTTAAATTCATTTTATTGGAAGCTTTCCTAATTTACCGACCTTCTTCTAACAATTTATATATCAACTTAGAAGATTAACAAGAGAAAACAACATGAATCTGGCCATGTCTTTTTCCCTTATTTTAATTTAAATTATAATATGACAATATTCAAATGTGCCCCACTAATTTACCTCAATAATTTTAGACAAATATAAAAATGATTGTTTTTTCTATTGATAATTTGCAAGAAAAGTGAAGATATAGAGATTTGAATCGACATTCAAGAAAAAAAATGTATATGTTAGTTAGTTACCATAGAGCTATGTTTAATTTGGCCTCTTTAAAAAAAAACAAAAAATACAACTAATTTAGTTGAAATCACAAATTTGCAAAGAGTATTAATACGAAGAATGATGCCGTTTTAATTCCAAAAACTTCAAGTTATACTCCTTTAGTGACCTTTAAAATTGGGAAATTCTCACAGATGTCAAAAACAGCAAATCATTGACAAAAATAGCAAAAGAAAAAATTTTGGCATACGGGAACGTTAAATTTTCTTTAAATACCAAAATTGCCCCCGTTTGTCCTTGTCGATTTCTTCATCCTCACGAGTAGAAAAACGATCAACCTGCTCCTTCCTTTCGAGTCAATTGAGAACACGAGGCATTTGTTCTTGTCCTTGTTCTTGTGTTTGTTCTTCTTTTTCTTCTTCCCTCCAACTACATACAACGTAGAAGTTTAACTAATTAATATAGTTTGATCTCTAATTCTCTAAACAAAAATCTCAAACCAAGCCATACACCTTGAGAAATCACCGATATGAATTTATTTGCCCTTTTAATTTGGCAACAAGAATAATAATAGAGAATCACATTTCCTATAAATAAGAGAGGCAAGAAAAAAGAATTTTATTGTGAATAACTTTCTATCACTAATAACACTTCTATCACTATTGTGATAAAAGTATATAACTTTTTATCACTGACAGACAGTGATAGACTTTTATCACTGTCTATCACTGATAGAAAGTTGTACACTTCTATAATTGATACTTGATAGTCAATGATATATTTCTATCAACGTTTATTAGTGATAGAAAGTTATGCACTTCTATTATTGCAGTGATAGACTTCTATCAGTATCCATCAATGATAGAAAGTTGTATATACTTATCACTGATAGATATTGATAGATTTCTACCATTGTCTATCACTGATAGAAAGTTATACACTTATATCATTGATAGAATTCTATCACCACTCTACTTCATTTATGTTTCCCAAAATATTTTCTTGTACATCATCTTGACATGGGATTGGAAAGTACTTTTGTTGCTTGCAAAAATAATCTAAGGAAGAGAGTGATGATGGTATGGGATTCAATTTGTTTGATTAGGTCGAGATATGACTTTACATATTTAGTTATAGATTGATTATCTTTTGAATGCTCGAGAGGGGGGTTGTTATTTTACAGATATACAACATTTTACCACTGATAGACAGTGATAGAAGTTATCAATATCTATCAGTGATAAAAATGTATCACTTGATAAAGTTTATCACTTTCTATCACTAATTGGCAATGATAGACTTCTATCGTTGTCTATCAGTGATAGAAATGTATCACTTTCTATCATTGATATACAATGATATTAGTCTATCGCTGTCTATCAGCTATAGAAGTCTATCACTATCTATCATTGATGGAAGTTGTTGATACCGAAATTTGTATCAATGGTAAATTTGTATTTGGAGAAGAGTAACTGGATATCCTGCAAGAAAAGTGAGTAAGGCTAACACCGGTATGGTGTTGAGCCAAATCCACTCCGATGCTCAAGTTAGAATCGAGTTTGAATTTGAGTTAGAATCGAGCTGTTACAAACTTCAACCCTTAATGTGCTCAACCTTTGAGTGGAAGTATAACTTTCGATTTACCAATAATTATTTTTAATGTGTTATGCTTCTCTAATAATTGAGTTGCACAAACGAAATTGGGTAACTAAACAATCTTTAAAAAAACCATCTTAAAAGAGGTTTCCATTAATTTTCCATTTCTTGAAAATCTAATGCATGGCACAAAAAAAAAAAAAAAAAAAAAAAAACTATAAAAAAAATTGAGGGTAGAAATGGGCTATGAGATTGACCACCCATAAAATTATATTTGTTAATATATTAATATATATTATCATTTCCTTTTTCTTTAGTGGCTCTTTTGGGCCACTGCCAGCATTTCCCGGGTCTCTTCATTTCCAGGGTTGGGCGTCTTGCTGCCCCCTTCTCCTTCTTTTTTTATATTATTATTATATTATATAATATATATGTTATATATTATTTTATTTTCCTTCTTTTAAAATCTTACTCACATATCTATATTCTTATTCTTTTATGTAATATATATATGCATATATATATTTCCTTATTTAAATATACATATACATATATATTTCCTTACTTAAATATACATATACGTATATATATTTCTTTACTTAAATATACATACGTATATATTTCTTTACTTAAATATACATATACTATAAATTTCTTTACTTAAATATACATATACTATAAATTTCTTTACTTAAATATACATATACATATATATTTCTTATTTATGCGTATATTATTTCATATGCACAAGATACAATATTGCTTTAGCCAAAAGCCACTTGAAAGTCTATCAGTTTGGCTTCCACCCTCAGGTTGTCTGTCGAGCTTAGTTGACTTTCCTTAGTACACCTTCTTAGCTCAACTACCTTTACCCAAAACTTGTTTTTAATTATACGACTTGGGTTTAATTTTACCCTCCACAGTTGCCCCTCTCTCGAACTGGGCGACTCAAATCCTCTAGTTGGAGCCTAGCTCTAGACTTACTTCTCAAGCTTTCCTAGCGTCCATGTCTTAGCTTGCCTTAGGTGAAGAGTCTCGTTTTTCATGCTAGAATCCCTTACGAAAAGGATTTATTTAGCCACCAAACTCACCACACTCCAATCTTCATCTTTAATCCCTCATTCCTCGAGGTAATTTACTGCTTGATTTATATTTTCCTTGTTTTTTATCCATAGAAAATACCTAAGTCTTAGTTCCTAGGATTGATGTGTCAACCGATTTTGACGATTCCATCTTCGTTCCTAATCAAAAGGCTCCAAACCGTAGATGGAGGGAACTTGAGTTACAAAGTGACAATTTAACTTCACACACTCTTCCTTCGGGTCCGTTAACCATAAATGCCTTAAATTCTCTTAAGATCAAATTCCGAATTCCTGATTCGGTTCACATGAGAGTCCCTTCCTTAGGTGAAGATCCATCCAATCCAACCCTAGGCGAAGTGGCTTTCTACCCAGCTATGTTCACTTTTGGAGTCAGACTTCCCCTTCATTCTTTCATTCATCCTCTACTGAATGAGCTACAAGCTTACCAGACAATGTTGAGAACAAAGGGTCTGGAGTCAGAAGTAAATGTTACTACTGTCGAGAAGAGAGGAACGTCCTCCAAGCCTAATCTTGCCTCATCTTCAAAGAATAAGAGTATTCCTGTGAAGAAAGGCAAAGGGAAAGGGAAGAAGAAGCCTGCTGGAAAGAAAGGCAAGGATAACGCTGCAAATAAAGCTGTCTCTTATACACATCTAGATGTGTATAAGAGACAGCTCTTTTCACAGAGTAAGAGCATTCCTGTGAAGAAAGACAAAGGAAAAGGGAAGAAGAAGCCTGCTGGAAAGAAAGGCAAGGATAACATTGAAGCTGTCTCTTATACACATCTAGATGTGTATAAGAGACAGATGTTGCCTCATCTTCAAAGAATAAGAGTATTCCAGTGAAGAAAGACAAAGGAAAAGGGAAGAAGAAGCCTGCTGGAAAGAAAGGCAAGGATAACGCTGCAGATAAAGGGAAGTGTTTCCACTGCAAACGAAGAAGGGCACTAAAGAAGAAATTGTCCTCATTATCTTGCCGAAAAGAGAGCAGAGAAAGGTAAACAAGCTAACTAGTCCGTTTGCTCAGCTCATCCAGTGGGAGAAGTTGCTGCATGTTTTTGTAAATCTTGTAAAGAACAAATGTATATATTTCTTGTGATAAATGAAGTGTTCATTTTCAGAAATTATGTTTGTTCTAGCAACTTCTGTTAAGAATCAAACTGTTAAAAGTCATTTGTAAATATTCAAATATTTAAATGGCTAGATCAAAGTATAGAAAGTTTAAAAATTTCTAGATCTGACTGTTAACAAAGAGTTGTTGAGACAGGCCAGATGCATCTTACTCAAAGAGTTGAGAGTACCTCAATGTAGTGGGAGGAAAGTGTGCTTCCTAGCCATTATTGAGAATAAGATGCAATCCTATATAGTTTATTCAAAAGTCTATTGTATACTGCACATGTTTACAATGATTCTCTCGGCTAAAGTGTTTGAGAATCACCTAGTAGGACTAGAAATACCAGATAAATAATCTAGGGCAAGTGGGAGAAATATTGGGTATGGGATATCAAATGGTAAAAGATGGGTATGGGATGCCCTAGTTTATTGTATTTCTCTATAAAACTCAGAAACTCAGTCTTATATATCTGATATATATAAGTTACCACTGGAGTTTTAGTCCAAGTGGAAGTTTGTTGGGTTTTATGTCCTAAAACTCGTGGTTTGTAAACAATGGAACTTATTCTGAAAATTCAATAAAGGTGGTGTTGAATAGATCTATTGCTTGAATAGAAATCCAATAAACCTTAAAATCACTTGACTATTGGATGAATACTTGAACTTTATGTGGAGACATAAAGGTGGATCGGGTTTGAGTAAATAGTTAAAATGATCTATAGTATATGAATAAGGTTGGGTACCTTATTCTGGTAATACTATTGGATGCGACCTGCTCTATAGTTGTTGCAAGAAGTTGTAAAGTGCTACAAACGAAGTGATCCTAATTCGTTCATGTTGGGACATGAGGAGTGAGGGTGTCCTTGTGAAAAAGGGTTTGTACAAGATCGGACCACGAAGTCAGTCATTCTTACTTTATAACGTTGTTTACTGTTTAAGACTGACTATTTCAAAGTGATGACCTAGGTAACTTAACCTTAATCCTGAGTTAACTGTTAGACCTCCTTTATTTGGAATTATCCTTAGATTTGCATAGGTAAGGGGTTGGCTCAATAAACCTCCCATTTCAAGGGTAAGACTGGATAGATAGCTGGGGACATAGGGTGTAAGACAGAATTCACTCATACCCACTTTAGGGATAGTAGAGATTTGTTCCCTTAAGTGCTGATTTTGGGTCTTGAACAAGGGGCCCCGCCCTCTTATTGGCCCGAGAGAGACTAGGTTTTATTGATTGGATCACAAAACAATTGTATATTAGGGGATCAACGTGGACTTAAGGAACAAGAGGTAATTTCGAGGGTAAAGTAGAGATTTGACCCAGTCGTTATTACCAACAACTTGTGAAGGGTTGACTTACTAATCATGGTTATATCGAGTGGACATAATATATCAATGAGGGGAGTTCAACTATGGGCTTTAGTGGAGTGACCCATTAGTTAACGAATGGGGGTTAGATCAGTCTAATGAGTTTAGCCGATTAATCTCGAATCGTTGGAGCCCATGATCTGTAGGTCCACGAGGTTCCCTTACTAGCTCGAAAATGGATTAGCTCTAGAATAGCGTGATTAAGTTAATTTGAAACATTCAAATTAGTATCAAACGAAATTGGAGAATATATATTAAAATATGATTTAAATATATGATGATGGATTTGTGTAAAATTAATTTAATATTGGATATTAAATTAATTAGAATTATTTAAATAATTATTTATTAATTTTATTAGAAAAATAATTTATGAAATTAATGAATTTTTATTTTAGAAATAAAATATGATTTTAAAATCAAAATTAGATTTGGAAATAGAAAAAACACAAAAATGACAAATTAGATTTTCCAACTTCATCTTCAACTAGCTCACAAGGAACCCATTATCTTCAACCTTCAATAACTCCAAGCATGAGCTGCATCCCATGCAATAAATCTCTTTGCATGATAGTCTACAATATATTGAAGTGATTGGAGTGAAGTTGAAGCATTGCAACCGATAGAATTTTTGCTGAAAATTCAAGTAGAAGAAGGTGTTCTTCATTGGGTTACTACTGTGAGCATTCTCCAAGTTCCCTTTGATTCTAGCTTATTTTAAGTCCCACAACTAAACCTAGAGCACCAAGAGAATAATAGAGAAGATCTTGTGGTGGTCTGCACAAGAATTAGCAGTTGAAAATCAAGATTTCCACGGTTCTTCAAAGGTATGTTTTGAAACCAATTAAATTCTATTTAAGCATGCTTTCATTTCTGCCAAAATTAATCAATTAGAGTGTTTATCGATCCTTGTCGATTTCACTGCGTGCTGCTACCAGTCCAACAACACTATCTCTGGAATAATTCTTATTCCTATTGTCTCAAGAATAAATCTTATTCCTATAGTTGTTTAGTGATCGTTTTCGGTCAAGATCTTTACTAACAATTAGTAATTCTTGTAAGTGTGACCCGCTATTTTCAGATCTTATAGGACGGTATGAATATGCCTCCGAAATAGAAGAAAATATCCGAGACGGAACTATAAGACCCTATTCATTTTACTGAAGCTTGGGTTGTTCTGAATCCTATGTTACAACCCTCCGAGGGGATAGCCGTCGGGGCCGCATAAAGCAAACCAGCAGGCGCAACATAGGAATCTCACGGTTCAAACTAATGGAGAAGACCGTAGGATATATTGACACATATCCTTCACCCACTTACTATGAACTACTTCCTCTGCTTACCTTGTTATTAACTCATACAAAACACTTTTCGAATGGAGGCCACTTCTAGGGTGACACGAGGCGTCATATGAATCTCACGGTGTAAACTATTGAGGAGACGTGGTAGTAGAAATTCATATATCATATAATAGACTTATGTTTGAACAACTTCCCCTTATTCACCGTAATCTAGATTTAAGCTAAAAAGTACTTTCCGAATAGAGGTCACTTCCAGGGTGACACGAAGTACCGCTTAAATCGAGACTATGAACTCTTAGGGACGTAAGAGCTAAGAATAACATATCATATATGTTATTAATCTCCCACTGAAGTTTTCTAATAACTCTACCATATAGAAGTTATTGACTATCACTGAAGTGTTCTATTGGATAGATTTATACTTAGGTTCTTTTTGGCTAATAAAATAACCCTAAGTCTATGTAGTTTATCCAAGTATAACTCTTATAACTGGATTTTAACCTATGATGTCTAGGTGATAAACCCTTTTATTACCTCACATCGCTCACATATGCTCATAAAACCGATTACCAACACTCAATAATTCGGCCATAATCCCCAGGTAGGAGGTGTTCTGTAAACCGTCAACTTAAGTACCCCCAGTCTTAGACAGGATTATATACCGATTGAGTTTGTAACCTGGGTTTTATAAGTTTTAACTATTAAAACAGGTGGTCAACCTACATGAGCATGCAGCTGTTGTTTATAGATTTTAAATGTCTAACCTAATTTTATAACAACTTATAAAACTTTAGACATATTAAACATCTATAACATACATAAAGGCATTCAATATTTAATATAACACTTATATTAAATACAAGAAACTCTAACATGCATACTATATATTATAATAGATTATAACATATTTTCAATGCTTGTAACATGCTTCCTATGGTGGGATTTTAAATCTAAATGGCATAATGTATGCACATACAAGATTTATTTAATTATAACATACATCAAATGCATAAATAATTAAACACGGGCTGATATGGTTTTAGTTTGGGAATAAACAAGCAAACAGGAGCCTAACTATTACAAACAACTTCAAACCGTCTTTTAACTGCTCGAACCCCTCTAAACTGAACCCAAGCATCTTAAACTGAACTGGATAAGTCTGAACCGGACCAACAAAGTCTAAACCAGACCAGTCAAAAACACTTTGAGGCTTAACTGGATTGGACTTCGAGAAAACTGGTCGAACTGGCTGCTCTCGGTCCAACCTCAAAGTCTTGCTAAGGTTGATCGTGTAGTGTTGAAGGCAATCGTCTAACACCATCGCCTTGTGTTGAGAAGAGGTACACGATCGCTTAGTGTCATCTGTCTATCGCATAGA
>NC_052359.1:49963099-49993310 GCF_009727055.1 Benincasa hispida
AGTTTCATATAACTCATATAAAACATCCACCGCACAAAATTAAACCAAATTGAATGCTTATATGATGCTCTGATACCAATTGTAGGATTGTATCAGCAACAGCGGAAGCAACAAGGATCATATAAGCACTCTAATTCATTAATTTTGACAAAATATAAAGTATGCTTTTGCGGAAACAAGCCAGTTTCATGGCATATCTTTGTAGAACTTCTTCAAAGCTCGATCTCCAGATGCAATCTTCTCTGAATCTCGTTGTAGACCACCTCAAGATCTTCCCCACTATTCTCTTGGTGCTTTAAAATTCTCTCTTGATTGCATGCCTCAAATTCACTCCAATCTCTTCAATATATTGTAAATCATCATGCAAGGAAGAAATTTGCATGAGTTGTGGCTCATGCTTGGAGTTAATGAATAAGAGGAAATGGAAAATGTGTGAGCATGAAGAAGATAGATAATGGAAAAACTTGTTTTTCCATTTTTGTATTGTTTTTTTCCAATTTTCCAATTTTATCTCAAAATCAAAACTTGATTTTTTAAAATCCATTTTGATTTTAAAACTGAAAAATTTAACTTAATAAAATTAATTTCATAAATTATTTTTTAAATAAAACTTAATTAATTTAATATCAAATATTAAATTAATTTTTACACACATTCATCTTTATATATTTAAATCATTTAAATATAAATTCTCCTATTCTATTTAATTCTCAAATTAAATACGTAATTATATCTCATATAATTACTAATTTCCTTAATTCTAATTTGAACATTTCAAATTAATTTATCACGCTATTCTAGAGCTAGTCCAATTACGAGCTAGTAGGGGACCTCGCGGACCTACAGATCATGGGCTCCAACGATCCGAGATTAATTGGCTAAACTTATTAGACCAAATTAACCTCCATTCGTTAACTAATGGGTCACTCCACTAAAGCCCATAGTTGCACTCCCCTCACTGTAGATATATTATGTCCACATGATTTAACCATAATCAGCAAGTCGACCCTTCACAGGTTGTTCGTAATAACGACTGGGTCAAATATCTATTTTATCCCCAAGATTACATATTGTTCCTCAAGTTCCTACTGATCCTCTAATGAACAATTGGTTTGTGATCCAATTTAATGAACAACTGGTTTGTGATCCAATCACTAAACCAAACTCTCTCAGCCCAGTGAGAGAGCAGGGCCCCTTGTTCAAGACCTGGATTCAGTACTTGAAAGAACAACCTTTCTCTTATCCCTAAATCGGGTAGGAGTGAACTCTGTCTTGCATCTTATGTCCCCAGCTATCTATTAGGTCTTACCCCTGAAATGGGAGGCTTATTGAGCCGGTGCTGTTGAGCCAACCTTCACCTATGCAAATCCAAGGATAATCCTGAATAAACAGGAGTTCATAGTTAGCTCAAGATTAAGATCGAGTTACCTAGGTCATCTAAGTGAAATAGTCAATCTTATACAGTAAACTGCGTTTATAAAGTAAGAGTGACTTATTTCTTGGTCTGATCTTATGCAAACTCATTGCATAGGATGCCCCCACTCCTCATGTCATAACATGTACGAATTAGGATCACATCGTATGTAGTACTTTACAACCCTTTGTAACAACTACAGAGTATGCCGCATCTAATAGTGTTACCAGAATAAGGTATCCAACCTTATTCATGTACTCTTTTGACTATTTACTCGAACCTAATCCACTCTTATGTCTCCACATAAAGTTCAAGTACTCATGTATTAATCATGGGTCTTAGTTTATTGGATTTAGACTTTCATACAATTTATAAAATTAATAATAAGTATATTGGTCATAGAAAATTATTATCATTTTACAAACTGCAAATTTTAGGACATAAAACCCAACTTTAAGCTCCCACTGATCCTCCATTGAAAAATTGATTTATAGTCCAACTTATAAATCATAACCCTCTCTTTCATGAGAGGGCGGGACCCCGTTGTTCAAGACAAGGCATCAACGCTTAAGAGAATAACCCATCTACTAACCCTAAATCGAGTAGGAGTGACCATATTGCAAAGTTATGTCCTCAACTATCTATCTGGTCTTATCCCCAAAATAGGAGGCTTTTGAGCAGTGTTGTTGGACAACTCTCACCTGTGCAAATCAAAGGATAATCTCGAATAAACAGGAGTTTATAGTTAGCTCAGATTAAGATCGAGTTACCCTAGGTCATTGAGTTTGAGATAGTCAGTTTTAGCAGTAGACGGTTGTTATAAAGAAAAGTGACTATTTCGAGGTCGGTCTTATGCAAACTCATTGCACAGGATGTCCCTACTCACATGTCTTCATATGAATGATTTTTGGATCACATCATTTGTATCATTATACAAAATGGGCCACATCTAATAGTGTCACTAGGATGAGGTACCCAATCTCATCCGTATACTTATAGACCATTTTGGCTACATACTAAAACTTGATCCTCTTTTATGTCGCCACATAAAGTTAAAGGATTCATGTTATAGTCATAGATTTTTTTATTGGATTTTCATAAAAGAATGCAATATCAATAATAATTTAATAAAATACTAAACAACATTTTTTATAAATGGAATATGTTAACAACATTTACGAATTGCGAGTTTAGCATGTCATCCACAATTATTTCCTTGCTTAAGAATGAAAACTAACTAGTGAAAACTATGCGACGTGGAAATCTAACTTGAACACGATTATAGTTATAGATGATCTACAATTCATCTTAACGGAGGAATGTCCTCCAATCCCCACTCATAATGCATCCTAAGCATTAAATTATGCTAATGACCGTTGGACGAAAGCCAATGACAAGGCTCGAGCCTATATCTTGGCAAGTCTGTCTGACGTTCTTACCAAGAAACACGAGGTCATGATCACTGCACGTCAGATCATGGAGTCTAGGGTTGGCAACGGGGCGGGGGGAACCCCCGTCCCTGCCATTTGAAGGCGGGGACGGGGGCGAGGATTCCCTGTTTCTCTGCGGGGATTTCCCTACTGGTTCCCCGCGGGGAATCCTCTACTAGTTCTCTGCAGGGATTCCCCTACTAAGTCCCCGTAGGATTCCCCTAGTAGGTCCCCGTAGAGATTCCCCATTTTTTTAATTGAAGTGATTTTATTTAAAATTTGATTAATCCACAAAAAATAAAAAAAAATATAATAACTAATATATTCAATAAACACAATTTAAAAGCTCACAAATCCATTAAATAATTTTATCGGATTCCTCATTTTTTTTAATTCAAGTGATTGTATTTAAAATTTGACTAGTCTACAAAAAATAAACAAAATATAATAGACTAATCTATGAAATAAACAAAAACTCACAAATCCATTAAATAAGATTACAACTTAAAATTAAATAAAGTTTGAATAAGGAAGTCAATTAAAGGCAGATGTCTTATACAATTAAATAAAGTTTGCTCGTCTTTCTCTTTTCACCCATGACTTCACATTCAAATCTTTTTCCTTTCTAACATCATCCCACCCTTCGTTGTGAGTATTATTCATTCTTATATTTAAAATGTAACTAACAAATAATGTCACAAAAAAAAAGCTAGACCACAAAAAATAAAAAGTGTCATAAGAAAATAATGTTAATCCTTGAGCATACCTTAGTCACCACGCCATCTTCATCAGAATCGTCAGCATCTTTTAAAACAATTGCTAAATGTTTAACCATTTCTTTTCCCGTGCTAGTACCTTATATTGTAACATATTTATGATAAAAGAAAATATTTATTAATATATTAAATGCTAAAAGGAGGTAAAAAAAACAAACAAACTAACCTGTCAAAACTTCAGTTGCAGTCCAATTTTGAGTGCACATTAAAGCTTCTATCGTCTTTGAATGAAGTTTGTTACGATGTGGGCTTACAATCCTACCACAGGTACTAAAGCAGACTCTGATGCAACATTAAATAACGGGATAGCTAATGTATCTCTTGCAATTTCTTGTAAAATGGGATACTTGACACCATTCAATTTCCACCAACTCAAAATGTCAAAAGCAGATGATCGAGGTAAGACAAATTCATCCAAATATGCACAAATTGTTGCTTCTTATTCATATTATTAGAATTTGATACAAACAAGTCATAATCATTAAGATCATCAAATTCTATATTATATGATGTTCCATCTAAATTTTTAGAGCGATATTCATCACCTTCACCTCCATGCTTCAGTTGATATTCTGTTTCCAAATCTGAACAAATTTTTTTAATCCTTTCCACCTCAGAAAAAACCTATCATCCAATCCACAACAAATCGAATGAAACTTAGCGAAAAAGACTCTATAAATTCTAGGGAAGTAAAACTCAATCAACTTCAATTTGTAATGTGGATCTAAAACTGCAGCTATGGTCACTACCCCAGGAATTTTCTTCCAATGCTTATCAAACTTTGAAATCATATTTGAAGCCATGTCTCTTATCTCTTGAACGCCATAATTCGTCCATTTAGAAATAGCCAATTTCAATTTATAATTTTTTGGGAAAAAAAAGATTAGCAGTAGGATATTTGGATCCAGAAAATATTTCAGTCACGTGATGAAATATTTTCAGTTTCTCACCTATCTCTTTTGCTAATATCCAATCTTGATCCAAAGGCAAACACTTATACTTTGGTTCTCATTGTTTTAGTCTATAAAAAACAGCCTTGTACTTCAATGCAGTGGCTAACATAAAATATGTAGAATTCCACCTACTACAACAATCAAGACTCAACATCTGACCATCATAAACATTCAACTGACGAGCAGTTTCCTCAAATTTCTCCTTCTTTTTTTTGTGTATGCACCCAAAAAGACACACTACTACGTACTCTTTCGATCCCATCTCCTATCACTGCCAACCCATCTTTAACAATTAAGTTCAAAATATGAGCACAACACCACATATAAAATAAACTCCCGTCCAATATTAAGTTTCCACGCAAACTATCAACAAGCATATTAACCATGGAGTCATTTGTACTACAATTATCTACAGTTGCATATGACAATTTTCGATCAATATTCCAGTCTAACAGATATTCCATTATTTCTTCATGAAGCATCTCAGAAGTGTGTGGAGAAGGGACATATATAAACCTGATTATTTTGTTTTGCAAAACCCAACTATCATCAACAAAATGTGCACTGACAGCCATACATTTTTTGGTGGTTGGAAGTCCATATGTCCATTGTAAGGGCAATTTTTCCTTTGATCTCATTCAACAATGTCATGATTTTCAACTTTTCAGTCTCATAAATTTTCAAAATCTCCTTCTTTATTGTGTTTCTTGATAGCATCTTAAATAATGGTTGGATGACATTACAAAATTCCCTAAAACCTTTATGCTCAACTATTGAGAGAGGATATTCATGTTTTATTATCATCCTAGCTAATGCTTTTTTTGCAGCTTCTCGATCAAAGTTATATAAACTCAATGTATTGTTCTTCTCTATATTGGGATTCAATAGGGCTTGTCGTATGTCGTTTTGTCCTTTATATGGGCATATCTTAATATGGTCATGCAAATGTTTGGTTCCATTTTTACTTTCACCCCTTAATTTTCATTTGCAATAATTACAAACTGCCTTGTCCACTCCATCTATTTTTTGTTTCTTAAAATGGCTCCAAACAATCGATGTCAATCTACTCTTTAAAGATCCCTTCTCAATATCCTCACCAAGAATAACACAATTATCAACATTCAAATTATCATCATTCGAAGAGCATGGAGTTAAATTTGGGGTTGAATCTGGGATTGGACTTGGAATTGGACTTGGAGAATCTTTATTTTAAGAAGGTGAAGAAGACATTGTTTTCAACCTACCAAAGATTTCAACCTAAAATAAAAAAATCAAACATACATAAAGACTTAAAGTATTTTCAAATGTATTCAACTACAAAATTAAAAGCATTCAAACATACTTTTCAAACATATTCAAGCCTAAAATTCAAAGTATTCAAACATCCCTAAAGACTAATTTTTATAAAAAATTTACCGACTTGAATGGAAACAGATCTCAAATGACAATAGCTTGAACAGACAGATTAGGGTAGCAACACAAGTCTCTATTTTTCAAATGAAAAACAAAACAACATAATCAAAATATATCCTTACCAATCATTTGATCTACTTTTCAAACTAATCTCATGTATTAGCATTATCTTTCCAGATCTCCTCTCTCGAAAGTCAGATGGTAGGCTTGGCAGTGGCTCAAACTTGAACGGATGCCTGAAAGGTCTTCATGAACTTGAACTCAAACTGAACGAACTCGGAAGAACTTGAACTCGGAAGAACAAACTCGAAATCAAACTGAACGGATGCCTGAACTTGAACTGAACGTCTTTGACTATTCATGAACTAAACGAACGCAAAGTCAAATGCTCAGTATGGTAGATGGACGCCTGAAGCCTGAAGGTCTTCTCGAAATCGAATGCAGACGTGATGCAGTTAAAAGGTTTCTCGAAATTGAACGCATACGTGAAAGATTTCTCGAAATCGAATGCAACGCAAAATCACAAGGTCTTCTTCACTTCACGAATCGAACTCGAACGCAACCCAGAGACTACAAAGTCCACACTTAGAGGTAAGATGGCAGACGCAGTTTTTCAACATTTAGGGTTTTTTTAAAATTTTAAGTTAGGCTTGACTTTTGGGCTTAGATTTAGAATTTTAGATATTCAATATTGGGCTCCACAACACTATAAGTCTATACATTATAAACATACATATAAATAAGTTATTTAATAAAATATTAAAAATAATAATATAACCAAATCGGGACGGAGGGGTCACGGTCGGGGTCGGGTCGGGGTAGGGGTGGGGATATCATCCCTGTCTCCGCCCCGTCCATAGAGGGGCCCCGAAATTTTTTTCCGGTTTGACCCCATCCCTGGTCAAATTGGGGATTCCTTGTGGGGAATTTTGTCAACCCTAATGGAGTCCCATCAGGAGATGTTTGGACAACCGTCCTCTCAGATCTGACATGAGGCCTCAAGTACATTTATAACGTACACATAAAGGAAAGCTAATCAGTTAGAGAAAATGTTCTCGATCTGATGGTCCATTCTAGTGTCATCGATGAAGGAAACCAGACACAAAGATTTTCATGAGCAGCAGAAGGATATTTCCATATTTCAATCGTATATGAACATTTTAATTACAATCACAAACGGAAACAAATGGTTACGCGCAAAATAGAAATTACAGCATGTTTTACTATAAATCAAGGACAAGAATCAACAAACGTTTGAAGACTCATTTTCAAGTTCATTGATCACGAACACTCAATCACAACAACACAACAACACACGAACATTCGTCCAACATGACCGCTACACTGCACGAACACAACGAACTCAAACAAACCAATCGCCAAGGTCACGAACACCCCGAACACCGTGAACGGGCTCCACATAATCTTAACTATGTCGAGTTGAGTAAAACACTACCAAGAAGGTTACCTCGGTATTCTCAGTGTGAGAATCCAGAGGGTGGGCTTTGTGTGGGCTTGGTTTAAGGCAGAAACTCAAAGGAAAAACAATCATGTAAACGATTGAGCAAGTGGGAGATGAAACAGCCTATCGTATAGGTCGATGCCTGATGACATGCAGAAATGCATGTCATCTTAGGCCTTTTATTTAGAATTATGAGGGCTGTTAAGCAGAATATGTGGCAATTATGTTAGGAATTCATGAGAAAATGAGCTTGCATTGTTCAGCATTAAGAATCTCGGCTAACCCATTGTTATGCGTTATTATGCGTTCAATTGTCTATTTTTGTAGCTAACACAGGAAGTGGACGCAAACGCGAAAGTCGGATGACCACATAGACGACCGCATGCGAAGAAACTCTCCGTCGCAAGGGCGAACACGTTCGATCAATACATGGGTGTTGCGGTAATCAGCCACATGCATCCATCGCATGGGAGTTGCGCTCGTCAAGCGATTGCGGTCATCGTGTCGAAGTTGTGATATCAAGCGAATGCGGTCACTGAACGATTGTGGCTACGCGATAACGCATAATAGAGGGATCAATGCAAGGCTGTGGAATGAACGTATTAACGTACATCTCGGGAAAATCAAAAGCTGATGTTGACATTTCACCTACCACGTCCTTAGCCGCAAAGATTCAGAAAGGACTAACGTGCCGCGAATGTCAGAATCAGAGCAGTCCATTAATGTTGTCGACGATCCAAGCTTTGTATAAAGAAGCCGATGAGCAGAATTTCAAC
This sequence comes from Benincasa hispida, assembly GCF_009727055.1. NCBI lineage: Eukaryota > Viridiplantae > Streptophyta > Magnoliopsida > Cucurbitales > Cucurbitaceae > Benincasa > Benincasa hispida. Next base: position 49,971,324 of record NC_052359.1, read on the forward strand.
TCATCTAGCCCTGCGATCCAGATTAATGTGTGAGAAGAAAGCTTGAGAGTTCTTCCTCTCCTTCCTTCATTCCTAATGACGACTGGAGCCTTCGACCGGAGCTAGATCTCGGGAGAGTCAGCTCCACCACCCATCCATGACACCATCGGCAGCCTTGACGCACATCCGCTGGAAGCAAGTTATTGCTTCCAGCTGGTCATTTCATTTTCCTTTCTTTTCTTACATTGTATTGTATTACATTTTATGATTAAGGAATTAATACATTATGTGTTCAATGCATTTCTATGTTTCCTTCGATTCCATCTCCATCTTTCTTTACTTAGCACCCTTAACTTTAATTGCATCACTTAGTGAGATTGCTAGAGTATTGCATACTTAGTCATGTGGATTAGAGATATGAAACATGTAGCAAACCATCGAGAGGTGTGCATTGTGTAAATGTGTGAGAAAACCTTATTTTCTTGGTTTGAAGCTGTAACAACACCTGTCTATAGGCTAATGCAATGCTTGTCTATGAGTAAAGTCAGCAACAACCAACTGTCCGGGAGGGTAAGTGGTTGGTTGCATTAAGCAATGTACGCTATTGTTCACTAGAGATAGGAATAATCTTATGTCAGCCGAGTTTATGTGGTTACCTTGTCTTATGTATACGCCTATCATACCTTTAGAGCTACTCGAGAGAGAGTCTAAAGAAAGAACCTAAGACTCGAGAGAGCTAGGTTAAAATCGATGATCGAAAGGGCTAGATTAGGTTTGCATAAGCAAGAATGGAGAATTAGGAATAAGCTCCGTTTGTTATTATACAGCGTATGCACTCTACGAAGAGGACAATGGCTGCATGCAGGAAGTAGAATATGGTGATTGTATGCGGTCATCTCGACACGTATGCATACACACCGCGTACGTCCTATATTTAGGCTTTTAGTGTGTGTAGCATGATCGCATAGCTTACGTTGACTAAGGTTGCCCTTGCGGTCACTCTTAAGGGTTGCAATGAAGACATCTCCACATTTTATCTATTTTTCCATCCATTTACTTCCTGTCAATAGTTGTTTGTGTCTCTACTCTCATTCATATTCCCATTGCATTGGTCTGTTAGCTAGAAGAGGAGTAGTGTTAGCTTAACAACCCCTCCATCATTTTATTATAAACCACCGCATGCACATTACCGCATACGTCTAGATATTAAAAGTCCGTGAGTTCGACTTCCGGATCACCAAAGAAACTTGCGTTCGCGTTATAACTTTGGTGTGAAGCGCAAGAAACTTGTGACAGAACGCATGTCATCGCATACATTGTTAACGCAAGTCATTCCAACGCAATGACTACGACACATGATAATCAATGCATACATTAAGGACATGCATCGCATATTGTGCCACGGAATTTTCATTGTTGAGATAATTGACATCTAATTTCCCGCCATTAATGCCTAATCGTTTAGTAAAAGCATACGATCGTCTGGAAAAAGCTATGCGATCGTTTAGCTCACGTCTAGCTGAGTGTCTGTTGTGTAAAGAATACTCTAACGATCATTTAGCTAACCTCTAAGTTGTTAACTTAGTAATCTAAATTTACTTGACAACTATGCCATGAGTAATTTCCGAGATTGGAAATCTCAAATCAACAACTTAGCAAATCTTTTCTCTTTTCTTACTAAAATTAGGAAAACATTTTTCCTTTTATCTCACAGTTACCATGAAACCACCAATAACCTCTCACTCAATTGGTTATTATAGAAAAAGAGATAATTATCCAATAATTAATATTTATATAAATATAAATGATAACTAACTTACCATAATATATTTATAACCTATAGTTTTAATATTTCATCTCATGAAACATATAAACCATAGCTCCTTTTCTATTCCATGACACTTAATGTAAATCTCATTTACATTAATCCTCCACTTGATGTATCTCATACAACATACTGATCATATCATATATAATCGAATTACCTCTTGTCAATTTGAACATTTCAAATCAACACTAAGAACTGATCCTCAACTTGAATCCATTAAGCTACCAAGGGGACCTTATGGACTTGTAGCTCGAAGCTCCAACGGTACGTGAATAACTGGGATCCAACATCCGTTAACTGCCAGACACTCTACTAAAGACCAACAGCTAAACTCTTCTTACTATAAATATATTATGTGTTCATCTTAACCAATCAACAGTGCGAAAGCCCTTCACAGATTACTCATAAGTACAGCTCGACAATAATCGTTATGCCCCTGTAGTTACATCTAACTCTTTAAGTACCACTAATTCCTCTAATGAACATTAGTCATAGTTCTACTATTACTGAGTCCTCTTTTTCAAAAAAAAGTTGTGGCTACTATGTTCAAGCCCCAGAATCAGCCCTTAAGAGAGCAATCTATCTACTTACCCCTGCTTTGAGGAAGGAGTGAATTCCATCTTGTGTAAGTGAGTTCCCAACTCCCAAATTAGATAAGTCCCCAAAAAGGTAGGCATGTTGAGTTGGAAATCTAGCCACTATCACCCATATTAATCAAAGGACCGCCCTCAAAGGCAGGAGTTCCCAAAACACTCAGGATTGAGGTCATGTCACTTATGGTCATTTAGGTGAGATGTAAGTCTCCAGTATCAACGGCGTTATATACAGAGTCTAGTCATCTCGTGGTCCGATCTTATACAAACTCTTTGTATAGGACACTTCTGCTCGCATGTCTCCACATGAAATGGTAAGATCTAGCATCTGTAAGTAGTTTAAGACACTTAGCAAACCTCTTACAAAGCGGCCGTAGTGTTCACCAGGATCAGGTATCCCACCTTAATTCTTATATTACAGACCTATTTAGGTTATCACTTAAGGCATGATCCACTTGTATATCACATATACATGCTTAAGTTTACATACAATAACCATGGAGCTTTGTTCATTAGATATTAGTAAATGCCAAAATGAAATAACAATTATTTTATTCATAACATAATGTGTATAATTACAAACGAGACTCTAGAAGAATTAGGACACCAATCCCGATAATCTCCCACTTGTCTTAATGCCTTGGGAGACTAATGTACAATACAATATAAGACATGTACAATATAAAATAAACTAGGGCATACCCCAGTATCATCTCCCACTTGCTCTAGACAAGATGTCACATGTCCTGCAGACCCAGACTCACCACGTGACCCTCGAACACTTTAACCGTGAGAGCCTTTATAAAGGGATTAACAACGTTGTGCTTCGATGCAATCTTCGTGACTATCACATCACCGCTATGCACAATCTCCCTAATTAAGTGGTATTTCCGCTCTATATGCTTACCCCAATGATGACTTTAAAGCTCCTTCGAATTTTCCGCAGCCCTGCTGTTATCACAATAGAGAGTGATAAGAAAATCCATATTTGGAACAACTTCCAAATTTGAAAGGAATTTTCTCAGCCAAACAGCCTTCTTAGCTATTTCACAAGCCGCTACGTATTCGGCTTCCATAGTAGAGTCTGCGATGTGTTCTTGCTTGATGCTTCGCCACACTATAGCCCCTTCATTCAGAGTGACACTGATCCCAATGTCGATTTGTGAGAATCTCTATCGGTATGAAAATCAGAGTTTGTGTACCCTGTAAGGATCAGATCCTTATCTCCATACACGAGCATGTAGTCCCTCGTTCTCTGAAGATAATTGAGGATCTTCTTAATCGTCGTCCAGTGATCAAGTCCTGGATTGGACTGATACCGACTAACAATCCCTACTACATAGCAAATGTCAGGTCTAGTACACAACATTGCATACATTAAGCTTTCTATAGCTAAAGCATAGGGAATCCGTCTCATTTCCTTAACTTCTTGAGGTGTCTTAGAACATTGATCCTTAGACAAAACAATTCCATTAATGAAGGGTAAAAAACCCCTCTTGGAATTTTGCATTTTGTACCTGATCAACGTTTGATCGATGTACGATGCCTGAGATAAGGCTAACCTTTTGTTCTTATGGTCTAAAATGGCCTGGATCCCTAGAAATTACTGTGCCTCACCCAAATCTTTCATTTGGAACTGGATAGCTAACCATTTCTTAATGTCAGTCAGATACCCTACATCATTCCCAATGAGTAGGATATCATCCACATACAATTCCAGAAAAGCTACTGAGTTGTTGGTGATTTTCTTGTAGGCAGATCAAAGCCAAATGACTTGACCATAGTGTCAAATCTAATGTTCCATGATCTAGATGTTTTTTTTAGCACATAAATGGACCTATTAAGCTTGCAAACTTTTTGCTCTTGATCTGGAACTATGAACCCCTCTGGTTGAGTCATACAGATGGTCTTCTCAAGATTACCATTAAGAAAGGCAGTCTTGACGTCCATTTTCCATATTTCATAGTCATAAAATGTGTCTATGGACAGGAGTATCCTGATAGACTTGGGCATGACAACAGGTGAGAAAGTTTTCTCATAATCAACTCCCTCAACCTGGGTATAACCCTTTGCCACAAATCGAGCCTTAAATGTTTGCACCTTTCCATCTACACCTCTCTTTTGCTTATAGATCTACTTACACCCAATAGGTTTTACCCCATCAAGCGGATCAACAAGCTCTCGAACGTTATTGAAGTACACAGACTCCAATTCCTGGTTATGGCCTTGACCCATTCATCCTTGTTAACATCCTCCATTGCTTTCTTAAAAGACAATGGATCCTAGACCTCATCAATCGAAATGACCTTTTGGGATTTAGTTAAACCCATGTAGTGATCTGGTGGGTTCATAACCCTCCCACTACGTCGAGGCAGTCTCAAATCTTGAGTTAGTTGACTAGATGTACTGACCTCAACAACTCTTGTTGATCTGTCAGTCTGTTCAACAACTCTTGTTGAACCCTCAGTAGTCCCAGTCTCACTAGAAATCTCATGCAAAACGAGCTTACTTTGTGGCTTATGATCCCTCATGTGGTCTTCTTCCAAGAAGATAGCATTTGTACAAACAAACACTTTGTTCTCACTTGGATCATAGAAGTATCCACCTCTCGTTTCCTTGGGGTAGCCTACAAAGAGGCAATCCTTCGAATGCGAAATGTGGTTCGTTAAACATCCCCAAATCCTGAAATGGCATAAACTACCTTTACGACATCTCCATAACTCAAAAGGTGTTTCAAAAACACTTTTTGAGGGAACATTGTTAAGAATATAGCATGCAGTCTCCACTACAAAACCCCAAAACGAGTCTGGAAGATGAGCATAACTTATCATAGACCGAACCATGTCCAACAAGGTTCTGTTTCTTCTTTCTGATACACCATTCTACTAAGGTGTACCTGGGGTCGAGAGTTAGGATGCAATCCCATGTTCTATCATATAGTTCTTGAATTGGAGGTCCATATACTCTCCACCACGATAAGATCATAGTGTTTTTATCTTCTTGCCTACAAATTTTCAACTTCAGCCTTATACTTCTTGAACTTGTCATGGGCTTCAGACTTACGTTGCATTAGGTAGAGAAACTCGTACCTTGAATAATCATCTATGAAAGAGATGAAATATTCATACCCACCTCGAGCCTTAACACTCATCAGACCATAGAGGTTAGAATGTATGAGCTCTAAGGCTTCCTTGGCTCTATAACCTTTTCCAGTAAAAGGTCGTTTGGTCATCTTGCCTTCGAGGCATGATTCACACACCGACAAGGAGTTTTCTTCTAAACTCTTTAGAAGTTCACATTTCACGAACTTCTCAATCCTATTGAGGTTGATATGACCTAACCTTAGATGCCAAATATGGGCATTTTCCTTAGGAGAAACCTTTGGTTTTTTAGCTGTTGTTGTCGTACTGAATATTTCAGTGTTCAACAAGGCTTTTACGACTAACGGCCTTAGTACATATAAGTTACTTTCCAAACCATAACCAATCTTCATTCCATTATTGAAAATAAACACTTTATTCTCAAAAAAGGAGACGATATACCCTTGTTCAATGAGACAAGAAATGAGATTAAATTCCTTTTAATATGAGGAACTACGAAAACATTATCCAGTAACAAATAACGTTTCTTGTGAATAAATAACTTCAGTCTCCCTACAGCAACAGCTGAAACAGCCTCACTAGTACTGACTCTAAGAGTCATCGCTTCCTGTAGCAACGTTTGCCAGGAATTGAATCCTTGGTAAAAGGAACTGACATGGTTGGTAGCACCCGAATCAAGGATCCAGGCAGAATCATCATTCTCTACCAAACACGTCTTCAAGACCAATAAATCAGATTTACTGTCTTTCCTCCTATTTTGAAGAGTAGTGGGATCAGTGTCATAACAACTAACACTACTGGTTTTGTCATCCATCCTTTTGTGCTCGAAAAGTAAGAACTGGCATTCAAACAATTCTTGCAATGAGTCTATGATCTCACGTGCAATGACCATGTTGTCAACCCTTTTGGCCAAAACATCAAGTATGTTAGCCAAGATGTAAAGTCGGGCCAATGAATTAGCCTTCATCCACAACTCATATGCATTGCGAACACTTCGCGGTGCATCAAGAGTCGGGACTTGAGGACATTCCTCAACCATGACAAATTCAAGGTCGTTTGCCACAAAATACGTTTTACACGATTCTTTCCACTGTATGTATTCGGTCATATTAAAGACATTAAACAGAAATACTAACGAGTTGCTGAAAAGAAAAAACACATTGACCTACATTAGGTTTTAAGCAAATACCCGTTGTAAAACAAACAACATCCAATAAAGTTTTAGCAAAACTAATATGAACCCCGTGTGACATCTAGTTTTGCAATGACACTTTAAAGGTTTAGGACAAAAGCCAATGAAGGGAAGTAAATTATCCATCCTCTGAATTGAGAGGTTCTTAACCAGTCATTAATACGAGAATAAATCTTGCTCCTATAACGATTAGCCATCATTGATTTGGTCAAGAGATTATTAACTTACTTAGCAATCTTTTGTAAGTGTGACCGGCCATTTTGGGCCCTAGAGATCCACCCTAAGCAGCCAATCCGAATGGAAAAAATTCGATTGGGGCAAAACCTAAAGCGAACCTATCCATTTCTGAAGTTCACCTTGATCTTGACCAACTGCACAAAACCCATTTGAAGGGGGATGCTCTTAGGGCACCACGAGGGAATACAGAATGATCTCACGGTTTGAACCAATGACAGAGACCGTAGGACATGTTGACATACACCCTTCACCCATTTAATATAAACACTGTCTCCGTCCACCTTGATATTGACTCATGCAAACACCATCTGAAGGGGGATGCTCCCAAGGCACCACGAGGCCAAGCATGAATCTCATGGTGTGAACATATAGGGAGAAACGTGAGTGGAATCATAGACATCTCTTCCTCCCACTGAGTATTTTATAACCTAGAGTTTAGTTTAATTAGAAAAAACACGGTTAAGGATTTTAACTAAGTGACTTTTAGGTTTGCCCAAGAGTAACTTTTACCCTGTATAGTTAAACAACTTTTGATCATCATCCAGTAAACTCTTTAACGGAGTCTTTGATCAATTGTCGCATGCTTGTAGAAAATCTATCTAATTCACCTTTCTAGGTAGGTTCCCAGGTAGGGGTGTTCCGTTCCATCAGCCTAAGAACCCCAGCCTAGACAGAACCCGCCTTAGACAAAAGGTCCCTTATAGATAGATTTAAAACAAATTTAATCTTTTATGCCAATCAATTTAATCCTATTAAAGCGATTTTAAAAGATTAATCTAAGTTACTAAACTCTTTAGAACCATTTGAACTTAGATCTATCTCAATTCAATTTTAAAACCCTTTTAAAAAACCTAAGTGCACCCTAAGTCCGCATGCAACTATTTTTTACGATTTTAGTTCTAATTTCCTTTATAACGATTATAACGGAAACAATGAAAACCATAATGCAAAGCTAACACATGCAAGGCATTCATAACGATTATAAACAGCCTAAGTGTCATGCTCAAGCATTGTTCATTCATTGCTACTTCTTTATATAATGCTTATACAAAACAGCAACGAAACAAGCACAACATACTTCCATTCACCCTTAGACTATAACACTTAAAATAAAAGGATGATGCATGATAATGCTCACTACATGCAAAATATAACTATTATATTTCATGATGCATGCACATGTTTTCAAGTAATTTCTTCATGCAATATTATAACATTTATAATACATGATGCATGAATGATTGCACAACCTAAGGTGGGTTTTAATCTATATGTCAAACACTTTTCCATATGAACACCATACATCACATGTATAATAAACAAATGTTAATGAACCGATTAAAATTGCCTCAAATCCACAAAACTAAAGCTAACTATTACAAAACCAAGGAGTCTCTGGTTCAAATAGGCAAATCGGGTCTTGAACCGTCCGGGCGAGCAACGTGTCTCCAACCATCGGCATCAAACTCCCCATGATCATCTAGACAAAAGAAAAAAATGCTTTGTGCTATCATTTACCAACGCTCCCAGAGCTAAATGATCATTTAGTAACGATCGTGTACCTTTTACTAAGCAATGAAGCCCGAGGTACGCAATCACCTAGCGCGCTCCGCATAATACAAGCCTTACACGATCGTCTAAATGATCGTTGAGCAAGCGCCTTTGTATCGTATACCGCGTGATCGTGTAGATAGTAACTAAGCGATGAAGCAAGCTAACTACACGATCATTTAGAGCGTGCCATCTTCTAAACGATGAGCATTATATGCTCCCACTACGATCGTCTACCTCTAGCGTCTACGCGATCGAGCAACCAACGCTACGTGATAGAGTAAACGATTTACCCAATCATTTAACATATCTCCATGCTTCGAAACTTAATCACGAACGACTCGACTAACTCAAACTCTTTGAATTATAGACTCGATAACATGTTAATTATGCCCAAAAGCACAGGGGGCCTTCCAAATCAACACTTTGTAATTGAAGAAAGCTTTAAACAGAGGCTATTAAACCCATAAAAATTCATCAACTCCATCCACAAGAGAATTTAACAATTAAATACAAATGCAGAAAACCCACCAAGACTGTATAAAAAGTTCAAAATAAAATTGAAATTTGGAATATCAAAGCCAGGTTGCTCTAATACCAATTGAAGGAAATCAGACACGAGGATTTCCATGAGCAGTGGAAGGATCTTTCCATATTTCAATCATATATGAACATTACAATTACAATCACAAACAGAAACAATAAGATATTACAACATAATTTACTATAGATCAAGGACAAGAATCAACAAACCTTTGAAGACTCATCTTCAAGTTCCTTGATCACGAACGCTCGATCACAGCAACACAACAACACACGAACGTTCATCTAACACGACCACTACACTACACGAACACAATGAACTCGAACAAAGTGATCGCCAAGGTCACGACACCCCGAACACTGTGAACGGTCTCCACAGAATCTCCACTATGTCGAGTTGAGCAAGACACTACCAAGAAGGTTACCTCGATATTCTCAGTGTGAGAATCCAGAGGGTGGGCTCTATGTGGACTTGGTTTGAGGCAGAAAATTGGAGGAAGAAGAATCGTGTAAACGATGGAGCAAATGGGAGATGAAACAACCTATCGGATAGGTCGATGCCCAATCGTTTAGTAAAAGCTATGCGATCGTCTGGCAAAAGCTATGCGATCGTTTAGCTCATCGTCTAGCTGAGTGTCTGTCATGTAAGAACACTCCACAATCGTTTAGCTACCTCCAAGCTGTCACTTAGTAAATTTGATATACTTGACAACTATGTCGTGAGTAATTTTTGAGATTGGAGATCTCAAATCAACAACTTAGCAAATCTTTTCTCTTTTCTTACTAAAATTAGGAAAACATTTTTCCTTTTATCTCACGGTTACCGTGAAACCACCAATAACCTCCCACTCAATTGGTTATTAGAGAAAAAAAGATAATTATCCAATAATTAATATTATTATAAATATAAATGATAACTAACTTATCATAATATATTTATAACCTATAGTATTAATATTTCATCTCATGAAACATATAAACCATAGCTCATTTTCTATTTCATGGCACTTAATGTAAATCTCATTTACATTAATCCTCCACTTGATGTATCTCATACACCATACCGATCATATCATATATAATAGAATTACCTCTTGTCAATTTGAACATTTCAAATCAACACCAAGAACTGATCCTCAACTTGAATCCATTAAACTACCAAAGGGACTTTATGGACCTGTAGCTCGAAGCTCCAACGCTACGTGAATAACTGACTAAACTCTTTAGTCACGGGATCCACCATCCGTTAACTACCAAGCACTCGACTAAAGATCGACAACTAAACTATTCTTACTACAAATATATTATGTGTCCATCTTAACCAATCAACAGTGTGACAACCCTTCACAAATTGATCGTAAGTGTAGCTCGGCCAATAACCGTTATGCCCCTGTAGTTACATCTAACTTTTTAAATACCACTAGTCCCTCTAATGAACATAAGTCATAGTCCCACTATGACCGAGTCCTCTCTTCCAAAAAGAAGTTGTGGCCACTATGTTCAAGCCCTGGAATCAGCCTTTAAGGGAGCAATCTATCTACTTACCTCTGCTTCGGGGAAAGAGTGAATTCCATCTTGTGTAAATGAGTTCCCAGCTCCCATATCAGACAAGTCCCCAAAGAGATAGGCATATTGAGTTGGCAATCTGGCCACTCTCACCATATTAATCAAAGGACCGCCCTCAAAGGCAGGAGTTCCCAAAACACTCAGGATTGAGGTCTGTCACCTATGGTCATTTAGGTGAGATGTAAGTCTCCAGTATCAACGATGTTATATACAGAATCTACTACAGACCTATTTAGGTTATCACTTAAGGCATGATCCACTTGTATATCACATATACATGCTTAAGTTTACATACAATAACCATGGAGCTTTGTTTATTGGATATGAGTAAATGTCAAAATGAAATAACAATTATTTTATTCATGTAACAATGTGTATGATTGCAAATAACGAGACTCTGGGAGAATTAGGACACCAATCCCAACAACCAATACAAACGACATGGTCATCGACAAGCAAAGTTAGGTGTCTTTTATTCTGGAATCTCTTTTGAAGAGTTTCCTTCAATTCCGTAGTAATGCTATTATAAATAAAATAGAGTACACCATAACTACTCTCCTAAATGAGTTATAGACTTATTAGTCTCTTATGAAAAGTAAGGGACCGGTAGAATGAGAGGCAAATGTTGCCCATTCCAAGAAGTTCCAAGGGTTCAACCCTAGAATTAAGTCTGTTTTCTTATCTTCTAGATCAAAGAAGATCCATAAAAAAAGAAATGGGGGAAGGGGAAGACTCCCACTACTGGAAAAGGCAAGGGCAAGGGGTAAGAGCAAGGTGGCTGACAAGGACAAATGCTTCCGGTGCAATGTGGATGGTCACTGGAAACGTAATTGCCCCAAGTACCTAGCCAAGAAGAAGAAAAAGAAGGAAGGTAAATATGATTTATTGGTCCTAGAAACTTGTTTAGTAAAAAATTACCATAATGCTTGAATACTTGATTCAGGAGTCACTAATCATGTTTTTTCTTCTTTACAAGGAATTAGTTCCTTCTAGTAGCTCGAGGAGGATGAAATGTCGTTCAAGGTTAGAACGAAAGACATCATTTTAGCTCGTGCAGTGGGAGCTACTAAGTTGTTTTTTAGAAATAGATACTTAATTTTGGAAATTTTGTATATAGTTCTCGAAATTAAAAAGAACCTTGTATCTATTTCTTGTTTAATTAAAAAATGATATTATGTTTTTTTCATTCAATGAAATGTTCATTATGAAAAAGGGTGTCACGATTTGTTAAGCTAAACTAGAAAACAACTTATATGTGTTAAGACCAACTGAATCAAAAGCACTTTTAAATCATGAGATGTTTAAAAATGTGAATACTCAAACTGAAAGGTAAAGAATTTCTCCAAGTAACAATAATACGTATATTTGGCATTTGAGATTAGGTCACATAAGTCTCAATAAGATCGAGAGACTGGTAAAGAATGGACTTCTAAGCTAGTTAGAAGATGATTCATTACCTCCATGTGAATCCTATCTTGAAGGGAAAATGACTAAAAGACCTTTTAATGGAAAAGGTTATAGAGCCAAAGAACCCTTAAAGCTCATGCATCCAGATCTTTGTGGTCCAATGAATGTAAAAGCTCGATGAGGGTACAAATACTTCATCTCTTTCATAAATGATTATTCGAGATATGGTTACTTATATCTAATGGGACATAAGTCTGAAGCCTATGAAAAGTTCATGAGTATAAGGCTGAAGTTGAAAACCTATTAGGTAAAACGATTAAAAATACTTCGATCTGATCGGGGTGGAGAATACATAGATTTGGAATTCTAGGACTGTATGATATAACATGGAATTTAATCCCAACTTTCAGCACCTGGTACACCTCAGCAGAACGGTGTACCAGAAAGGAGAAATAGAACATTGTTAAACATGGTTTGTTCTATGATGAGTTATGCTCAATTGCCTAACTCATTTTGGGGATATGCAGTAGAGACTGCAATTCACATCTTGAATAATGTTCCCTTGAAAAGTGTTTCTGAAACGCATTTCATGTTATGCCAATTTGTTGGTTACTCTAAGGAAACGAAAGGTGGGGTTTAGAATAAGTGTTTCTGAAACGCCTTTCATGTCACTAATAATGTTCCTAGATTCACACTTAGTTTACGTCACTTTAGAATTTGGGGTTGTTCTGCACACGTGTTAGTGATAAATCCTAAGAAGTTGGAACCGAGTTAAAGGTTATGCCAATTTGTTGGTAACTCTAAGGAAACGAAAGGTGGATGTTCTATGACCCTCAAGAAAACAAGGTGTTTGTATCGAAAAACACTACATTCTTAGAGGAAGACCACACGAGAGATTGTAAACCACATAGAAAATTAGTAATAAATGACGTTGTTGAAGAATCAACAAGGGTTGTTGATGCAACTGGTCCTTTATCAAGAGTTAATGAAGAAGCCAACACTTCGGGTCAGTCTCATCCTTCTCAACGGTTGAGAGTGCCTCAACGAAGTGGGAGGGTTATAATGATCCATTGTCCCATAAACAGGTAACGAATGATGTAGACAAGGATCAATGGGTCAAAGCTATGGACCTTGAAATGGAGTCTATATACACCAAGTCAATATGGGAGCTTGTAGATCTACCTAAAGGGGATAAACCCATAGGGTGTAAATGGATCTATAAAAGAAAGAGAGATGTAGCTGGAAAGGTACAAACCTTCAAAACTAGGCTTATAGCAAAGAGTTATACCTAGAGGGAAAGGATTGACTATGAGGAAACTTTTTCCCCTATTACTATGCTTAAGTCTATAAGAATTCTCTTATCCATTTCCACATATTATGACTATAAGATATGGCAAATGAATGTCAAGATTGCCTTTCTGAATGGAAATCTTAAAGAGAACATCTTTATGTCTCAGCCCGAGGGGTTTGTAGCCCAAGGTCAGAAGCAGAAAGTTTGCAAGCTGAATTGATCCATTTATGGGTTGAAGCAAGCGTCTAGAACTTGGAACATTATATTTGATACTATGATCAAATCTTTTTGTTTTAATCAAAACATTGATGAACGTTGTGTCTACAAGAAAACCATCAACGGTAAAGTAGCTCTCTTAATACTTTATGTGGACGATATCATACTCATTGGGAATGACGTAGGGTACCTTACTGATATTAAAGAATGATTGACAGCCCAATTCCAAATGAAAGATTTGGGAGAGACACAGTATGTACTTGGGATCCAAATTATTAAGGATTGCAAGAACAGAACACTAGTTTTGCCTAAAGCAACTTATATCGACAAAATATTGACTTGATATTCGATGTAGGACTCTAAGAAGGGTTTATTACCTTTTAGGCATAGAATTCACTTGTTTAAGGAACAGTGTCCTAAGACACTTCAAGAAGTTAAGGATATGAGGCGTATTTCCTATGCCTCAGCTATGGGCAACTTAATATATGTTATGCTCTGAACTAGGCCAGATATTTGTTATGTAGTGGGAATAATCAGTAGGTACCATTTGATAACTGGCAAAAATGCCAGTTATTATAAGCCTTTTATTTAGAATTATGAGGGCTAATAAGTAGAAAATGCAGTGATAATACTTAGAATTTTTGAAAAATTGAGTTTTGCGTCGATTAGCACCTAAATCCTCACTGACCCCAATATTATGCATTACTCCGTGCCAAAGTATCTATTTTTGTAGCTATCATAGGAATCAAACGCATGCGTTGGAAATAAGTAATCGCAAACAAGCGCATGCGTTGAAGCCAGGCGATTGCAAAAACAAACGCAAGCGCTGAAAGTTGGATCGCATGCATCTATCGCATGGAAGTTGCAGTGATCAAGTAAATGTAGTAATTACTTGGAGATTGCGGCCATGGAGTGATAGCCATAATAGAAGATCGCAAGATGGGTAGAACGCATTGATACTTCAGCTGAATCAAGCTCGGACGAATACTTTGGGAGTATCAACAAGATAAGACGATGTGATAATGCCCATACCGCGACAAAAGCAGCAGTGAGCCATAACACAATCATGATAGCTATCGGTGTTTAACTCTATAAATAGCCCCTTGGACCTTCATTTCAAGACATCCAAACTTCTGCCTCAAGGCAGAGGTTTGCGGTCACAGTTGAGAGCATGAGCGAGATTTCCAGTGAGAATTCTTCATCTTCACCAACCAGACCGAGTGACGACCGGAGCTTTCGCCAGAGATAGAGCTTGAGAGAGACATCTCCACCATTCATCCATGGCATGATCGACAGCCTTGACACGGAGTCTTTCATTTCTCTTCTAACCTCTGTATTGTATTACATTTTAGCTTAAGATATTAAGACATTTTGTAATCAATGCATATCTTAATTCCATCAATGCCATCTTCTCATCATCTGTATCTTTATCATCATTTACCTTCATCGTTTATTTATCAAAGGCAATTGTATATTTAATCGTGTAGCCTAGAGATAGGACGTATGTAGCAACCCACCAAGGGTGTGCGTTGTGCAAGTATAGTGAGTTAATCTCTTTGTTTGGTGAAAAGGCTGTAGCAACGCTTGTCTATGAGTTTTTGAAATACTTATCTATAAGTAATTAGCCGCGTCTAACTGCCTGAGAAGGTAAGAGATGGAACGCATTAAAGCAAAGTATGCATTGTTTCTAGAGATAGGCACAATCTTATGCTCGATGCAACCATGCACTATAGAGATATAGTCATGCGACTGACCACCGAGAGGTGTGCGATGCGTTAATGTGACGAGCTGGGATTACTTGAGCAATTTAAGATAATAAACATTATTATGCATTAACGGTTGTTGTGTATCTACCAATTCTCATCGCAAGTCTCATATTGCTCTATCTGTTTAGTTAGGAGTAGGAGTAATGTGTATATCCATTAAACTTCTTCTTTTTTTTTTTTACTTTTATTCATCGCCTCAAACGCATTGCTTCACAAGCATTATTGAGTGACAAGTCCCTGTGTTCGCCTCGGATTACCCGAGAAACTTGCGTTCGCATTATACTTCGCGCGAGCGTAAGAAAACTTGTGATAGGAACGCGTGGTCATTACATGCTAGATTAACGCATTTTCATTCCAACGCATGACCTCTGACACATGGGCGTAAACGCATAGCTTAAGCCATGTCTAACGCATGATTGCGTGCGTAACCCCATCCCTAATTTTCCAACCAACACCAATCCAATCCAGGATTAGGCCACTTGACTGTGGTTAAGAATATCCTCAAATATCTTAGAAGAATAAGGGACTACAAGCTTATGTATGGGTCTAAGGATTTGATCCTTATGGAATACACTGACTCTGATTTTCAAACTGATAAAGACTCTAGGAAATCCATGTCAAGATCATTGTTTACCCTGAACGAGGGAGCTGTAGTATGGCATAGCATCAAGTAATGATGCATTGCAGACTCCACTATGGAGGCTGGATATGTAGCTGCTTGTGAAGTAGCAAAGGAAGAAGTTTGGCTAAGGAAGTTCATAAGTGATTTGGAAGTGGTTCCAAATATGGACTTGTTTATCACCTTATATTATAACAACAGTGAGACAATAGCTAATTCTAAAGAACCTCGCAGCCATAAACGGGGAAAACATATTGAAATAATATATCACTTGATACGAGAGATTGTACAACAAGGAGATGTGATTGTCACAAAGATTGCTTCGAAGCATAAAATTGCCGATCTATTTATGAAGGCTCTCTCGACTAAAGTGTTCGATAGTCATCTAGAGAATCTAGGTCTGCGAAACATGTACATTGTATAATCTAGGGAAAATGGGAGATGTGTAATGGGTATATGGATGCCCTAGTCTATTGTATTCATTTACCATCCCCATTGTTTTGAATAGTGATATTGTGTACCCCACTAACTAGAGTTTTAGTTCAAGTGGGAGTTTGTTGGGTTTTATGCCCTAAAACTGGTTGATAGTAAATGTAAATAATTGACTGTCATCAATAAAGAGTTATCAATGTTATTTCAATTAATGTTATTGATTGTGTTGTATTCTATTTTGTCTTAATAACCCTAAATCCAATAAACTAACATCCAAGGTTGTCTTATGAGTCCTGAACTATATGTGGAGACATATAGGGATCAACGTTCAAGATACAGCCTAAAGGATCTATAGTATAGGGATAAGGTTGGGTACTTTATCCTAGTGACACTATGGATACGACCCACTTTGTATTTGATACAAACGCAATGATCCAACGCGTTCGTGTAGGTGACATGTGAATGGAGGTATCCTATGCAATGAATTTGCGTAAGATCGAACCATGAAATAGTAACCATTAGATATAATACTATTGACTAGTTAGATTTCTATTTCAATAAGATTACCTAGGCAACTTAGCCTTAATCCTAAGTGTATTATGATTTTTTGTTCATGAGGGGTTGCCCTTTGATTTGTATGGGTGAGAGTGGCCAGTTTGCGACTCAACGAGCCTACCATTTTGGGGACAAGACCGGGTGGGAGCTAGGAATATAATAATACTGTTAAAGATAATGTCCTAAATTGAGCGTATCTTATAGTTTGTAAAGACAAATTATATATCTAATAAAATAAGAGGTATTTTATTAATGATTAGACTGGATTAATTTGATCCAATAAACTAAGATCTTAGGTTATTTTATGAAACTTAAACATGTATGTAGAGACATACAGGTGGATCATGTTTAAGTAATAACCTAAATGGTTTATAGTAGATGGAAAAAGTTGAGTACCTTATCATGGTGACACTACGAATATGACCTGCTTTGTAGATGTTACAATTGTTGTAAAGTGCTACAAATGGTCTGATCCTAATCGTTCATGTGGAGACATGCAAGCGTGGGTATTCTATACAAAGAGTTTGTATAAGACCGGAATGCGAAATGAATAGCCTTTCTATATAACATCGTTGCTAGAAGAGACTTACATTTCACTAGGATGACCATAGGTGACTTGACCTTAATCCTAAGTGAGTTGTGAACTTCTGTCTATGAAGGAAATCTTTTGATTTGTATGGGTGAGAGTAACCTTGTTAGCTGACTCAACAAGCCTACCTTTTTTGGGACTTGTCCGAGTAAGGAGTTGGGATCACAACTACACAAGATAGAATTCACACCTTTTCGACCTTAGAGAAAGTAGATAAATTGCTCCCTGAATAGTTGATTTCGGGTCTTGAACATTGAGGCCTCAACCTCTTACTGGTACTTAAGGAAACAGAGGTAACCCAAGGATAAAACGATAATTTGACCCAGTTGGTGTTACAAACACTCGTGAAGAACTAACTTGCTGTTATTGGTCTATATCCGTGGACACAGAAGTATATCTGTAGTGAGAAGAGTGTAGTTGTGAGTCTTTAGTGGAGTGTACCCACAGTTAATGAATATTGATTAATTTGGTTAATGAGTTTAACCAATTAATCTCATATCGTTGGAGCTTCTGTTCTATAGGTCCATCAGGTCCCATTGTTAGCTTACTAAAGGATATTAATGAGGAATGATTTGAATTGTTCAAATCAATTGAAGAAATTATATATTAATGTGATTAATATATAATTAATTATAGATGGATCTATAGTTCAAATATTTAGAGAGAAATATTTGAAGCAATTCAAAATATTAACTCATGTGAATTAGATTCTTGAAGAATTAATTAATTATTATGTTAGAGAGAAATATTTGAATAAGATTCAAATATTTAATTCATGTGAATTAGGTTTGAAAATTTAATTAATTATAATTAGAGAGGTGGAAACATATAAACATGTGATGTTTATATATCAACTAACTAACTATATATTAAATTAGATTCAATATGTGGTTATTTAATTAATGTGTTAATTAATTAAGTAAGAGGTTATTTAATTAATTGACATCAAGGGTGAACAAGAAAATACTTGAAGAATGGTTAAAACCCTTCTCCATACAAATTCATCCTATTAGCCCATTTAAAGCAAGCATTCTTTTGTGCAGAAGAGGCCTAGCCTCCAAAATAATTCCTCTCTACACTCTCTCTACCTCTTCCTCTTCCAAGGGTTGGAGACCACTCATCCAACTCTTGGAATCTTAGAGAATAACAAGGTTATTGCTGTGGTAGTGTGGGTGATCATTGAAAAGAAGTTCGTGTGAAGAACAAAAGGAATTTCAAGAAGTTTAGGAATCTACGAAGGTGAGAATCATTCATCTCTTTGTTTCTCCTTTATAATGTATGCTTAGTATGATGTTTATCCTATTGTATTATGTTTAAGCTTGTCGTCTTTTGTATCATTTTAAATGAAAAAATTGAATGCAAGGCGTCCTCACGTTTCCGCTCAGGATTCGATCCCTACACCATCTTCCACACCTCTTGCACTTATAGTTCCATTAATTCAATACCTCGAAAATAATGGGGGAGAGTTATTCAAAATAACTCTCTCCCAAATAATTAAATCATATAATTAATTAAAACATACTTCACAATTTTAATTAATTAAATTAATATATATATATATTAATATATACACATATATAATAGAGAAATTTTTATAAATAGAAAAATCTAAAAAATATTTAAACTTAGCAAAAAGTTTCAAAAGTACAAAGCACTTTTGGAACTTTTTGTTATAAAGTATAAAATATTTTTAAATATTTTTTTATTTTTAACAAAGACCCCATATATATATATATATATATAATATTAAAATCATATGTTATATCATAATAACGTATAACTTATAGTTTATATTATATCACATATAATATAACCTATAGTCTAATATTTGTTCACTTAATTTATATTAATTAATATGAATCAAAATCATATTTTAATCATATTCAAATAATTGATTTTCTCTCAAAAAAAACTTTATATTATAATGTGTCATATACATTATATTATATCTCATAATTATATAGTATATAATTAATTCCCTTTATTAATTTGAACAATTCAAATTATCCAAATTAATTTGATTATCATAAACTCAATTAAGCTAACAAGGGGACCTTATGGACCTATATTTGAAGCGCCAATGGTACTTAATTAATTAATCAAACTCTTTGATTAAATTAATCAACTTTCATTAACTGTCGGTCACTCCACTAAAGACCGACAGCTGCACTTTTTACACTATATATATATTTCTGTGTCCATTGGATATAACCAATGAACGGGGTGTTGACACTTCACAAATTGCTCGTAAGTACAGCTAGGTCAGTTACATCTAACTCCTTAAGTACCACTAATCTCTCTAACATACAATAAGTTATAGTCCAACTATAACCTAACCTCTCTCAGGCTAGAAAATGGTGTGGTGCCACATTGTTCAAGTCTTAGAATCAGGCCTTAAAGGAGCAATTTCTCTACATTATCTAACTATAGAGAAAGAGTGAATTCCTTCTTATGTAATTATATTCCCATCTCCTTAATACCCAAATGGCATATTAAGTTGGTGAAACTGGTCATTCCCCATGCAAATCAAAGGACCACCTTCATAAGTAGGAGTTCACAACTCACTCAAGATTCAGGTCAAGTCACATATGATCACCCTAGTGAAATGTAAGTCTATTCTAACAACGGTGTTATATAGAGAAACTAATTTCGTTGTTCAATCTTATACAAACTCTTTGTATAAAATATCCTCACTCATATATCTCCACATGAATGATTGGGATTAGATCATTTATAGCACTTTACAACAATTGTAACTGAAGGAAATTAGACATGAGGATTTCCATGAGCAGAGGAATGATCATTCCAAATTCCATTCATATTTGAACAACAACAATTACAGTACATAAACGGAAACTAACTGGTCATGCAACATACAAAATAGGCATGTGCAGCAGAATTGAGGATCGATTTTATCTAATTGCTCAAATTAAACATGCAACCCTAAATGAATTAATTAGGATTATTTTGAAATAATACCTTTGAAGCTCCCGAAACTCCTCTATCGCCGCTCGAACACGAACTGGATAACCACTAGAGCTGACCTACTATCCTCTGGACTCAAAACCGGGTTATGGGATCTAATGGATGAAGAACCCGAGAGAGAGAAAGAGATGGAAGAGATGGAAATAGTAGAATGAATTTAGGGTTGGGTTTAGCTGTTTTCAGCCCAAATTTTAAAAACTAATATTTGTAAAATTTCCAAAAGTCTTTAATCCAAAATGACAAGCCCATATTTATAGAAAATGGCCATACAAAATTGCATGAAATAACTTCATAAAAACCTAACACCTAGAATCCACTATCTAAGTGGGTTTAATGTCTCCACTATAAGCGAACACCTAGCCCACTATTTTGTTAGTGGAATTATCCAACAAAAGTTTGGATTTTCCCACTAACTTTAGTCAAAAAGGTAAAATAGTTATTTGGTCAAAGTCAAACTTTGATTGAAAAGTCAATATTTTGACTTTTTATGATTTTTTCCGTGTTGACTAATTTTGACCTCCCGAGCATGAATCTGCATTCATTTTCTCGAATTCAAATCACATTTGAATATAAGGTCGGTCAAAATTTGACTTTTCAAAGTCAAAAGTCAACTCTTTGACTTTTTACATCTTTGACCATTTCCATTATTGTTCAAGTTTATTTCCATATGAGCTAGTAGGGGAACCTAATGGACCTATAGATCATGGGCTCCAACGTTTCGAGATTAGCTGCTAAACTCTTTAGACGAAGAATCAACATTCGTTAACTAAGGGTCATTCCACTATAGTCCCGTAGTTGCACTCCCTCACTATAGATATATTTGTGTCCATATGATATAACCATGATTAGTAAGCTAATCCTTCACAAGGTTGTTCATAATCTCGATTGGGTCATAAAAACGTTTACCCCCGAGACTACATCTTGTTCCTTAAGTTCCATTGATCCTCTAATGAACAATTGGTTTAAGGATCCAACCTTTAAACCAAACCCCTCTCGGGCCAATGAGAGGTGGGGCCTCTTGTTCAAGACCTGGATTCAGTACTAAAGGGAAAAACCTATCTACTATCCTCTATAACGGGTAGGAGTGAATTTCTCTTGCACCTCTATTTTCCCAGCTATCCCCTTATCTTACCCTGAATATGGGAGGCTTATTGGGCAGCGATAATGAGCTGCCTCACCTGTGCAAATCTAAGGATAATTCCGAGTGAACAGGATTCATTTTATGCTCTATTAAATATTAAGTTACCTAGTCATCAAATATATGAAATTGTCAGTTTTATATCATAAAACGACATTAGAACATAAAAAAAGTGACTATTTCGATGGTTCAATCTTAATGTTAACTCTTACAATAGGATGGCTCCACTTTATGTCTCCACATGAACGGTTTAGTATCAGCATCGTTTGTACTAACTACAAAATGGGTCCGCATCCATAGTGTCCCCAGAATAAGGTGCCCAACCTTATTCATATACTATAGACCATTTTGGCTATATATTTGAACTTGATCCATAATTTATGTCACTACATAAAGTTC